>NC_080571.1:52402495-53002495 GCF_030247185.1 Malaya genurostris
TTTGAAGAATACCACAGTATTATTAATGATAAAGTGATTGATATGAGAAAGGTATCATTACACCACTAGGTGGATTAAAACAGGTTTTTTCAGTGTAATCTCATTGAAAATTCAAATACCCGGAAAAGGATAAAATCATTAGCATTTCTCTTATCTCATTCTGATTCAGTTTGGATTCCACTTCACACTAGCATTAATGTGAGTGGATTTAAACAGGTTTTTGTTTGTGAATCACTTGCAAAAAATCGATAGATGATAAATGAGTTTTTGTGGCCCGAATTGTATGACATTGATCTGGACAACGTTTACTTTCAACAAGACGGTGCTACGTACCACACAAGCAACGAAACCATCGATCTTTTACGGAAAAAAACTACAAGGATCAGCCCCATGGGGTTGTTCGAGTCATTGATGTGGAACAAGGCAACCAAAATTTCTAATGATATACAATCAAACAGTTCAATCAATCGTCACACTTTTGAATCCGCAATTGCACAAGAGTCTGCCTAGATTTATCTTGATTAGGAACAAACACCGAACATTGTTTGTTTTATAGCCGACGAAATTACACCAATATCCCAAATGTATGCGATTATATCTTTGTAAATACCTGCGATACGATTTTGATATTAAAGCATCTCTTCTCCAAGCTTGTGTTCAAGTTTTGTGTGCAAGAAATTTTTATAGCGTTAAGTTTCTCTACCATTCTGCGATTTCGGTTGAAGCGATAAACTTTTTCTCATTTTCAATCGAGTTCATCTTATATAAATTAGAAATTAATCTTAAGCACTCAAAATTTACCCTGGGTTAGATGTCAATTTCTCAGGTGAAACGACATTACATGGAATTTCATCCGAGCTTCAAATCGTTTCATGGCACTTTTTGTCTTGCTGTCTAGCAACAACCTACATCTAGCATACTACGCGTAGGACTGAAACGTTAGCTATAATTTTGCTTCTATTTATAGATTGGCGTCCTTCCAACAGCTTCGCTTTTGCATCCATTGACCAATCAGAGCGATGCTTTCCCTTTGATATAGGACACTGCTCGCTACTAATAAAAATTTCAATCATTTAAAATTGAAAATACGTGGCTTGATACATTCAAATCGAATCGTAGAAATATTTCCAATCAAATAATGGAATAATATTAATAATTGATACAAAATATACTGAGCTGTGAGTGTTTAAAACCTGACCACATTTCTACGTGTATTTTTCCTTGAGTTTCTAATTTGTACCCCTATATAACAGTTCGGCTGAAAAGTTCGTATCGTTTAATAGAAACACACATGTTTTTGCCAAAATTCGTTTTTATCATTCAACATAATTGCCATCAGAGGCGATACAGCGATTATAGCGATCTTCCAACTTTTCGATACCATTTTTGTAGTACGATTTGTCCTTTGCCTCAAAATAGGCCTCAGTTTCAGCGATTACCTCTTCATTGCTTCTAAATTTGTTTACCAGCGAGCATTCTCTTGAGGTCTGAGAACAGGAAAAAGTCACTGGGGGCCAAATCTGGAGAATACGGTGGATGAGGGAGCAATGCGAAGCCCAATTCGTTCAATTTCAGCATGGTTTTCATCGACTTGTGACACGGTGTATTGTCTTGATGAAACAAAACATTTTTCTTCTCCAAATGAGGCCGTTTTTTTGAAATTTCGTCCTTCAAACGCTCTAATAACGCTATATAATAGTCACTGTTGATGGTTTTTCCCTTTTCAAGGTAGTCGATGAAAATTATACCATGCGAATCCCAAAATACAGACGCCATAACCTTACCGGCCGATTGTTGAGTCTTTCCACGCTTTAGGTTCGGTTCATCGCGTGCAGTCCACTCAGCTGACTGTCGATTGGACTCCGGAGTGAAGTGATGGAGCCATGTTCCGTCCATTGTTATATATCGACGAAAAAAAATCGGTTTTATTTCGATATAACAGCTCCAAACACTGCTCAGAATCATCAATTCGTTGTTGTTTTTGATCGATGGTGAGCTCACGCGGCACCCATTTTGCACAAAGCTTTCTCATATCCAAATATTCGTGAATAATATGTCCAACACGTTCCTTTGATATCTTTAGGGTGTCAGCTATCTCGATCAACTTCACTTTACGGTCATTGAAAATCTTTTTGTGGATTTTTTTCCACGTTTTCATCGGTAACAGCCTCTTTTGGACGTCCACTGCGTTCATCGTCTTCGGTGCTCATATGACCAGTACGAAATTTTGCAAATCACTTACGAATTGTTGCTTCGCCCGGTGCAGAGTCTGGATAACACTCATCAAGCCATTTTTTGGTATCGGCGGCACTTTTTTTCATCAAAAAGTAGTGTTTCATCAACACACGAAATTCCTTTTTTTTTCCATTTTTTTCACAATAACAAAAGTAGCTTCACTCAAAATGCAATATCTCACAAACTAATAATCAAACAGCTGTCAAATTTATACACGTATCTGGATGAGTTCCACATATACTCATTTTCGACTTAAATATGAGCTGTAAAATACTACCCACATCAATAGTGTTGGTCAATGAATCAAATGGGCCAAATAATACCCATAAGTGGTAGAAAATTTTCGAATGCTTCTTGGAAGTGAGGGAACGGTATATAAAAAATCAACAGAATTTATTGCATGGCTTACTCATACATGCAGTTTGAGTAAGTTCTAGTATTATTCTATTGTGGGTTCCGATTTCCGATTACGTTCGATTCTTGTTTCAGCAGTTCACTTATTTTCATAAAGAGGAGCTCGCTACAACAATTTTATCACAGAGGTGCCAATCTGTGAACTAATTGCGACGTACACCGTAGAACCAGATGAACAACTGACAAAATTAAAAGCATGACATACGTAACTATCACAATAAGTTGTTCGAATAATTCTCACACATTTTTCTTTTTCTAAGCATTCCGAAAAATTCAACATGTTTGATGTCTGAATCATTTCAAAAATGGGTAATTTTCGACCCAGTTTTGGTTCGTTCCCTCATTTAAAACTGGGTAGTAAATTACCCATTTTTTGGCACATATTTGCTCAACCCATTTTCGGGAAAATAATATTTTTATGAGTTTTCCCAGTTTTCCCAGGGTATGAGTCAAAAAATAAACAAAACTAACCGAGCCTCGGCGCCAAAACCAGTTTTCACACAGCATTCCTATACGAAAAAAGAAAAAAATATACTGCTAGTTTTCTACAATTTCTAGACCCAGAGTTACTGGTGAATCTACGTCATAACACAAATAAACAACAATTGACATTGCTACATGGTGTCAAATATGACTGTTCAATGTGTAACTGCCCAAAACAAACTATCACGTCGCTAAGGATAACTTATGTTCATGTTTACAATGTGTCACCGTTTGCTTCAACCTACTTGAAAGTACCATTTGGCCAAGATGTTAGTTTATAAGTGAATAGAGCTTAAACAGCATAAATTCATTAATATGTATAATATCTCGTTATCGCAGAGGAAAACCATGCGAATCATGGATACTATATAAATAAATGCTTTCGGTCGTTCTAGAGTAGGTCAAATAAAAATCCAAACTTCTTGCCATATTGAAATGATTTATCGCTTACACCGCCCCGAAAAGACAAACTATTGAAAACCGACCAGTATCAAGATATTGAGAATCGATTGAAACGACATATGTTATTCATAACATAAATATTCAGTCCACCCCATTCGGGAAATGTTTTTCGAAATCGAAACGATCTATCGACGACTACCTCTTCCTCCCGGTTTCCTTCGCATTCTAAAGTGAATCCCATCGCGATTACTTATATCATAGCACAGGTCAAGATGCAGTCACATGTCTCATAAAAATAACTGTTTCTCGGTGATATGTTAGTACTAGTTCTCTGCAGCCAGGAAGGACCGAATACAAGTGCACTGAAGGATGTGCCGGTGTGGATGGCATTTGATGTATGTTGCGAGAGGAGGATTTGTTGGCAAGATGCTCCGTAACAAAAGACCTGTTCGGGGTATGAAAGGATAAACATTAGGTGCGTCCTTTGGATGCGGAAGGATTACGGAAGCAGAGACATGACATTCTGAGAATTAATCAAGATAAATTATTTACTGGCAAACAATATGGATTGTTACTGGAACGAGCCACGTAAACGATACATTCCGGTCCCGTGCATAGGTGCTTCCCCCGTGCAGAGAGATTCTACGAATTATTTGTGTCTCGAATTGTACAATATCTGTCGCCTGGCACACGATGAAGAGAGTAATCCATTCAGGAATGTCATCGACATGAATGTGATTGATTTACTGGCTTCGGAGCTCGTTCGTGGTGAACAGCTTGCTATACTGCTGTTCATAATCCGACGGTCCTTATTGTGACCTGCAGGTCGTTTATCATGGTTAGGTCATTGTTTATTGAATCATTAAAAAACTGCCTTCCAAGCCGTAATCCCCGCTTTGCTACTAATCATCAGGACCGAGGATGGCGGTGGCGGTGGCGGTGTCGACGACGGGGTCATTTATCGCCACGCTCGAATCGGGCAACCGTGTGAGACGGTGTTGTAGTTTTCATACCGTGCTAATGCCTTATTTGGCCAATGAAGAACCGAAGTTCTGTACCGGGGTAAAACGGTCCAGCACGTATTCCTTGTGATAATTATAAAACTAATACCAAAAATTTTTACGAAGAAAAAAGAATAACTGCACCATTTGAACATAGAATCCACAGCAAACAAGGCCTAGTCCCTCTGGTCCAACAAACCCTACCGAAGGCCACTGAACGCGGGGAAAAAGGTTAATTAATTCCCTCCGTGCAATCAATATCTGCTTCGTCAGATCCGAGCGGGATTTTCCCTCTCCCATGGCCAGGGCGCAGAAACCTTTTCTTGATGATTTTATTATAGCGTCAATCAAGACCATAAATTTTAGATTATACCTCACCCGCTCGTCCCTCGGTTCGGAACCATGGTACCGTTCCTCGATCCAAGGCTTACAATATGTGTTGTGGGGGAACGGTTCTAAATGGACGTCACTATTTCATAGGATTTATTTATCCAACGTCAAACAGCGTTCATTAGGAAGCAACTGGAGCTGAAATGGTGGAGGGGGGGAAGAACTTTGTGTTTCACGCAATGGGTCGGAGAGTGGAAATAAAAAAAAACCTTGGAACAGTAATGCCATACAACTAAGTTGCAAAGTTATATGCGCCATTTTTTCTCTCATTTTCCGAACAAAGAAGGCTTAACAGCCGCAAGATGATCTCGATTTATTTTTTCTCACTCAACCGCTTCTGCCGGGAGGGTTTACATGTAGGGAGCATGCGAAGGACTGCAAAGAAACTCGTCAGTGTTCGACCGCTTTCTTGACTTTTATCTCGGAACTGTGGAGAAGGTCGTCTTTTTTTTTCTTCCGAAGTCTTATGATGGCACGATGAGTATGAAAGTTTAATTAGACTTTTTGTTCCTGCTCTGTGTACGGCCATGGAGCCACATCACCCATCTTATCCCGTTCGAACAGTGCATCCTTCGAGACAATTTTGTCCGAGGGTGACATAAGTAGTTCAGTTTGTAAGTGATTTCTATATAAAATTGGCACTCAACGAATATATCTATCCCAGAACAGTGTGAATTGAAAAGTAAAACCTTTTTTAATCCAACTAGTGGTGTAACGATGCCTTTCCCATATTACTTATGTTCTGGCAAGATTTTTTTTTTCAAACTTGAATAAAATCAAAAACTTGCTTTGGTAAAAACTACCATCATCTCGAACAGCTTTCAAAATCAGCTTTTGAGCTGGTTTTGAAGAAGTTTTCGAGCAAGTAATTGAACAGTTTTTAGAGTTATTTCCAAGCAGTTTTTTGGACAGTTTTCGTGAAGTTATTCAAACAGATTTCTTGCAGTTTTTAAATAATTTTCGAGCAGTTTTTTAAGCAGCTGTCGAATAGTTTTTTTTAGCATTTTTTCGAACAGTTTTCCGTGCTGTTTGGAGAAGCTAATTGAACAGTTTTTAGAGTAGTTTTGGAGCAATTTTGAGAAGGTATTTAAGTTTTTTGAGCAGTTTTCAATCAGTTTTGCAGAACATTTCGAGCAGTTAATCAAATAGTTTTCGAGCAGTTTGCTAGCAGTGCTAGAGTTATTTCCAATCAGTTTTTTGAACAGTTTTCGTGAAGTTATTCGAACAGATTCCATGCAGTTTTTAAACAATTTTCAATCAGTTTTTCAAGCAATTGTCGAATAGCTTTTTCCAGCACTTTTTCGAACAGTTTTTCGAGCTATTTCTGAGGCAGTTTTTGAGAAACTAATTGAACAATTTGTAGAGTAGGTTTGGAGTAATTTTGAGACGGTTTCGAGCAGTTTTCAATTAGTTTTGCAGAAAATTTTGAGCAGTTAATCAAATAGTTTTCGGGCAGTTTGCTAGCAGTTCTAGAGTAGTTCTTGGAACAATTGTTGAGCAGTTAAGTGAGTAGTTTTTAGAGAAGGTTTCGTACAGTTTTTCAAGAAAATTTCGAGCAGTTATTTGAACAGTTTTTAGCAGTTTCCGAGCAAATTTCGAGCAGTTTTTGGGCAAATTTTGAGCAGCTTTTTTAGCAGATTTTCGAGCAGTTTTTGAACACTGTTGAATCAGATTTAAAACAGTTATTTAAAAAGTTTTTAGGGTAGTTTTTTAACAGTTTTTGAGCAATTTTTCCGGAACAGTTTTTCAAGCAGGTAATTGTACAGTTTTTAGAGTAGTTTTTCATGCAGTTTTTCGTGCAGCTTCCGAATAGTGTTGAAGCAGTTTTATCTTGCTGGTTTTTCAAGCAGTTTTCGAGTAGTATTTTCGAACAGCTTTTGGATTAGTTTTCGAGCAGTTATGTAAACAGTGGTTAGTTATCGTTGAGAATTTTTTCGAGCAGTTTTTGGAGCAGATTTTTGAGCAGTTATTTCAACAGTTTTTAGAGTAGTTTTCGAGAAGTTTTTTCAATTAGTTTTTTGGAGCAGTTTTTTGAGAAGTTTTTAGAACAGTTTTGGAACAATTTTTCCGAGCAGCTCTTCGGTCAGTTTCAGAGCAGTTTTTCTAGCAGTTTTTAGAGCAATTTTTCGAGCAGTCTTTGAGCAGTTCTTTCGAGCTGTTTTAGAAGTTTTTCGAACAGCTTTTGGAGCGGTTTTTGAACAATTTCTTTGATTAATTATTTAAACAGTTTTGAGAGTAGTTTTCGAGCATTTTTTCGAACAATTTTCGTGCAGCTATTCAAACAGCTTTTAAACAGATTTTGAGCTGTTTTTTCCAATTAGTTTTCGAGCAGTTTTTACGAGTAGTTTATAGAGCAGGTTTTATAACAGTGTTGGAGCAAATTTTAAACAGTTTTTAGAGTAGTTCTTTTTTATCAGTATATCGAGCAGATTCTTTGAAGGTTTAATTTAAACAGTTTAAAGTGGTTTTCGAGCAGCTTCCGAATAGTTTTTGGAGCAGTGTTGAAGCAGTTTTTCGAGCAGTTTTCCAAAACAGTTTTTTCTTGCTGTTAGAGCAGTTTTTCAAGTAGCTTTTTCGAACAGCTTTTGGAGCAGTTATGTAAACAGTGGTTAGTTATCATTGAGCATTTTTTCGAGCAGTTCTTAGAGCAGATTTTTGAGCAGCTTTTTTCTCATTTTTTTAGAGTAGTTTTCAAGATGCTTTTCAAGCAGTTTTCTCTAGAAGTTTTTTTGGAAAGGTTTTAGAGTAGTTTTTCGTGCAGTTTTGAAACATTTTTTTCGAGTAGCTGTTCGATCAGTTTTAGAACCATTTTCCTAGCATTTCTAAACAATTTTTAGAGCAGTCTTAGAGCTGTTTTTTCGAGTTGTTTGAGCAGTTTTTCGAGCAGCTGTTGGAGCGGTTTTCGAACAGTTTTTCGACTAGTTATTTAAACAGCTTTTAGCGTAGTTTTCGAGCAATTTTAGTGCAGCTTTTGCAGTAGTATTTCAAGCATTCATTTAAACAGTTTTAAAAGTAATTTTTGAGATGTTTGTTTAGCAGTTTTTATAGTTTATAGAGCAGTTTTTATAACAGTGTTGGAGCAAATTTTAAGCAGTTATTTAAACAGTTTAGAGTAGTTTTTTTTAGCAGTATATCGAGCAGTTTATTCGTAGTTTTAATTTAAACCGTTTTTAAAGTGGTTTTCAAGCAGTCTTTCGAGCAGCTTCCGAGTAGTTTTTGGAGCAGTGTTGAAGCAGTTTTTCAACAGTTTTTTCTTGCTGGTAGAGCAGTTTTTCAAGCAGTTTGTTTTCGAGTAGTTTTTTCTAACAGCTTTTGGAGCAGTTATGTAAACAGTGGTTAGTTATCATTGAGTATTTTTTCTAGCAGTTTTTGGAGCAGATTTTTGAGCAGTTATTTTAACAGTTTTTTAGAGTAGTTTTTGATAAGTTTTTTCAAGCAGTTTTTTGAGAAGTTTTTAGAGCAGTTTTTCGAACAGTTTTGGAACATTTTTTTCGAGTGGCTCTTCGATCAGTTTCAGAGCCATTTTCCAGCTGTTGCAGTGGTTTTCGAACAGTTGTTCGATTAGTTATTTAAACAGATTTTAGAGTAGTTCTCGAGCATTTTTTGAGCTGTTTTCGAGCAATTTTCGTGCAGCTTTTGCTGTAGTATTTCAAGCAGTTATTTAAACAAATTTTAGAGTAGTTTTTGAGATGTTTGTTTAGCAGTTTTTATAGTTTATAGAGCAGTTTTTATAACAGTGTTAGAGAAAATTTTAAACAGTTATTTAAGCAGTTTTTAGAGTAGTTTTTTAGTAGTATATTGACTAGTTTCTTTGAAGTTTAATTTTAATATTTTTTAAATCATTCCCACCGTATCTGTCGACGCGATCGGATGTGTATTCGCTTTAATCCAGTCCAGTACAGTCCGCATTAATCCGCTTTCAAGGTCGTTCTTTTGTTTTCGCAGTGTCGATTGTGATCGGACACTCGGGTGTGCGAGTGAGTTGAGTTTTTTTTGCACCGAGTTAGATATCGTGATTTGTGCTTTTTCTTCGTGGAGGTTTTTTCACCGTCACACAGCCATAGATAGACAATTGTGATTGTGCTTTTTTCCTCACGGAGTTTTAGGCATCTATTGAAGAGGCAATCGACCAAGACCAGGTCTTGGTGGCCGTTTGTTTTTGCAGCCGAACAAGCTAAGTATTGTTTGTATTTTGTTGCTATCCTCTGATTATTTCACTTACACCATACATAATCAAATCTGTGCGGAGATAGCTCCGTGTAATAATAATGGTTCCCCCCCCTCCGGATGAAAAAATGGAGACAGATCCAAAACCACCCCCACTTGTCCCTACCCCTTCAGCTGACAATAAGATTCCGAGGGTAAAGAAGTATCCCGATGATCCTTTGCTTTCGACCGGTTCCTGTGTGGTCTATTTCCGGACCAAGAACAACAACAAATTTAACCTTATAAAAATATCTCACGAATTGACTTCACGATACTCTACTATTACACGTATTGATAAAGTACGCCCAGGGAAGCTTAGGGTCTTGTTAACCAGCTCAAAGCAGGCTAACGAGATCGTTCAAAGTGATCTTTTTGCGCGGGAGTATTGTGTCTACGTGCCAGCCCGCGAAGTAGAAATAGACGGCGTAGTCACAGATGCGAGCCTGACATGCGAAGATCTTCTTAAGTACGGGGCCGGCGGTTTCAAAGACCCCGTACTTAAGAATGTAAAGATACTGGATTGCAAACGGCTGCATTCAGTGTCGATCGCCGGGGATGGTACAAAATCCTATCCCCAATCAGACTCTTATCGAGTGACCTTCGCCGGCTCGGCATTACCCAACTACGTTCTCCTGGACCGGGTTCGTCTGCCTGTTCGTCTCTATGTGCCGCGGGTCATGAATTGCTCCAATTGCAAACAATTGGGGCATACAGCCTCTCATTGTGGTAATAAGTATCGTTGTGCTAACTGTGGAGGGGCTCACGCGGATGGCTCTTGCGGGAAGAGCATCGAAAAGTGCCTCTACTGTAGAGAGGACCATCATGACCTCGCGGCATGCCCTGCGTACAAACTGCGAGGAGATAAATTGAAACAGTCTCTCCAGTCTCGTTCCAAACGGTCTTTTGCAGAAATGCTCAAGAGTGCTACGCCACCTAAACTCACCGGAAACCTTTACGCTTGCTTGTCAACTGACGAGTGTGATTCTGACGATCCCCAAGAAGGTACATCTTCGGCAGTCCCTCACAGCTATAGGAAGAGGATAAATATTTCCTCTCACAAGCTCCCTAGCAAGGGTTCGAAGGTATCTTCTGAGGGTCCCCCAAAAGTAACAGCAATGGGAAGTGCTGGTAAAATGAAAAAACCAAAGCAAACAGCTCCTGATCTTGAGAAACTCAGATCTAAAAAGGAATTCCCGGCACTTCCTGGGTCATCAAAATCCCCAAGTGTCCCAGAAAACCAACCAGAAAATCGACCGAGTGCTGGATTCATAAAATTCTCGGATATTGTGGACTGGATTTTCACAACTTTCAATATTTCCGACCCCCTGAAACAGCTTATGATGAGTTTTATACCCACAGTCAAAACATTTCTGAAGCAGTCAACTGCAAAATGGCCCCTCATTTCAGCGATTGTATCCTTCGATGGCTGATTTATTGAACGAGGTAATGGATCCGATCACTGTTTTACAGTGGAACTGTAGAAGTATCATACCGAAAATAGACCCCTTCAAAGTATTAATAAACATCTTGGAGTGTGACGCATTTGCCTTATGCGAAACATGGCTAACTTCTGAAATACCAATTACCTTCCATGATTTTAATATAATCCGCTTGGATCGAGAAAACCCCTACGGAGGAGTACTTTTAGGGATCAAAAAGTGCTATCCCTTCTACCGGATAAACCTCCCTTCGATACCAGGTGTTGAAGTTATTGCATGTCAAATCACAATGAAAGGCAAGGACCTTTGCATTGCTTCCGTATACATTCCCCCAAGAGCTTCGATTGGGCACCAACGGCTTTGTGACATCATGGAGCTCCTTCCTACACCTACGTTAGTTTTAGGAGACTTCAACTCTCATGGTACGGGATGGGGCTGTCTTCAGGATGACAACAGATCAACTCTGATCTATGACCTTTGCGATAACTTCAATATGACAATTTTAAATACGGGAGAAATGACACGGATTCCTGCACCACCAGCAAGACCAAGTGCGCTGGATCTTTCCATTTGCTCGACATCGCTACGGTTGGATTGCACGTGGAAGGTAATCCCTGATCCCCACGGTAGCGATCACTTGCCTATCGTCATCTCAATTGTCACCGGATTAAGACCATCGAAGACAATCAATGTTTTGTATGACCTCACACGAAATATTGATTGGAAAAGATATGCAAACTCTATATCTGAGAAAATAGAATCAACACAAGAACTTCCTCCGGAGGAAGAGTACACGTTTTTGGCTGACTTGATTCTCGGAACCGCGATTCAAGTTCAGACGAAACGTGTACCGGGCGCGAAAACTAACATCCGTCCTCCCAACCCGTGGTGGGACAAAGAGTGCTCAGAGTTAAACGCTAAAAAATCTGCAGCGTATATCATTTTTAGAAAAAACGGAACACCTGGTAATTATCGGAATTACGCGGCGTTAGACATGCAAATGAAGAACCTAATTAAAGCAAAGAAACGCGGATACTGGCGCCGTTTCGTTGACGGATTAACAAAAGAAACATCGATGAGCACTCTTTGGAACACAGCCCGACGAATGCGCAATCGAAACACCACGAACGAAAGCGAGGAATATTCTAACCGCTGGATATTCGATTTCGCTAAAAAAGTGTGTCCCGACTCTGTTCCGGACCAGAAGATCTCCCGCGTCGCGACAGCGAATACAAACGAAACACCGTTTTCGATGGTAGAGTTTTCTCTTGCACTCTTGTCGTGTAACAATAAAGCCCCGGGGCTAGACAGAATCAAATTCAACTTGTTGAAAAATCTGCCTGACCCTGCCAAAAGGCGCTTGTTGAATCTATTCAACAAGTTTCTTGAGGGTAATATTGTCCCTCATGACTGGAGACAAGTGAGGGTTATCGCCATTAAAAAACCAGAGAAACCTGCCTCCGACCACAATTCGTATCGGCCGATTGCTATGCTTTCCTGTATCCGGAAATTGTTTGAAAAAATGATTCTCTTCCGCCTAGACAATTGGGTCGAGACCAATGGCTTGCTTTCAGATACACAATTTGGTTTTCGCCGGGGCAAAGGAACGAACGATTGTCTTGCGTTGCTCTCAACCGAAATTCAAATGGCATTTGCCCGTAAAGAACAAATGGCATCAGTCTTCCTAGATATCAAGGGGGCTTTCGACTCAGTTTCAATACATATCCTATCTGAGAAGTTGCATAAGCATGGTCTTTCACCAGTTTTGAATAACTTTTTGTATAATCTATTGTCCGAGAAACATATGCATTTTGCGCAGAATGATTTGTCGACAATACGATTCAGTTACATGGGTCTTCCTCAGGGCTCATGTTTAAGCCCCCTTTTATACAATTTTTACGTAAACGACATCGACAAATGTATAAACACATCTTGCACGCTAAGACAACTTGCCGACGACAGCGTTGTGTCCATTATAGGACCCAAAGCTGCCGATCTCCAAGGACCACTGCAAGATACCCTCGACAACTTGTCGACATGGGCTCTTCAAATGGGTATCGAGTTCTCTACGGAGAAAACTGAGCTGGTTGTATTTTCAAGGAAGCGAGAACCAGCACAATTACAGCTTCAACTAAGGGGTGAAACCATAGCTCAGGCCTTCACATTTAAATATCTCGGGGTCTGGTTCGACTCCAAAGGCACGTGGGGATGTCAAATTAGGTATCTGAAACAAAAATGCCAGCAGAGAATTAATTTTCTTCGCACAATAACCGGAACTTGGTGGGGTGCTCACCCAGGAGACTTGATCAGGCTGTACCAAACAACGATATTGTCCGTGATGGAATACGGATGCTTTTGCTTCCGATCCGCGGCGAACACCCATTTCATCAAGCTGGAAAGAATTCAGTATCGTTGCTTGCGTATAGCCTTGGGTTGCATGCAGTCGACTCATACGATGAGTCTCGAAGTGCTGGCGGGCGTTATACCACTTAAAAACCGATTCTGGGATCTCTCATATCGATTGCTGATTCGATGCAATGTCTTGAATCCGACGGTGATTGAAAACTTCGAAAGGCTTGTCGAGCTCAATTCTCAGACCCGTTTTATGTCCTTGTATTTTGATTACATGGCTCAGAATATTAATCCTTCTTCGTTTGTTTCCAACCGTGCTCATTTCTTGGATACTTCTGATTCTACTGTGTTTTTCGACACTTCCATGAGAGAAGAGATTCGTGGGATTCCGGATCACGTACGCCCTCAAGTGATCCCTAATATTTTTTATTATAAATTCAGAGCAGTTGACTGTGAAAGGATGTTTTACTCTGATGGGTCAAATCTCAACGGATCCACAGGCTTTGGTATCTTCAATAAAAACATCACCGCTTCGTACAAACTCAGTGATCCGGCTTCAGTCTACGTCGCAGAATTAGCTGCTATTCAGTATACTCTTGAGATCATTGAAAATTTACCCAAAGACCATTACTTCATTGTCACGGATAGTTTAAGTTCAATAGAAGCTCTCCGTTCAATGAAGCCAGGAAAGTATCCCCCATATTTTCTGGGGAAAATACGGGAACACTTGAGAACTTTATCTGGTCGGTCTTATTTAATATCCTTAGTCTGGGTCCCTTCGCATTGTTCCATTCCGGGAAATGAAAAGGCAGACTCATTAGCTAAGGTGGGTGCATTAGAAGGTGAAATTTATGAAAGACCAATCTGCTTCAATGAATTTTTTAGCATTTCTCGTCAGAGGACACTCGAAAGTTGGCAAACTTCATGGAGCAATGACGAACTGGGAAGATGGCTATACTCCATTGTTCCCAAAATATCGACGAAACCTTGGTTCAGGGGGATGAACGTGAGT
The DNA here is from genome assembly GCF_030247185.1 of Malaya genurostris. Taxonomy (NCBI): domain Eukaryota; kingdom Metazoa; phylum Arthropoda; class Insecta; order Diptera; family Culicidae; genus Malaya; species Malaya genurostris. Next base: position 52,416,430 of record NC_080571.1, read on the forward strand.
CGCGATTTCATTCGTGTGATGTCTCGACTTATGTCAAACCACTACACATTCAACGCACATCTCCGGCGTATTGGGCTCACGGAGAGCGGTCTCTGCACCTGTGGCGAGGGTTATCAGGACATCGAGCATGTCGTGTGGTCGTGCGTAGAGTATCGCGACGCCAGGTCGAAGCTACTGGAATCCCTTAGGGCCCGAGGTAGACCACCTGAGGTTCCGGTCCGAGATGTGATGGCGAGTCGGGATAGTTCATATATGTTTCTCATATATCAGTACCTTAAACACATTAATATCCAAGTGTAATCTGATATACCTCGCTCAGAAAGTATAATCTCCACCTACAGGTTCGACACTAATATCCGCCCGATTCTCTCGATCCCCGTCCCTGTCCACCATCTTCATTGGAACTAACAAGATCTTTTTTTTTTGTCACTAACTATTCGTTCCCCCTTTCTCCGTCTCTTCACCATCTCGATGGCAACTAATTAGATCTTTGTAGTTTTCAGACATTTTGTTTCCATACCCCCTATTTACCTCGGTTTCCACAATATTTACTTTTTTTTTCATTCTCTTCCGTAACATCACCATCACCGTCTACGGTTCTACGCTCCAGTCGATGACCAGCATGCGGGCCACCCGCCGGGCCTTCGTAGCCTGGGGGTGTTTCCCGCGGACCCACACGAACCGAAAGGAATCGGCCATAGATAGCGCCATCTGGAAGACCCATGCAACATACAATGGATTCTAGAAAATCTAAGACGACATAATCTAACGATACTATTCTAGTTTTAAGTTAGTCGTTAATTAAGATTAGAAAATACCCTTGGCATCTTAGAGCTTAAGCAGTGTGCCTAAAAATATATTATATTGTTGAATAAAAAAAAAAAAATATTTTTTAAAGTGGTTTGCGAGTTGCTTTTCGAGCCGCTTCCGAGTAGTTTTTGGAGCAGTGTTGAAGTAGTTTTTCGAGCAGTTTTTTCCTGCTGGTAGAGCAGTTTTCAAGCAGCTTTCGAGTAGCTTTTTCGAACAGCTTTTGGAGCAGTTATGTAAACAGTAGTTAGTTATTATTGAGTATTTTTTCCAGCAGTTTTAGGAGCAGATTTTTTAGCAGTTATTTTAACAGTTTTTAGAGTAGTTTTAGAGACGTTTTTTCATGCAGTTTTTAGAGCAGTCTTTGAGCAGTTTTTAGAGCTGTTTGAGCAGTTTTTCGAGCAGCTCTAGAAGCGGTTTTCGAATTAGTTATTTAAATTTCGATTAGTTATTTAAACAGTTTTTAGAGTAGTTTTTGGGAAGTTTGTTGAGCAGTTTTTCTAGCAGACTTTCTAGCAGTTTTAGAGCAATTTCTAAAGCAGTTTTCGTGCAATTTTTGGACTCGGATTTGAAAAGTTTCTCATGCTGTTTTCGAGCATTTATTTCGAGCAGTTTTTGAGCAGTTTTTATAGCAGGTAATCAGCTGATTCTCATAGGTAACCAGCGATATACAATGACGCCTTCCACCTTGTCCATAAATCACGTAAGATGGAATTGCCTTAGTCGTAGTCGCGTACGTATCACTCGCACGTTATTTCTCATAGCGGATAAAAAAATCCGTCACACTTTCCGTTCGATTGATAAAAATTCCTCTGTAACACGACATATTTTCTCGAACGGAGGATGACCATGTACACGCACTTCTATGGTACTGTCCACCACACGTACACAGGGATTTTGTATTTAACGTTGTCATACTCGTCACTGTGCACCTCGTTGTTAACCGCTGTAACATCATTAATGCGAATACCAACCGGCATGGATAATGTCCTTTTCGGACTCCATGCGTACCCACTGTCGCTCTGTAATGTGCCGCTTGATGAGTCTTCCGGACCCGATGACCCGTATGCCAAACAAGTTGTGCCTGTGCCAAAGCCATCGTCACCCTCTCTTTCACACTGGATGGTGTCGGTGCCCACTTTATCATTTACTGTCGAGCATCGTCATTGAAAATAATTGAAATTCACCATAAAATAAACATGGACCATCAACGAAGCCGCCCGGTGGCAGTCGTCTCCGTCCTTGAGATGAAGTAGCGATCCTGTGTGCGTGTGTCTGTTCGGCGAGAGTGTTTTCATTCTTCGCCATTCACGGAAGAGCGCCTTTTATCTCGGATCTCTTTGAATTAAGTAGTCCTAGAATGGCACGTACCCGGCGAATGGCGGCGACGTCGTCGGTGGCGGCATTGGAAGATCGGAAGCGTTGCACTGAGTCGAGCTTGTACTACTGCTCGGCACTCAAGTGGAAACTGTAGTGGTAGTGCAAAGTTCATGGGGTGATAAATGCAGTCGAATGAAAGGATCGAGACAAATTAATCTGGGTTGGGGAGATTCGAAGTTTACATCTTCTTAATACTGGATTTGGGCTTTGTTCAGTGTCGAGGTTTTTTTTTGCTTTGGATTCGGTTTGTAAAGTCCCCGAATGTCAATTTTAGAAATTACTATTTGTGAGTACTTTTGCAGTTTTAAAAATTAATTGTGCGTGAACATTCAGTGAAGTCAAATATTTGTTTAATGCGAATTTATCTAGAGCCATTCCGTTTAAAGTTCCGTCTTTTGCACTTTTTAGTTCTGTTAACTATAATGAGTAATAAAAACAATTCTAAAATTTTACACTTATTGTTCAAAACGATAAAATGAATCAAATGACCACCCTTCCAATTGATCTAATCATCACATCTCACCTAATCCATCACACACCAATCCATCTAATCGCTCACAGGTCAATCAGAAAGCGATAAACCTAGCCGTCAATTTCCCCGAGCAGGTCAGTATCGGGGTCAACAATTCAGGGCTGATAAATAAATCTCAAAGGCTAAAGTTCACGCAAAGTAAGTGAGTAACAGCCAAGCTTTACGTGCATCGTCCGGTTCCAAATTGGACCGGAACGGTTCGTTTTGGCAAAATGGGCTTGTAGAATAAACCCGGCCTGGTGAATACTTAATCTTAAACACGGGCATGAAGCCGAAGCCGGGTAAGTCGTAAACCGCTTCCACAACCAATATTTCGGTCTCGGTTGAGATTGCCTGCGTGCCTCTGCATGTGTGTGTGTGTATGTGAGTGTACGGTGCGGGAATGTCTCGTAAAAGTAGCAAATTTTTCCAACTATGCCCTCCTCCCCCTTTAAGCGATAGAACTAAAACCGACCGCCGCAGCAAAGCCACCAAAAATCACTCTTCGGGGTCGAATAATTTATTAGTTCGTAATATATTCATGTCTGCCTGAAAATACCCCAGTTTAGCAACAATAAGGCGAGAAGTTTCCGAAGCGGTGACAGAGGGGGACGTGAACGAGAGGCAAGAATATTTATACGATCCTTTTGGAGCAATAAAAATGAGTTATTGCCGATATTATTCATCAGATGTTTTTAAATCCTCCGGCAGTACGGTATTTAGTGGAATGCGCGACAAGATCTTCCTACTGTTTCCTATGTTTCGAAGGCTCATTGGGGAAACCCGGCAGTTCATGAGCAAAGATATCAAACATAAGGACGGTAGCAATAAAAGCCGATAAAATGGCTATGTTAAGTCCGTTGCATTAGTTTCAAGTGACATACGTTTTTATCACTGGCGAAGCTTGATTATTTTTATTTTGAATTTCGGTTGAAGCAGGTCAATTCACAACAACGGAAATCACTGTAATAAAGAAAAATATTCTATAAAGACTGCTTTAACATTGTGCATTTCCAAAGGTTTTGACAGCTCCTTTGTTATCCGAATGGAAACTGAAATTAACATTCAAAAACTATTTTATCCACCTGGTGGAAAAAAAAGTTTGTTCGAGTGTGGGAAGTCGAGATAAAATTCTGTGAATTTTTTATAAATTCTATGACTTATTTGAAAAATTCTCTGAAGTTTTATAAAAATTCTCTGAATTTTGTAAAAATTCTAAATATTGTTTGATTTTACCGAAATTCAAAAAATTCCCTTAAAATTCTGGGAATTTCTGAAAATCCCTCTGAATTTCTGTATTATCATAATATAATCATGTGCATTTCCTTGAACTTTGTGAAGTTCTGTAAAATTCATTTAATTCCACAGAAATTTTGAGGATTTCTGTAAAATTCTCTGAAATTCTGTAAATTTTTAAGAATTGTAAAATTTTGCGAATTTCTGGAAAATTATATAGTTTTTGTAAAAAAATTCAGAGATCTGTGAATTTCTGTGAATTTCCGAAAAGTTCAGCAAATTTCTGAAAAATTCTGTGATTTTCATTATCATTCTTTGCATATAGATAAAAATCTGTGAATATTTATCAAATTTTACGAATTTCTGTAAATTTTTGTGAAACGTTAAATTTCTAACATATTCTTTCAATTTTTTAAATATTCTGAAAATTTCTGTAAAATTCGATAAGTTTCAGTAATGTCTTTAATATTCCGTGAATTTCGAAAAATTCTGTGAATTTCTGTGAAATTCTGTCTATTTGGGGAAAATTTAGTAAAATTCTAACTTCCCTAAAATTTTGAGATTTTTTGCAAAATTCGATGATTTTCAGTGAATTCTTTTCGAATATTTTTTGCAAATTTTTGTAAAACTGTAAATTTCATAAAAAATCGTGAATTTTATCGAAATTATTACAGTTCCTTTAGAACTGTACTTTCCGTGAATTTCAATTGAATTCTAAGAATTTCTGTAAAATTGTGAGTATCTCCAAAATTCTTAAAATTTTGTGAAATTCTATAGCATACTGGGAATTTCTGTAAAACTCTCTGAATTCCTGTAAGATCCTTGAACTTTTGTAAAATTCTCTTAATTTCAGTGAAATTCTGTGGATTTCTGTAAAATTCTGAGAATTTTTCTAAAATTCTGTAAGTTTCTGTGATATTTAGAGAATTTCTGTAAAACTATGGGAGTTTCTGTGATTTTTTGTAAATTTCTCTGAAAGTGATGACAAATTTTGTGAATATAATATTTTAGAAAATCTGTTAACTTCTGCAAATTTCCGTTAAGTTCTGCAAATTTTGGCAAATTTCTTTTATTTCCTGTATCATATTTTGAAATTTCGTGGATATCAGCGAATGTCGGCAAAACTCTGTGCTTTTCTGTACCATTCTTTGAATATAAGTAAAAATCTGTGAATATTTATCAAATTTTGCGAATTTCTGTAAGTTCTGTAAAATTCTTCAAGAAGAATCAAAATTTTTTGTAAAACTTGAAATTTCTGATAAATTCTTTGAATTCTATAAATATTCTGCAAATTTCGGTAAAATTCGATGAATTTCAGTAATGTTTTGTAAATTTCAATAAAATTCTATGAATTTACACAATATTCAATGAATTTCGATTAAATTCTGTGAAATTCTGTATATTTGAGGAAGATTTTGAGAATTTTTGTAAAATTTTAAATTCTAAATTTTGAGATTTTTTTGCAAAGTTCGATGACTTTCTGTAATTTTTTTTTTGAATAATTCCGTGAGTTTTTGCAAATTTCTTTAAAACTCTGTTAATTTCTTAAGAAATCATGTGAATTTTAATAAAATTCTTTGGATTTCCCTAAAATTTTTAGAGTTTCTTCAAAACTACGTGAATTTCAATTGAATTCTGAGAATTTCTGAATAATCCTTGAACTTCTGTAAAATTCTCTTAATTTCATTTCAACTCTGTGTATATCTATACAATTCTGAGAATTTCTGTAAAATTCTGAGAATTTCTTTAAAATTCTGTAAGTTTCTGCGAAATTCGGTGAAATTTAGAAAATTTCTGTAAAACTCGTTGAATTTCTGAAAAATTTTACGAGTTTCTGTGTTTTTTTTATAAATTTCTCTGAATTGCTGTTAAATTTTGTGAATTTCTGGAAAATTGGAAGTTTTTGTAGGAAATTTCTGCAAATTTCCGTTAAGTGCTGCTAATTTTGGCAAATTTTTTTTATTTCCTGTATCATGCTTTGAATTTTCGTGAAAGTCTGCGAATTTCTGCAAAATTCTCTGATTTTCTGTATCATTCTTTAAATATAAGTAAAAATCTGTGAATATTTGTCAAATTTAGCGAATTTCTGTTAATTCTGTAAAAGTCTTCAAGAAGAATCAATAAATTTTTGTAAAACTTGAAATTAATGATAAATTCTATGAATTTTATAAGTATTCTTCAAATTTGGGTATAATTCGATGAATTTCAGTAATGTTCTGTAAATTTCAATAAAATTCTGTAAAATTTACAAAATATTCCGTGAATTTCGATAAAATTCTGTGAATTTCGATAAAATTCTGTGAATTTCGGTGAAATTCTGTCTATTTGGGGAAAATTCTGTTTTTTTTTCTATAATTCTAACTTCCCTAAATTTTTAAGATTTTTTGCAAAATTCGATGACTTTCTGTAAATTTTTTTGAATAATTCCGTGAGTTTTTGCGAATTTCTCTAAAACGCTGTTAATTTTCTTTAAAAAATCGTGTGTATTTTAGTAAAATTCTTTGAGTTTCCCTAAAATTATTAGAGTTTCCTTAAAACTCCGTGAATTTCATTCGAATTCTAAGAACTTCTGTAAAACTGTGAGTATCTCTGAAATTCTTAAAATTTTGTGAATTTCTGTAAAACTCTCTGAACTCCGGTAAGATCCTTTAACTTCTGTTTCTCTTAATTTCAGTTAAACTCTGTTGATTATTTTCAGTTAAATTTCTGTAAGATCCTTGACTTCTGTAAAATTCTTTTAATTTCAGCTAAACTTTTTGGATTTCTGTAAAATTCTGAGAATTTCTCTAACATTCTGTAAGTTTCTGTGAAATTTTGTGAAATATAGAAAAGTTCTATAAAACTCCCTTAATTTCTGTAAAATTCTACGAGTTTCTGTGATTTAATGTAAATTTCTCTAAATTGCTGTTAAATTTTGTGAATGTCTGGAAAATTGGAAGTTTTTGTAGGAAACCTGTTAATTTCTGCAAATTTCAGTTAAGTTCTGCTTATTTTGACAAAATTCTTTTATTTCCTGTATCATATTTTGTATTTTCGTGAAATTCTGCGAATTTCGGCAAAAATCTGTGATTTTCTGTATCATTCGTTGAAAATAAGTAGAAATATGTGAATATATGTCAAATTTTGCGAATTTCTGTAAGTTCTGTAAAATTCAATAAATTTTTGTGAAACTTAAAATTTTCTTTGAATTCTATAAATATTCTGCAAATTTCGGTAACATTCGATGAATTTCAGTAATGTTCTGTAAATTTCGATAAAATTCTGTAAATTTCTGTAAAATTCTGTATATTTTGGGAGATTATCAAAATTTTTGTAAAATTCTAACTTCCCTAAAATATTGCGATTTTCTGCAAAATTCGATGATTTTTGTAAATTTTTAGAATAATTCCGTGAGTTTTTGAAAATTTCTGTAAAACTCTGTTAACTTCTTAGAAAATCATGTGAATTTTAGTATTTTTTTTTAATTTCCGTAAAATTATTATAGTTTCTGTAAAGCTCCGTGAATTTCAATTGAATTCTAAGAATTTCTGTAAAACTGTCTGTGAAATTAAGTTTCTGTGATTTTTTGTAAATTTATCTGAATTGCTGTTAAATTTTGTGGATACCTGAAACATTGAAAGTTTTTTTCTTCTTTTCAATCTGTTAACTTCTGCAAATTTCTGTGAAGTTCTGCAAATTTTGGCAAAATACTTTTATTTCTTGTATATCACATTTTGAATTTTCGTAAAGGTCTGTGAATTTTTGTCAAATTTTGTGATTTTCTGTAGAATTCCTCAAGAATCGGTTAATTTTTGTAAACTCTATAAATTTCAGATAAATTCATTGTATATCTGAAAAATTCATTGAATTTCTGTATGATTCTGTGAATTTTTGGAAAATTCTGTATTTTAAGGAATTTCCGTAAAAATCTGTGAATTTTTGCCAAATTCTATAATTTTCTATAAAATTCTTCAAATAAATTCTCGAGTTCGTACAAATTTCTGCAAAGTTCTGCGAATTTTTGTAAAAATCTGTTTATTTCTGAAGAATTATGTGAAATTCAACGATATTCGCGTTAAATTAAATAAACTTTATTTCGGTAAATTTCCATACAGAATTTTGAAAATCTGTGAATTTCTGTAATTTTCTTTTTAAATATTCATTGGATTTGTCTAAAATTCTGTGATTTCCTATGAAATTATCTGAATTCTTGTGAATTCTGTGCCTTTCTTAAAACTTTTGCGAACTTCTGTGAAATTTCTGAAAAATTTTATGATTTTTTTTATATTTCTGTGATATATAAATTTATATAAATTTTCAAAATTTATTTGAAATTCTCAGAATTTTACAAAAATTCATAAAAATTTACAGAAATTACACAGAAGTTCGCAAAAGTTTTATGAAAGGCACATAATTCACAAGAATTCAGATAATTTCATACGAATTTTTGTAAAATTCTGAGAATTTCTATTAAATTCTGTAAATTTCAGTACCATTATGTAAGTTTCTGTAAAATTCTTAAAATTCCGTTAATTTCTAATTTTAATATCTGAAAAAGTCGGAAAATTTCTGAAAAAATATTTTAATTATAGTAAAATTCTTTGCACTTTTTTGTACCTTCTGTGAACTTCTGAATAAATTCTGTCAAATTAAGTGAAATTCATTGGATTTCTGTAAAATTGTAACTGTAAGTTTTTTGTAAAATTCTGTGAATTTCCGCGCAGTTCTACGAATTCTGTGATTTCCAATATCATTCTTTGTATGCTAGTAAAAATCTATTGTTTTTGCCGATAGTTTTGTGAATTTCTGTACATTCTGTAGAATTCTTTGAATGTAGTAGTAAATTAAAAATTCATTAGAATTTGAGTAAATTTCGGTAAAATTCTGTGAATTCCTGTAATATTTTGTGAATTTCGATAATATTCTGCAAATTATGTGCATATTTGCAAAATTCTGCGAAATCTTGAAAAATAATTTCGTGAGTTTCTGCAGATTCCGTAAGAATCTATGAATTTTTGCCAAATTCTATAATTTTCTGTAAAATTCTTTCAGTAAACCCTCGGGTTTGCACAAATTTCTGTAAAGTTCTGTGAATTTATGTAAAAATCGGTTTATTTCTAAATAATTATGTGAATTTCAGTCAAATTCAGTGAATTTTCGTAAAATTCAATAAAGTTTAATTTGGTGAGCTTCTATAATATTCTATGAACAACTTGAAAATCTGCTAATTTCTGAAATTTTTTTCTCTAAAATTCTGTGATTTATTATGAAATTGTCTGAATTCTTGTGAATTCTGTGCATTTCTTAAAACTTTTGTCAACTTCTGTGAATCACTGTAAAATTATATGATTTTTTGTAAAATTCTGATAATTTCAATTAAATTCTGTAAACTTTAATACAATTATGTGAGTTTCTGTAAAATTCTTAAAATGCTGTAAATTTCTAATTTTTATATCTGAAAAAGTCTGAAAATTTCTGAAAGTAAAACTCTGTGCACTTTTTTGTACCTTCTGTGAGCTTCTGTAAAATTCTGTCGAACTCAGTGAAATTCTTTGGATTTGTGTAAAATTGTAGCTGTAAGTTTTTGTAAGTTTGTAAGAAATCTGCTAAAATCTGTGAATTTTCGTGAAGTTCTACGAATTTTGTGATTTCAGGTATCATTTTTTGTATTATAATAAAAATCTGTGATTTTTTGCCACATTTCGTGAATTTCTGTAAATTCTGTTGAATTCTTTGAAAAGTAATAAAATTCTGTAGAATTCTGTTAATTTTCCTGAAAAATTCATTTGAATTTGAATAAATTTTTTGTAAATTTCGGTAAAATCCTTTGAATTTTTGCAATATTTTGTGAATATTTGGAAAATTCTGCAGTTTTGGAAAAAAATATTTTCGTGGTTTTCTGCAAAATTCTGTGAATTTTTGCAACATTCCGTAAATATCCGTCAAAACTATGTGTGTTTCTGTTCAGTTCAGCGAATTTTTGTAAAATTCTATTAACAACTTGAAAGTTTGAGAATTTCTGCAATTTTCTTTGAAATAATAATTGAATTTCTCCCAAATTCTATGATCTGTAATGATTTGAAACTTTTGTAAAACTCTATATATTTTTGTAAAATATTTTGAATTTTCGTACAAATCCAATAGTTTTGTAAGATTCTGTAAATTCTCTTAATTCTATATATTAGTTTTCACTGAGATCCGTTAAAAGAGGATACCATTTTTGTATGATTTACGATTCTTGAGTTGAAACGATTCAAAGAAAAGCTAAATTCTACAAATTATTTATATTTCAAGGTGCGTCCAGGAAATTTTCATGTTTCTTACTTGTTAATGAAAACATATTGAACTGGGTGGGGTTTCTTCTGTAGCAATTGCGAAAGAGTAAGGAAGTAGAAATAAAAAGTATATATACTTCGATACAAAAATGATATACAGACCCAAGTGAAGAGCTGAGAATGACAGGATCTATTTACAAATATTTACGAATGATATTTTTGTTTCAATCGAGTAGATTTGTCTCACAATAGACAGTAGCATCATCAAAACTTGGTTTAGAACTTTGAGAATCACTTGAAATGTTTCTACGAAAAATAAAAGCTATTACCAGTGAGTGACAACCTTCCGCACACCCTTTCCACTGACTTCACAATCACAATTTTGTTTGCCACACTCATCTCCAACCAACAGTTACGATTGTATTTGGCCTGCCGCCAAAATCCTCCCGACTTGGCCGCACTCGAGTGGTGAAGCGAAGCCAAAACCGTTTCCACAACGTTTTGCCTCCAGCGGTACCAGTTTTTTTATTACGAAAAGTTAACCGACATCTTCCTTGTTTTCGTATCGTCCTTCACGCAGCAACTGAAGCGCGGGGTCAACACATTCTGTTCCGGTTCAAGTGGAAATCAAACATCACACAACCTTGCCGTCTCACACGTCTCGAAGTGCTGACAATTCTGTCCGCACGGTGATGGCTTGGTGGTGGAGGCTAGCGAAGGTTGTTACGAACAAGCTTACAGATATTTGACATCAATCAACCTTCGCTCCTGCCCTTCGCCTTCACAAGACTTCAGCTTTCGGATGGACCACTGAAGAGAGAGATGCTTGCTTCGAAATTGGATCCGGCTGCCGGATAGAACATCATTCGTAAGTGCATTCTTGCACTTCCATAGCCACTTAAATCCACTCTGGCAGTACTGCTGCAACCAGATGCGATAGCATGGCAGAAGACGTTTGTAGTGTATCATGTTTCTTCACTTACGACCGATCTATTAATGGTCCACACCCAACCCCACCGACACCACCCTTATTATTGTGCAGCTGTTTTGATGGAGAAAATATTTAATATACAACAAACATCGATCGAGATAGACTAGGATATCGCTTCCATCGTCGATGCTGCCGGTGCGATTTTCTCAAATAAATATTGATACCAGCGGGGAGTTTATAAATGTTGCTGATGTGTGATGGAAACTGTCGGGCCAAGGTCTTCTGCACAGTGATGCCAGCAGCAGCAGCAGAATTTCAATGGAACGATATTGAGTTTCCTTTAAATAGTCAGATGCACCTGGGGTGCAGTAATTTCGATCGGTTATCATTTCAGTTGCCACTAAGGCACGTTGATTTGAATTGTTAACTGCTCATAACGTTCATAGTTTACATCGGTTTAAATCGCTCACCACACAATAGAAGCTGTTCGGATATTTCAATTATTTGATATATATTTGATATATATATATATATATATATATATATATATATATATATATATATATATATATATATATATATATATATATATATATATATATATATATATATATATATATATATATATATATATATATATATATATATATATATATATATATATATATATATATATATATATATATATATATATATATATATATATATATATATGATTTGGTTGTTACTATGAGGACATCATTTGCTTCCGCAATTCTTAGATTTTTGTGTAGGGAAAATTCTAAACCAACTTGTATTTTGTAATGGGGAAAAGGAACTTATTTACTAACTTACTAACTAATACAAAGAGCGAATCGATTCAATTGAAGATTGCATCGATTTTTGTCGGAATTTGCTTATAATATTATGTGACATTACATCTAATGGTTCTAAATTTGTGAGTCTGTGTAACTCATTTGTACTAAACCAAGGAGGACGCTTCAAAGTCATTTTCAGAATTTTATTCTGAATCTTTTGAAGCGTTTTCTTCCTGGTGGAACAACAACTTGACCAAATTGGTACTGCACAAAGCATGACTGGTCTGAAAATATGTTTATAAATTAAAAATTTGTTTTTTAGACAGAACTTAGAATTTCTGTTTATAAGAGGGTATAAACATTTTATATATTTATTACACTTTGGCTGCATTCCTTCAATGTGATCCTTGAAAGTGAGTTTTTGTCATACGTTAAACCTAAGTATTTAGCTTGATCAGACCATGTCAATTCCAAGCCATTCAATTTGAGAATGTGATTATTGTTTGGTTTAAGAAAAGAAGCTCTTGGCTTATGAGGAAAAATAATTAATTGCGTTTTTGCTGCATTTGGTTTAATTTTCCATTTTGACAGATAATCACTGAAAATATTTAAACTTCTTTGTAGGCGACTGCAAATCACTCTTAGATTTGTACCTGTGACTAACAGACTTGTGTCGTCACAGAATAGCGATTTCCGACAACCAACGGGTAGATTTTGAAGATCAGAAGTGAAAATATTATACAAGATTGGAGCAATTCAGATTTACAATTCTGATAGCTAACCTGAAGAGTACGATCAGTTAAACAATTTTGAATCATTTTGATCAAATAAATAGGAAACAGGAAATCAGACATTTTTGCTATTAAACATTTGTGCCAAACACTGTCGAATGCTTTTTCTATGTCTAGAAGAGCAACTCCAGTGGATAACCCAGAAGATTTATTTGATTTTATCATGTTCGTTACTCTGACAAGTTGATGAGTAGTTGAATGTTCATGACGAAATCCAAACTGCTCTAGTAGAAAAATTGAATTCTCGTTTATATGAGACATCATTCTCAACAAGATAATTTTTTCAAAAAGTTTACTGATAGAAGAAAGTAAGCTAAGTGGTCGATAACTTGATGTTTCTGCTGGATTTTTATCAGGTTTCAGGATAGGAATTACTTTAGCGTTTTTCCATCTTTTTGGGAAGTAAGCTAATGAAAAACACTTGTTGAAAATTTTAACCAAGAGTCCCAAGGCAACATCGGGAAGGTTTTTAATAAGAATATTAAAAATTCCATCATTACCAGGAGCCTTCATGTTTTTAAGTTTCCTAATAATTGATTCAATTTCATCAAAATTCGTCTCAATAATGTCATCGTGTGATAACACTTGGGTTGAAATATAATCATATTTCTGTGAGACTTCATTTTCAATAGGACTCACAACGTTCAAATTAAAATTATGAACACTCTCGAACTGCTGAGCAAGTTTTTGAGCTTTTTCGCCATTTGTAAGAAGTATTTGATTTCCTTCCTTGAGAGCAGGAATTGGTTTCTGAGGTTTCTTAAGAACTTAAGAAAGTTTCCAGAAAGGTTTAGAATATAGTTTTATTTGTTCAACTTTTTCAGCGAAATTTTCATTTCGCAAAAGAGTAAATCTATGTTTAATTTCTTTTTGTAAATCCTTAACTATGTTTTTCATAGCAGGATCACGAGAACGTTCATATTGACGTCGACGAACATTCTTCAACCGAATGAGCAGTTGAAGATTGTCATCGATGATGGGAGAATTTAATTTAATTTGAGCTCTGGGAACTGAAAGAATTCTAGCTTCGATAATGTAATGCTTCAAATTATCTAATGCTGTGTCGATGTCCGCAGAACTTTCTAAAATAGTTCCATGATCCACATGATTTTCAATGTGAGATCTGTAATCCAAGCAATTAGGTCTATGATAGTTGATATAGAACTAATTGGATTAATTAAAGCTTCGTTGGAAAGTCTGAATGTTACAGGAAGATGATCTGAGTCAAAGTCAGCATGTGTAATCGGTTCACTACAAATGTGACTTTGATCCGTTAGAACCAGATCAATTGTAGACGGATTTTTCACGGAAGAGGAACAAGTCGTATTACTGAGATGAAGAACTGTGAAGTAACCAGCTGAGAGTTGATTATGAAGTATTTTACCATTACTGTTATTTTGCCTACAATTCCACTGGACATGCTTAGCATTTAAGTCCCCTATTACGAAAAATTTCGATCGATATCTTGTAAGTTTTTGCAAATCGCCTTTAAAGAAATTTAATTGTTCGCCGGTGCATTGGAATGGCAAATATGCTCCAGCGATGAAATAAATTCCATGGATGGTTTCAACTTCGATTCCCAAGCTTTCAATAACTTTAGTATTGAAAGAAGGTAAAACACGATGTTTAATTTGCCGTTGGACAAAAATGGCAACTCCACCACCCATTCCAGTAATCCTGTCAAATCGATGAACCACATAATGTGGATTACTTTTCAATTTGACATTTGGTTTAAGAAAAGTGTGAATTTTGTGAACTTTGAGAAAATTATTAAATTCATCTTCACTCGATTTTAAAGATCGAGCATTCCAATTTAAAATATTCAAATGATTATTTAACATCACTGTTAAATTTTAAATTCATTATAACATTATTTGCAAATTGCCATCCGATTTGAAATGCTTCAAAAAGTGATGAAGTCGAATTCATTCGGATGATCATTTGAAAAAGTTGATCTTGTATCTTTTTGCGATATTCTCCTAACCAGAGACCATTTTTTTGTAGAAACATACAATGAAAATTATAGAATGATAGTACTCAAGGGAGAGCCAGGATGTGAAAATATAGAACGGAAAAGTGAGAGGTGACAGAGGGTCATTTAAGCGAGCAGAAATCTTCTAGTAACTTAACTACTACTGAACGCCGCTTATAACCTAGGCTAAACAGCCAACACGCTGTGACTCTGGGCACATAAGCAATAGTTCGCACAAACCTTCCATTCCGATATTCAACTAGCCGTATAGAGATAAAGAAAAAACATCCATGCAGTGAAGAACTCATTGTGTGTGAGAATGCCGTCGCAAGTAGAAAGTGACAACTTCTGGTAACTTTTATTTTGCCGGTTCGGATAGTAAATGGTAAAAGACCTTTATCACTACTTTCCGACATATCAGAGACTTGGGTGATTCGCATTGTTCAGATGCCTAAGCCCAACTCCTCTGGTAGAAGGTAAAAGTTAAGTTACTAGAAGATATCAGCTTGCCTAATGACCCTCTGTCACGTCTCACCTTTCCGTTCTATATATTCACATCCTTGCTCTCCCTTGAGTACTATCATTCTATAATTTTCATTTTCTGTTTCTACAAAAAAAACCTGTTTTGATCCACCTAGTGGTGTAATGATGCCTTTCTCATATCAATCATACTATCATATATAATACTGTGGTATTAAAAGAATAACCGAAATAGATTTGTTTGACCGTCTACTGATAAAAACTATCAATTGGAAAAGATTTGAGGTCGATTTAGAAAACTTTTTACGGGTTTTCGCTCTTTTCAGTGATGGTATGAAATTTTTAACACACTTTACCCTATATTTCCGGATCCGAAAGTCGGATCCTGATGAAATTCAGGAATTACGTATGGGACCACAAGACCTTTCATTTGAATATAAGTATGTGAAAATCGGTTCAGCCATCTCCGAGAAAAGTTAGTGCAAAAAACGTTACATACACACAGACACATACACACACACACACACACACACACAGACATTTTGCGTACTTGATGAACTGAGTCGAATGGTCTCGGTTCAAAAGTCGGTTTTCACAGTGCTGGCATAACCTTTCTATATGATAAAGGCAAAAAGGTCTCTGGTTAGGAGAATATCGCAAAACGAAAAAAGAAATATTGACTACTAAACTTAGTCATTAAATAAAGAAAAAGAGTAAAAGTTGATCTTATAGGTAGATCATTTTATTTTCAGTTATATCGCCTAAATCGACTTCATTTAAAGAAGCGAATGGCATTGAAGGAATATTTGTAGGTAGACTGCCATTAGAAGAAGATGATTTGGCCGATCTACCTATTAATAAATTGTTTTCGTTAGAAGATGAACTGCAAGGCGGTCCTGTGTTTTGATTATTTACATTAGAAGAATTAAGTGTTAGATTTCTACCTTTCATACTGGCATAACTGACATTAGAAGAAGGTGATGACGAGGTCGACCTACCTGACAATAAATTGTTTTCGTTAGAAGACGAATTGGTAGGCGTACCTGTTTTTGTTTTAAATTCAAAGAAATAAGTGCCTTAGAAGAATTAGGCGTGGCATTTGTAACGGTTTTTTGATTTTCAGGTATGTTCTGTAAATTTAAGGTCGTTGATTTGACTTGTTGTCGAAGCGAACGAGCGTTTAAAATTTTTTCCCTGACAGGACATTTCAAATAATTGGATTTATGATTTCCATCGCAATTTGAACATGAAAATTTATCAGTGGTTTCATTCATAGGACAAACGTCTTTCGAATGCGATTTACCACAATTCAAACACCGTATATCCATATGACAATTTTTTGGTTCCACGGCCGAAGCCTTGGCAACGACGATATTGCGTTAAGTTTGCAATACGATTATGCCGTTTATAATGTTCCCAATGAATTTTAATGTGGGAATTGGAACGTACTTTTTCTAATGTTTTCAAATTGTTTACATCACTTCGATTGAAGTGTATTAGGTAAAGTTCATTGGAAATTACAGAGCGTGGTTTAGAAGTAGGGTAAAGTGTTATAATATGCCCCCCTTAAGAAAACATTGAGATATTTCGAAGTGTATTGATATATTTCCCTCGAGAATGTGAGTATTTCATTGAATACGGATGAGGAACATAATTTTCAATGACTACAATAGAAAAGATGAGAATTGATTGATACAAACACATTTTCCAAAACGGCTACATTCTTAGTTTTTTTCGCTCGCCTCGGACATAATGCCCCAGCAGCCGTAAAATATCTCTCACAACAAATCAGTGGCATGACACACAACAAAAGACATTTTATCCCACAACAATGATGCATTATGCTTCTTGAAATGTCCATAAAGTTACACAGTATGTCTAAGAAATGGCGGATAAAACAGCTATTTAGTCGAAGCAAAACTTTACATCGAAAAGCTGCCAAATGAAATTTTTAGTTTTTTTTATACTTTCCTGCAAACGACAACCACCAAACTTGCATAGCAGAAAGATCCTACGAAAAGATAGTGTTAGTGATAAAACTTTGGTTCAGAAAAGTCTTCAATGCTTAAGAAAGGAAAGGGGGCATTTTGGCTAGCAGGGGCGCTTTATAAGATTTTCCCCTACCATTCGCTCTTTTTTTCATAAGTATTACTTGGAAAGGGGCAAAACCAAGTAATTCTTTTAGTTCATTTTTAATTTCATCAGTACTTTGATCATTTGATAAGCCTTTCAAGACAGCCTTGAATGGTCTGTCTGATTTTATATCATATGAATAAAATTTATGAAGTTTCTCGGACAAATATCGGATAAGACGTTCGTAATCTTCTAATCCATCAACCAAGACTCGACATTCTCCTCTTCGTCCGATTTGAAATGAGACTTTTACTTCCGGGAGAAAAGTAGAAAGCTCAGTACGGAATGCTTTGAAGTCGGAAATCATTACCGTCACTGGAGGCATAGATTGTTGTTTCTTCCCAGAACGACAAGCGTAAATTTTGGGAATTTTTGAAGAATTTTTCTTCTATGTCGCTACAATCGGATCCAGGAAGAATCTCGTAAATATTGTTAGACGGCATAACAGTTCGGCTGAAAAGTTCGTATCGTTTAATAGAAACACACATTTTTTTGCCAAAATTCGTTTTTATTATTCAACATATTTGCCATCAGAGGCGATACAGCGATTATAGCGATCTTCCAACTTTTCGATACCATTTTTGTAGTACGATTTGTCCTTTGCCTCAAAATAGGCCTCAGTTTCAGCGATTTCCTCTCATTGCTTCTAAAATTTTTATCATCGAGCATTCTCTTGAGGTCTGAGAACAGGAAAAAGTCACTGGGGGCCAAATCTGGAGAATACGGTGGATGAGGGAGCAATTCGAAGCCCAATTCGTTCAATTTCAGCATGGTTTTCATCGACTTGTAACACGGTGCATTGTCTTGATGAAACAAAACTTTTTTCTTCTTCAAATGAGGCCGTTTTTTGAAATTTCGTCCTTCAAACGCTCTAATAACGCTATATAATAGTCACTGTTGATGGTTTTTCCCTTTTCAAGGTAGTCGATGAAAATTATACCACGCGAATCCCAAAACACAGACGCCATAAACTTACCGGCCGATTGTTGAGTCTTTCCACGTTTTGGGTTCGGTTCATCGCGTGCAGTCCACTTAGCTGACTGTCGATTGGACTCCGGAGTGAAGTGATGGAGCCATGTTTCGTCCATTGTTATATATCGACGAAAAAATCGATTTTATTTCGATATAACAGCTCCGAACACTGCTCAGAATCATCAATTCGTTGTTGTTTTTGATCGATTGTGAGCTCACGCGGTACCCATTTTGCAAAAAGCTTTCTCATATCCAAATATTCGTGAATAATATGTCCAACACGTTCCTTTGATATCTTTAGGGTGTCAGCTATCTCGATCAACTTCACTTTACGGGCATTGAAAATCATTTTGTGGGTTTTTTTCACGATTTCATCGGTAACAGCCTCTTTTGGACGTCTTCGGTGCTCATATGACCAGTACGAAATTATGCAAACCACTTACGAATTGTTGCTTCGCCCGGTGCAGAGTCTGGATAACACTCATCAAGCCATTTTTTGGTATCGGCGGCACTTTTTTTCATCAAAAAATAGTGTTTCATCAACACACGAAATTCCTTTTTTTCACAATAACAAAAGTAGCTTCACTCAAAATGCAATATCCCACAAACTAATAATCAGACAGCTGTCAAATTTATACACGTATCTTTTGAAGGTTGGTACTAACTGAAAATGGTATGGATTTAATTCTAGTGGCCCCCTCTCATAGAAACGATACGAACTTTTCAGCCGATCTGTTAGCATCAGCGGAAGGGAAATCCGTCCGTTGTCTTTTATTTTTATAGTCAGATTCTATATGATCGTGAATGTTACTAGAAAAATGTTGAATAACGGATTTCGATTTATTCCGTATTGAATTATTTTTAGCCTTAGGCTTGTTGCCTTTCCGGTTGGACGCAGGCATTTTTGAAATGAATGAAATTTTAAACTAAATTAACTAGGCTAAATTAGTCTTCGATTAGACTAGTCACTCTAATATCACTCTTTGTATAGCTTTAAGAAAGGCTGACTAATTGTTAGTCTTTAAAAAGACTGTTAGTGATTCAGGTAGCCTTGAATCAATGAAACTCTAGGTAACCAGAAAAAATTTCCAGGAGCCAAGAGCTATATGCGTGCGGTGCGAACGACTGTTCAACACCGACTCATACTCCGTTCAGTTTCAGTTTGCGAATGATCTGTGTTCCATCTCAGATCTCACAATAATCATAATTTCCATGGTATTCTCGACAAATTGGGTCAGTTTAATATTTGAACCCTTTTGTTAGAAACATTTAAAACACGTTTCTCTCTATAAATACCTTATTAGCAACTTCCGAGTTTCATATGTATATGTGCTTGTAACGAGCTTCCGTACTACCTCGTCACATCCGATCTACAATACTTTTGGCTTCCATGGCTATAAACACTTGCTACTTCCTCTTCGTTAAAAAATTTTAATAGCTCAAAATTTTCCTTCTGATAATGATTATTTTATAACGAAAGACTGTTTAACATCATAACTACATTCGTACTATAGCATAACTTTTTTATATCATTTATTCTACCCCGGCCTTAACAATTTTTTGTCATTCACCTATAAACCTATAGAATAACTATTAAATTGATACAAATGTTGTAGTAAACTTATTTCCATCACCTTGTGTCGACAGTTTTCTCAATTTACATACAAAAAGACACATTGATTGCTTTATTTCGTCAATTCAGATCAATGTTGAGAATACTTATTCCCCCTCCCTCTCGTGAATGTTTTTGTAAACCTCACTTATTTGCTAGAAATATGCTGTACTCGTGAAGAAGTACCAATTTTTCGTAAAAACCGATCAATTTTCCCTTGAACTTTCCATGTTCGGGGCACTTGCTACACTCTCTCATCCTCAAAATAACCTTATAATCTATTTTGATTCAACTTCCTTTTTGTTAGTGAACTCCATGATTACCCTGAGTAGTGTAGAAAGTTTGAATTGATTGTGTGAAATGCTTCACTTGCAGCATTCTAACGGTATAAGGCGGAACAATCGAGAGTACAAAAAAAAAAAGAATTGTGTAGAGGACAAGACGGTTAAAATTCATTCAAACACTCATTAAAATTTGAAAAATCCACCACACACCGTTTAAGGATTTGTAAATTTAAGTTGGGATTTATTATGGCATCAATTTCAATACCTTGCTTATAGAACCCGTCTCGTAAATACAAATTAAATAACGACTTGAAAGAATATGCACAAACCGAAAGCCACCATCTTGGCTTAACTTCAAATTATTGATATACACTCGCCAAGCGTAGACAAAATATATTTATAATTCTTTCCAAATGCCGGTAGAAACTAAGTAGTACAAGTCGGAAAAATATTGCAAAAATCATTAAATGCTGGGTAATTCCATGAATTGGTGGAGTTAGGATAGTCCTGATTTTCATTTTATTTAAATTTTTTAGAAAACTCTTTAGCAAAAAAATTTTAAAAAAATCAAGAATATTTTAGGAATTATGGGAAAACTTTCTGTATTTTTCTGAATTTTTCAAAATTTATCTCATGTGATAAAAAAAATTTCAAAATTTTCGAATTTTTTTAATCGCCCTTACAATTTTGGTACCACTCTAGATTTTACATAAAAAATAAACCTTTTATGAGTTTTAATATGATCGGTATCTAACGGGGAAACAGATTGAAAAACTGACATATGAACACAATGATGTTATGTTACCGCAGAGACGGGACTCGAACCCGTAGCTAACTCCTAACCGGGAAAATTGTTTTACCAATTAAACTACCCTGCATATAAAAACACATAAAGAGAAAGTCCAATTGATTGGCCGAAACTAAGCATGCTTCGCTGTACTTAGCCACCACGGTATTCACTTACAGTCCTGTATCGACGGAAACAAATTCAACAGAAATACATACAATGACCACGAGTCTATTTCTACCCATCTATTTTTGCCGCACGATACTGATTCGAGACTTTTGTTTTTATATATTTCGCTATCTACGAGGTAACACACGATAGTTTCATCCATCAATTTAATGGATCTCCATTAGTGTGTTGTAGCAGCAGTGACGATTGTGTGATCTCAAACACAATGGTAAAGGTATACAAACCTTTTATTGGCCTTCAACGATTTGTTTTAGTCTTTGTTAGGACGTAGAGCCGTCTTGAGCTAGTTTTAATATGATCAGTATCTAACGGGGAAACAGATTGAAAAACTCGAACCCATTACGCTGTAATTTTTTCAGATTTTTGAAAAATGAAATATCAGACTTTAAAAACAAAACTCATTCCAAAAACCATGCGTCTCCATCAAATTGTCATCATCCGATGGAGCCGCATGGTATTCAGTTCTAAAATCATATATCATATGCCCATAGAATTAAATTCCATGCGTTTTTATCTACAACTTGAGCTCAGGGCTTGAGTATTGACGAAATTAATAATGATAAAAGAATTTTATTCCTTATGTTATTAAAATCAGAAAGGTTTCCCATAATTTCTAGAATATTCCAGTTTTTTTTTCAATTTTTTTTACTAAGGAGGTTTTTGAAAAATTGAAATAAAATGGAAATTAGTAGAACCACCCAAACTTCATCATTGGAAAATCATCCAATCAGAATATATTTTTTTCTTCAACATTTTTGCGAAAGAAATTCAGAAAGACATATAAAAAATTTATTACGTAAGAGCAATGGAAGTATTCTTTGTGCAATAATATTTGCATAATAAAGAGCGGTACTGCCGGCAAGAAATAAATTATGCTACTGTGCCACCGCTAAGCTAAGCAACTTATTTCGAGCAGTTTAGAGATATAATCGAGCAGTTATTATTTTTAGGCAGTTTGTTGGTTAGCTTTTTCAAGCAGTTTTCAGTAGATTTTATCAAGCAGTCATTGTGCAGTTTTTCAGCAGTTTCTTCGAGTAGTGTTTGGAAGTTGTATTCATGTAGTATTTTAGCCGCATTGCTAGCAGTTTTTGATTTCTTTATGGAGCGATTTCAGGATATTTTCGGGCAGATTATCAAGGAAGTTTATCGAGTGGTTCTCAAACAGTATTTTTGTACATTTTGATCATTTTTACAATAGTTTTTGGGCAATTTTTCGAGCTTTTTTAGTGAGCAGTTCCGAGATATTACCGCTATATATTATCGTGCAGTTTATAGAGTGGTTTTCAAGAAGTTTCTAGGCAGTTTTTGAACCGATTTTCGGGGCATTTTTTACAGTGTTCCGATCAGTTTTACGAGCAATTATTCGAACAGTTATTATCGGACAAATTTATCGATTAGGCAGATTATCGGGCAGTTTATCGAGTAATTTATCTGGCATTTCTGTGGAGAGTTTTTAGAGCATTTTAGCGGACAGTTATTCAATCAGTTTTTCAGTAGTTTTCTTGAGCGGATTCCGGGCAAACTATGAGACGATTCAAAGCCGTTTTTAGATGTCGTTAAAAATCAGTTTTTCACACAGTTCTGAGAAACTTTTTTCGACTGCTTTCAAATGACTTTTCGAGCTAATTTTGAAAACTCTTTTCAAGCAGTAATAAGATGTTCTCGGGTAGTTTATCGGACAGCCCATCGAAAGTTTTTGAAGCACTTTATGGGTTAGCTTGTTCGAGCAGTTTTAGTATAGTTTTTCCAAGCAGTCTTTGTGCAGTTTGGGGAACAGTTTTTCCTAGCAGTTTTAGGAAGTAGTTTCACGCAGTATTCAAAATGTTTTGCTAACAGTTTAGGTATAAGTTATATAGAGTGTCTTTTAAGTACTGTTTATTGAGCAGTTTAGCTAAATTACCGCGATATTTTTGAGCAGTTTTTCGAATTGTTCTAGGGAACAATTTATCGAGTAGTTTCGAGATATTACCGATCAAATTACTGTGCAGTTTATCTAGTGGGATTCAAGTAGTATTTGTGCACTTGTCGATCAGTTTTCTAGTATTTTTAGGCAGCTTTTCAAATCGATTCCTTAGGGCCGTTTTTTCAAGTAGAACTTCGAGCAGTTTTACGAAAAATTGTTGGAGCAGTTTCGTGGTATTATCGGGAAGTTTGTCGAGTAGGCAAATTATCGAGTTGTTTATCAGAGAGTTTCAAAGAATTTTATCGGTAAATTGTTCGATCATTTTTCCAGTAGTATTCTCGAGTAGTTTTCGAGTACTCTGTGAGACGATTCATAGCAGTTTATTTTGAGTCAATAAAAAATCTTAAAAAAACAGTTTTCGAGCAGTTTTGCAAGATTTTTTGAGAAAATTTTGAAATTTTTCGAGCAGTTTGCTAGTAGTTCTTGTAGAGTAGTTAGTGTTCACGCAATACTTAAACTGTTTTGTTAGCAGTTTAATTAACAGTTATTTCGAGCAATTTTTTTTTCTACAGTTTCGGGAAAGTTTATCGAGTGGTTTTCAAGCACTCTTTGTGGGGGAATGGGTGCATCTGGGTTCGATTTTGAATCCCACATATAGAATCAGAATTTTTTTTTTGAACCTATGAGGCAAATGACTTTAAGTTTTAACCCTCTATAATTGAAACAAGAAAAATTATCGGATTGATTATCGTTCAGTTTATCGAGAATTTTTGAGCAATATTTGCGCAGTTCTACGATCCATTTTGTCGAGTATTTTCAAAGCAGTGGCTGGATTTTCACTAAAAAAATGACACACCAACCTACAAACACTGAAATTTTAAGTTTGGTCTTTACAAGTCCAATTGGTAGCTCTATAATTGGTTTATCTCAACAATTGCAAACTGCTCGGTGGTGCCAAAATTTTGTTTTACAACCCATAGCCTACTTCCAACATGATACTACAAAAAAAACTGTCACTGCCGTAACTAATTCGAAGTCCATCAAACGGTTTATTCATAGCAATCCTTTCTTTCAAGCCTGAGTTGTTGGGTGCATCCAATCCGAGCACATTACAATGGGAAAACAAAAAGAAAAATTGTGAAATCCTGGCAGAAGCGAAGTTAGTTTCGAATTCAAATCGAGCAAGGAATAAATTATGCAATCGTTCCACTTCACCAGCAGATGAAGCAGCACCGATTTTAATCCCGGGTACTGCCTGGATGCGGCGCATGGTTGCAACTTGCAGCTCTCGGGTGAAAGTTCAACCGGACGAATGCCAAGGTCTGGGATTACATTTGTATAACAAAAGCGGTAGAAGCAGAAGTAGAAGTCGAATAAAAAAAAGAAAAAAAAAACCTTAAGCCGGGCCGGAACGGAATCACAAAATTCTCGGACAATTTTCTCCCGAAATGGATTGAATCACAAGTTTTCAAGACGATAGAATTGCAAAGCAGGAATATCCGTAGAATGGCGCCCACGCACCGACTGGATGGACTTGAATATGAATTGAATCCTGGAATGGCTGAAGTTCTGATTACATGGTTATTTCCTTCGCCGCAGTTTGATGGATTCCGATGGAATGGCACCTCGAATGTCTCGAGATGACTTTTCGAATGCGGTTATGTTTTCTGTTCTCCGTCGTCAGTTTGGGCTGGATTAGGAAAGGGGAATCAGGGGGAAAAAGTTTCGGTAGGTTTTTACGAGCCGAGAAAGTTTTTAACTACTCTGAAGGGTTGCGCAAAAGTCCCACCGGAACCAGCATGCGAAGTGAAACCATCAAAAATGCAAACGACATTACCGTCCTAAACTGAGCTATTGTTTTAATTGCATGAGGCAATTTAATCCAGTTCCACATCTTCTTGTGAAGGGTGCTTTTTCACAACGCCTTCTTTCCCCCCATGGAACTGTCACAGACTTAGCAAGCGCCAGGCAAACATCCGAGTGTAAAACCGGAAAACCGCATCGGGTGAGTTAGGTCCGACACCCTGTTCGGAATGGACCGCGAATTAAGTTCCGTTCTCGGGCTGTCACGTGACGGACCAAACCAGGAGTGATTCGTTTCGGGAAAAGTTGACGTGACGAAGGAGAGAATTCGCCATAGTTAGGAACTAATTAAATTTATTGGATAGATAGTTTCGTTACGATGGAATGGATATTCTGGTTCTGACCGGACTGAAACAAAACTGGAACGGAGTGCTATGCTATGTTATGGAGATTTCATAAGGGTGTTACCAATGAAACGGGCAAGCATTTCATGCTAATTTTTGGTGAGTGTGCCCTTTGAATTAACTAATTAGAATAGAACGAAATAAGAGCACTTGAATAATTGGTTTGTGTTAAAACATGGTGTTTTCTAGAATGCAAAGTATTTTTGAGTTGTTTTCCACAGGAACGTCTCAATAGAAAACGAATGAACTAAGTGAATAAGTAGGATCAACTTTTTTCGTTGAACCTAAAAGATTAGTAATTCCAAGATTACAAGCTCCATTACTGAAACCTATTTGCCTTCATAAAGCAAATTATTCCTAGAGCTCAAATAAATTCTCAATAAAAATCAGCCGTATTAAAATATCTAATTGCTGGGACCGAAGAAAATGTCGAACCCCCTCGAACGCCGCCTCAAATGAACCAAAGCGGACTCTTCCAGCACGCTTACAATCGTAAAGCGTAAATTTATTTCCACTAGAGCTGGGGCAACATTCATTTCCATCACCATACATTATGCATGAAGAGTGTATCTTTTTTTTTTCCTGTCGTTTTTTCATCGCACTGGTGCCCACCGCTCGCGGGTGGAAATGGCTTAGTTAACAACTAAGAGTAACCGCGCGAGCAAGACTTATGGCTCGAAACTAACAAGTTTTTCTTTCGTCGACCGGCCCGGTATAGTGCAGTCTGTACTACTACTTCTACTACTACTACTATTACAACTACTACCACTCTGTACTGTACTGCCAATCTCGGTCCCACTAGCCTGCATCAAGCAGAAAAAAAAACGAGGCACGGCGCTGCGGTTGAAAGGGACGACTCAACTTAAGAGATTCATTTCTTTCTCGGAACTCGTTAACAGTGTGAAAAACTTTTCCCAACGTAATCCGCTGGTAATGGTGGTAGGAAGCTTAATTGCTTTGGCTAATTCCGTGCTTTTTACTGCACTGGAACATGAATATGCTTGTGCAATCGAAGTGCTGGTAATGATAATTGGACGGGAAGCAATCTAAGAAAAACGGGCTTCGGTTTTCGGGAAACGAACTGCCAACAGTCTAGTGGAAGAGAACATAATTTTTATTCGGAAGATTAATGGATTCCATAAAATCTGATTGTGCATAGGGTGAAAAAAAATTTAAACACACGAAAGCAACGGCAGACTCATTCGACGTATACATCAGCAGTATTATTGGCAGAGTAGAAAATTACTTTGCTCGAAACACTGCGATGCGTGTTTCAATATTGGAAAACTGCCATATTGGAACAGAGAGCAATGTATCGCTTGCAAAGCAGGACAGCAAATCAATCATACCATGATTAATGCTGCACAGATGAATCTGCAAAAAAACGTAAACATTTTGGCTATAATCATTCATAACTTGACTTTTCTTAGTACTTGTGGAAAAGCGGCAACCAATAGTTTTTTTAAGATTTGATGCCTTGGAAAATGCAATCGTGAATGGGTCGCGTCAAAAGGTGAGATAATTAAGTGTCCACAAGTTCCTATCTCATGCCTCCCCGTGAGTCTCTGGTGACATTTGGTCAATGGTCGCCTTTTGCGTTAGTACCAGAATGAGAGGATGCGAATTGGTTTTTATGTAATAATTCATTTGAAACACGAAAATTATTGAAAATCTATCATATACGTCAAGTATTCCGACTTGACGTCTTATTGCTAAAGTGTATTTGAACCCTTATTGTGACTTTATCAGGAATCGGCTGCTCGGCCATCCATGGAAGTTGACCATCAATGTCAACTTCCCTCTCTGAGCAGCCTAAATAGCCGTGTAGTGTCGGTAGCGGTTTCCCAACTGGCTAAGAATAACGCTACGGTCCACCTGTACCGTTGATAAGCCGTGTGGCATCCGGCGGAATTATTTTCTACCAAGAATTGATCCACTGGTTTCCTGTTCCATGTTGTAAAAGACCACAAAAATAGGAACTCCTAAGTCAAGGTGTATTTCCGTGCCGATGGCTGGATGGCTGCAGGAGGTTAAACAATGCAGTCGTGAACGGAATATCTTGGGGTGTTCCCTTACTGTGTTAAGCGAAGCTCTGGCACAGTGGACGACTTCTTTCTTCGCAACTCGTGTGATTTAAATGATAATAACATTTAAAAAAATCCTTACATGGTTCGCTATAGGCGATTATAAGCCAATATATTTGGTTGCTTGTAGTTGTTGTACGGTTGGTGCTGGAGGTGGAATGTTCGTTACTCTAATTTATAATGGTTAGAGTGGCACAAATCAATCTTCAGCATAAACGTACAGCAACTATGAATCTATCCAGACTTCTTCAAGAAGGTAAAGCTTCTATAGCTTTGGTTCATACCGCTTGTAATCGGCAGTGACATAAATGCTCACCATATCATTTGGGGCAGCACAGATATAAATTCGAGAGGCTCTGATATGATGGAATTCGTGAGCAGTACAAACCTGCACATAGTCAATGCAGGAAACCGCCCAACTTTTGCGAGATCTGGAAGAGAGGAGGTTTTGGACGTAACTCTCTGCTCTGCTAGAATTGCGCATGAGTTGGTGAATTGGCTCGTCTCCGATGAGCTCGAACCTTCGTTGTCTGATCATAAGTACATCTTCTTTGATCATTCAAACGTTAAATTTGATATTATCACATATCGTAATCCCAAATCTACAAACTGGGATTTGGAAAATGTTGTCGACGAGACAAACTCACTCATAGTTGCAGCATATGAAGAGGCTTGTCCACTTCGGATTGTGCGAGCTACTAGAGGAACTCCTTGGTGGAATGCTGAATTTGCTAGACTAAGGAAACTATGCAGAAGAGCTTGGAACCACCGACGCAGAAATGGGTCGGAGGCATTCGTGTCGGCACGAAGGGCTTACAAAAATGCTCTTCGATCGTCTGAGGGAAGTGGTTGGAAAAGCCTCTGCACAAATGTCTCTAGTCTCAACGAGGCTAGCAGATTAAATAAGTTACTTTCGAAGTCTAAGGACTTTAATGTCAGTTTCTTAAGAACTTCAGATGGTGAACACTTGTCTGATGAAAGTGATGTACTTCACTGCCTTTTTAACACTCACTTTCCAGGATGTATGGATCCATCACCGACAGCTCTTCCCGAGACTTTTTCAGGTAGTTACGATTCTTGGGCCCTTGTTCGAAGCGTTGTGACGATTGACTCGGTCAAATGGGCAGTCGAGAGTTTTGCTCCGTACAAATCTCCTGGAAAGGATGGAGTTTTCCCAGTGTTACTGCAGAAAGGGTATGAACATTTCAAACATGTTTTGAAGAAAATACTTACTTTTAGTCTTGCGACTGGATATATTCCAAGAGCCTGGCAGAAAATAATTGTCAAATTTATTCCCAAAGGCGGTCGCGACACTTATGAGGTAGCGAAGAGTTTCAGGCCTATCAGTCTTAGCTCATTTCTTCTTAAAACAGTGGAACGCATAGTCGATCACTATATCAGGAATGTTAGTCTGGGCGTGCAACCGCTACATGGAATGCAACATGCTTACCAGAGTGGAAAGTCCACTAGAACCCTGTTACATGATGTTGTGTACAACATTGAAAAAGCTTTCTCACAAAAGCAATCTTGCTTGGGAGTTTTCCTAGATATTGAAGGTGCCTTTGATAACGTGTCTTTCAATTCAATTCTGGAAGCAGCCCGTGGTCATGGCATACCTTCAAGTATCACAAATTGGATACACGCAATGCTTAGCAATCGACTTCTTTGTTCATCGCTTCGGCAAGCAGAGATTAGAAAGCTGAGTGTCCGTGGGTGTCCTCAAGGTGGTGTACTATCCCCACTTTTATGGAACCTAGTCGCTGATGGTTTATTAAGGAAACTTAATAACCTTGGATTTCCGACTTGTGGTTTTTCCGACGATTATCTTATATTGATGAACGGTATAAGCATTAACACTCTCTTTGATTTAATGCAGCAAGCCCTGCGATCTGTTGAACATGGTGTTGTCAGGTTGGATTATCTGTAAATCCGGGCAAAACATCAATGGTGCTTTTCACTCATCGTAGGATAATCACAGGAGCTCGTCCGTTACAGTTCTTCGGTTCAGAGGTCACTGTGGTCGATCAAGTTAAATACGTCGGGGTTATTCTTGACTCAAAACTGACTTGGTCTGCTCACATTGACTTCAGGATTAAGAGAGCTTGTATGGCTTTCGGCCAATGCAGACGAGCTTTTGGAAAATCATGGGGACTCAAACCCAGATATATTCATTGGATCTACACAACTATTATTAGACCAATTTTAGCTTATGGATGTCTTGTATGGTGGCAGAAAGGAGAAGTCGCGACAGTTCAGTCAAAGCTAAATCATCTCCAAAGGATGGTCCTAATGGCGATGACAGGAGCATTCACGACAACTCCTACTGCTGCTCTAGAGGCGCTACTGTGCATTAAACCACTACATGTGTTCCTAAAACAAGAAGCATTATCTTGTGCATACCGTCTTAAGGTTACAGGGCTTTGGAACAGTAACCCATTAGATTATGCTACCAGCCACACTCGCTTGTGGTCTCAAATGGTTACATGGGATGAGTATTTACTCGCTCCTAGTGACCTAACTCTCACATGCAGTTTTCCTTTCAAAACATTCCATGTGAGCTATCCTCTTCGTGAGGAATGGTTGTCTGGTTGTCTGGAACGACAACTTGATGAACACATAGTTTGTTTTACGGACGGTTCTCTGTTGAATGGTCGTGCTGGTGCTGGTGTCTACTGTCGTGAAATGAGGCTGGCGCAGTCTCATTCACTTGGTAGATACTGTACTGTGTTCCAAGCAGAAATCTACGCGATTCTGTGTGGAGTACAATCGGCACTTCAGCAGAGGATCTGTGGTAAACGAATTTATTTTTGTTCCGACAGTCAGGCAGCCTTAAAAGCACTCAGTTCGAATGACTCACGGTCGAATCTAGTGATCGCATGTCGAACTCAAATTGAAGACCTCAGCATTTCAAATGCTGTTTACTTCTTATGGATACCCGGCCATTCTGGTATTACTGGAAATGAATGGGCTGATGAGTTGGCTAGAGCTGGTGCAACGAATGATTTCGTTGGTCCTGAACCAGCTTTACCACTTTCAACTAGTTGGATAAAGCACAAGATTCGTTCTTGGGCTGCATCCAAACATGCCAGCTACTGGCGCAGCTTGCAAACTTGCGCTCAGACAAAAGAATTTCTACCAGATTTAAATCTGAAAATGTCAAAGTGTCTACTGCATTTCTCCAAGCAACATTGCAGTATTCTGGTCAGAGCTCTGACTGGACATTGCAAACTCAATTATCACATGGCTACTATTCAACGTGCTGAGTATTATTCGTGTGATTTGTGTGAATGCGATTATGGTACTTCATATCATCTTATATGTAACTGTCCCGCATTGACGCAGCTACGTATCCGGGTTTTTGGTTCTCCATACATGGTTGAGTCTGTGTATGCGGAGCTAAAATTGAAGGATATTCTCTCGTTTCTCACCCAATGTGGTAAGGAGCTATAGTCAGAAGGGTTCATAGTTCTTCCTGGAGTGAATGAATCCCTTCTGTATTCACCTTAAATAGGGTTTAGCATATTGTTTGGCATCCTTTAGGGGGTGCCGAATTTACTTCTGCCCGTACATACTGCGAATCGTTCTGCATTCTTCCGGGAGTTCAGAATGGTGTCGCTTTTGTAAGATCTCTAAATCCTCTCCGGGGTTGGAGGTTTTATTAACAGCAGACTGTTCGGGACCTCGTAGAGGTTCAGAATTTACTTCTGCTTCCACTAAATGTGATCCTCAGCAGATTGTTCGGCATCCCTTAGGGGTGCAGAATTTACTTCTGCTTTTATGTGTTTTTGTGTCGTCAATTTTTCCCATCCTCCTAGTCCAACCCTTACCATTTCCTTTCAATCCTTCCCTCTTATTTATCGGGAAAATGATGCTAAAAACAAATTGATGGCAAGGCACAAATCTCCAAATATCAAGGGGAACGTGCCATTTGAGCCAATTTGTTCTGATTCCTGATTCCTGATATATTATGTTCCAGGGGTGTAACTGACTGGTTCAAAAAACTGAAGGTTTGGAAAGTTTCGCTGCAGTAAGAAATGAAACATTGAATGGAAACTCGAGTATTGGTAAGAATAGAAAACGTTAATTATTTATTTATTTATACAAAACTAAAGAACATAAACTAATCTGAACTGAAGAACATAAGCCAATCACAACGGATCGAAAGTCTGTACTGTTTGAATCCATTTGATACAAGCATTTCATTTGGGTGGGGCTGATCGATGGAACGGTGATCTCGGAATTTGACTGAGTCAACATCTCCCTGAGCCCTGGGCTAGAGTTACTTGCGGTAAACAACGCGTTTTGCCGGTTACGTCGCTTATACCATCATATCTTCGGAACCAGAAGTCACAGCCATTTTAACGTTGAGCTTGATCAATGACCAAACAGTGACTTTCAATCGAACTTAAGCTTGTTGATATAAACCGCGGTAGAAAAAAAAACTCGTTTTTTTTTGTTTGCCTCAACCTTAGATATAGCAGTTTAAAAATAACCTCTTTTCGGAACAGAAATGGGATATAATAACTAATTTTGAGCAAAAAAGATATTGTACAATTTCTTGACAGCACAGAAAAAACAGGAAAAGATATGACAGTAAATTTTGTTATTATTTTGATCTTTGTTTGTTATTTATATCTACCCGGTTGCTCTGTTCAAATAGCTGTAACACTTAAACCTTTAGACATACCACGATGGCTTGTTCGGAAAAGCTGCTTGATGTAAGTTTCCCTATAATTTTGCCGAAGGATGTAGTCCTCTATCTCAACACATTTGAAAATAAGTTTTTGGTCACCCTAATAATGAGAGCCACCCTTATATCATCAGCATCAAAATATGGCTTATCTGTCGCTGAACACTACTTCAAAAATTGCTCGACAAACTGCACAATGTCTACTCGACAAGAAAAGAAAAACTTCAAAATCTTCTTGAAAATCTTGCAAAACTGCTCGAAAACTTCTTCTCAAAATGTCAAAAAAAATCGTACTTTGAACGGCTCGAAAAAACTGCTTCAAATCGTCTCACAGACTACTTGAAAACCGCTCGAGAATACTACTGGAAAAATGATCGAGCAACGGGTCCGATGAAATACTTTGAAACTCTCCGACAAACTTCTCGATAATATCACGAAACTTCTCCAACAATTTTTTTCTGAAACTGCTCGAAGCTCTGCTTAAAAAACCGCTCCTAGGAAATCGATTCGAAAGGCTGCCTAAAAACTACTAGAAAACTAATCGAAAAGTGCACAAATACTGCTTGAACCCCACTAGATAAACTTGCACTGCAACTGCAATCTGATCGGTAATATCTTGAAACAACTCGATAAATTTCTCCCTAAAAAGGTTTATAATAAACGGCACAAAAATATCGCTGTTATATAGCGAAACTGCTCGATAAACATTTCAAAACGGATGCCCGAAAAAACTTTTGATTGAACAGTTAGCAAAACAGTTTGAATACTGCGTGAAAACTACTTCCTAAAACTGCTAAACTGCTAAAAAAAAGTTTTCAAAATCAGCTCAAAAAGTCCAGCGGAAACGGTCGAAAACTATTTCTCAAAACTGTGTGAAAAACTAATTTTAAACGGCTAGTAGAACTGAAAAACTGATTCGATAGCTGTCTGATAAAAAGCTTTAAAAACTCTCCGATAACCTGCTACTCGATAGATTTGCCGATAATATAACGAAACTATTCGAATATCTGCTCGTAACACTGATCAAAACATTGCAAAAAATGCTCAAAAATATGGTTCAAAACTGTCTCAAAATTTCTAGAAAACGGTTCGAAAACTGCCGAAAAGCTTCTTGAAAACCACTCGATAAACTGCACGATAATATATAACGGTAATATCTCGAAACTGCTCACTAAAAAGACTAGAAAAACTACCCAAAAATCATTGTAAAATTGATCGAAAATACAAAAATACTGCTTGAGAGCCACTCGATGAACTTCCTCAATAATCTGCCCGGAAATATCCTGAAATCGCTCAATAAAGTGTTCTAAACACTGCTCGAAATGACTGTCTTTTGAACAGCTAGCAAAACGATTAAAATACTGCATGAACACAAATTCCAAAAACAGCTTGAAAACACTTCTGACAAACTGCACAATGACTGCTCGACCAAATCAACTGAAAACTGCTTAAAAAAGTTAACCAATAAACTGTTTCGAAAATTCTCCGATGAACTACCCGATAAACTTCGATAATATCTTAAAGCCGCTCAAAAAACTGTTAATTTAACTGCTCGAACAACTACAAATAGGTTTCTTGATAAAAACTTCTGTAAAACTGATCCAAAAATCTAACAGACAAACGGCTTTAAAAACTTTCCGATAAACTGCCTGATAATCTTTCTCCTTGATAAACTTACAGATAATATAACGAAGCTGTTCGAATTATTGTTCGTAAGACTGCTCGGAACACTGCTAAAAAAAACTGCTTCAAAAACAGTTCCACAAACCGCCTGAAAATTACTGAAAAACTGATCGTAAGGAACACAAACACTGCTAGAAAAACGCTAGATAAACTGTTCGATAATATCATGCAACTGTTCGATATACAGCTGAAATAACTGTTCGAACTAACTGGTAATTGAACTGCTGGCAAAACAGCTTAAAACTGATTGAACACGACTTCTAAAAACAGGTCGAAGAAATTGCAACAAAAAACTTTTTGAGAACTGCTCGAAAAAAACTTCTGGCAAACTGCTCGAAAAAGCTAGTCGAAAAACTTCTTGCAAAGCTTTCCCGATGAACTACCGCATAATATATTAAAACAGCTCGAAAAATCATGCAAAAGTGCTCTATAACGGCAAGAAAAATTTTTGATTATTAACGGTACTAAAAAACTGGACCGACCGTATGACGTACTGCAAGGCCAGCCGAGGCAGCCATTTGTATGAAATTATATTCCACAATTAACCGGAAGGATTGTACTTTAATATGAAAAAATAAATTTTGAAATCGGATGAACCATTTGTGTTTTATTGCATGTTTAAAAAAAAAAAAGTTACATGGCGGACCCTGTAGTTAAACAGATGTTACTGGTTTGAAGAGATATCTCATGTTTTGCATTGTAGTAATTGTGTAGTTTTTGTGGTTTACTTCGAGTTGGACTACTTGGGAATCTTAGTCCCACCACTCGCGTTTCGGATACGGTTTAGGGTTCTGGGTGGACGATTTCCTTCAGTGATGATACGCGCGAGTTGGCGCGGTGGTGGTGGCGCCTAAACCATTCATTCGGATAGGTGGAGCGATTAGACAGATTGAAATTGGTAGCATCGTCGTGCACGCTGCAGGATCCAGATGAAATTTCTAAATTCTTCGAGATCTTTCATTCGAATCT
Source organism: Malaya genurostris (assembly GCF_030247185.1). Lineage (NCBI taxonomy): Eukaryota > Metazoa > Arthropoda > Insecta > Diptera > Culicidae > Malaya > Malaya genurostris. Next base: position 52,451,102 of record NC_080571.1, read on the forward strand.
AAGTTAGTGAAAATCAGTTAAACCATGGCTGAGAAATGTGTGTGAGATCTATTTTGGAATATATGACCACTATTTCCGATGCTTCCGGAACCGGAAACCGGGAACCAGGATAGCCGAAATCGATTTGTTTGGTTGTCTACTGACAATAGCTACCGATTGGAGTTGTTTTGAGGCTAATTTAGATTTGATTTACGAGTTTTGTTTCCACACTTCAAGTACGGTATCAATTTTTTAAAACACTTTACCCTACAATTCCGAAACCGAATGTAGGATCAGGATAAAATTTACGAATTTCATAAAGGAAAAATGATCTTTCATTTGAATCTAAACTTTTCGAAATCGGTTGGCGCACGCAGAGATGGCGCATCTCTGAGAAAAGTGAGGAAATAATTTGAAATTGCAATTTTTACACTAATCTCCCTGTAATTACGAAACCGTAAGTCGGATCGAAATAAAATTCAGGAATTTTATATGACACAATTATACCTTTCATTTGAATCGAAGTTTGGGACAATCGGTTCAGCCGTCTCTGAGAAAAGTTAGTGCACCAATTTTCATTTATTTTATGCACATATCATCCTGTAAATCCGGAATCGGAAGTCGGGTTTGAATAAAATTCAGAAACTTTGTATGGGGTTACAAACCTCTCATTTTAAGTATTGTAAATAGTGATCAAAAACTGCAAAAAGGATCTACCTCACTTTTCTTCTAGATGGCCAAATCGTTTTTCACAAAACGACGAATAGGCTCACGGTTTCATACAGAATCCCTGAATTCCTTGTGAATAATACTTCCAGTTCCGGTTGTTTTTAGAACTTCACAGTAATATTTAGGCGAATTAAAGCAGGTTTGTTTCTATAGAGGAAGTTGTTCGGTTACCGCCACTAAAATCACTACGTTCTGAACTAGCCACTAAAATCACTACGATTTTTTCATATTTCTGTTCAGACCGCCTTGCTCCACATTGGGAATTGATTCACATTCCTTGGAAATCAAAATAATATTAAAAAGAAACAGCTAAAAACACTTCTGATATGTTCACTACTGTGCTCCTAATTTCATCTCAAAGGTTCTCCCATAAATTAGCAATGGCGACAGCAATCAAAACCAAAATATTGCACTATTACACGCTCAGGTTCAAAATGTCCGAATTTTCCTTGAAAAGGGCCTAACGCCAACTATGAGACAACACACGATATTTTTAGAAACAGTTTGGAATCATTTCGACGTTTAAAATTTTTTTGGATCGTTTTCGTTACCTTCGTTTTAAATGTAAAATTTTATTGGGCAGTTAATTTGAAGAACTTAAAAAAAAACAAAAAAAAAAGAATTGTTACTATTTAGGCATAAGGCTTTCTAAAAACAAAATGCAGAACCAGAAGTAAAAAGTTAGACTTTTCTCTCTTAGTATCTATTAGTATTTGATTGCAGTGATTCTTTAAAAGTTTATCAATCAACGGACAAATCACATGTTAAAAAGGAAATCTTTTGCGCGAATATTTGATGATAAACACTGATAAACATTTACAGGGTCCGGCACTCGAAGTGTAACCAATTAAAAAGGCCATAAATTCAGTTTGGAAAATTACTTTTACTTAATTTAAAGTACAAAATGTGTAAAAATAATACAAAATTCAGAATCAATTCACTTTTGCTCGATATGACCACCTTTTGCCTTGACTTGATGACTTGAGAGAGCGAAGGAGTTGCTTCGTTTGGCCGAAAGCGGTCAATTTCCGAACATTGTATTTACTGACGAGAAAATTTTTCCAATTGAGCAATTCGTAAACTCTCAAAACGATAGGGTTTACTTGACCGACCATTCATACGAGAATTTGAGTCATCGATTGGCCACCAGGAGGCAGCACCCGCAACAGATAATGGTTTGGGCCGCTGTAACCGCAGATGGGCGCTCTCCAATCGTTTTCATCGAGCCTGGCGTCAAGGTAAATGCGACATATTATCGGGAAAGTATTCTGGAGGTTGCTTTGAAGCCGTGGGCAGACAAACATTTCGGTGGCAGACCATGGACGTTTCAGCAGGACTCGGCACCGTCTCACAAAGCTCGAGTAAACCAAGAATGGCTGAAAAACAACGTTCCGAACTTCATCACGTCCACACAATGGCTCTCGAATTCACCAGATGCGAATCCAATGGATTGTTCTCTTTGGGCCATTTTGGAGAGCAAAGTCCGAACTAAAAGATACACCAGTCTCGAGGCGCTGAAAAAAGTTATTGTCCGCGAGTGGGCCAAAATACCTACAAGTCACATTCGGCCAAACGAAGCAACTCCTTCGCTCTCTCAAGTCATCAAGTCAAGGCAAAAGGTGGTCATATCGAGCAAAAGTGAATTGATTCTGAATTTTGTATTATTTTTACACATTTTGTACTTTGAATTAAGTAAAAGTAATTTTCCAAACTGAATTTATGGCCTTTTTAATTGGTTACACTTCGAGTGCCGGACCCTGTATATTGAAATTTTAAACCAATTTGAACGGATTTATTTTATTAGTGACAACAGATAGAGCAGATACATATTTTCTATGAAAATATCTGGCATCTCTGTGCACAGCCGATGAAACACACACACTTAACAGTGTTATAGTGACGTATAGCGGAAAGAAACAAGTGCTACTAGATTTGCCACAATGGTTATTTCATTAGTATTAAACACGTTCTTTCTGGTAATATACGTAGCCGGAACAGTTTTATTGAAATATAAATAATACTTGTTGATGATAATTTTAAGAAGGAAAACAATTTTTGTTGTAACACTATGAGAAAACTTGGCAACTTTGCGAAACCAAATGAGATGAAAACAAAGCGCAATCAAGTGAACTAGGTGAAAAATTTTCATCTCATATTCTTGTAGACTTTTATTGCTTGTCGGGTAATTTTTGAAAATTTTAATCGTTAATTAAACAAGCGGCAAGTGAACATTATTAATTATGAAGTCATCCAGCATTCAATAGTAGTGTAATTCTGTGAAATAGTGATCATATTTTGAGACCAATCGATTCGTAGATATTCAGAAACATGACGAACTGTAAATCTTGAGACGAAAATGTGTCCTAAATTGAAAAGTGAGTTTTTTTTAAATGAAAAAAAAACGATCACCGAAGAATTTAAAATCATTTCTTCCAATGAGAAAGTGCGACAATAGTTAGAATAATCATTTTTAAACATTCTGCAGTTTGGTGCAGGTACGTTGTGAGATATTATTAATGTTTAAAGTAATGAGGTGAAGGGTGAGATGGAAATAGGAAAAAGCAAAGTCTTGGCATTACATTCCTTTTGTGGAATTTGGCCTTTCTGTTTCAACAGACTTCGCAGCCGATTCTTAGTGTACAGAATCATTGCATGGCTAGTACTATGGATCCTACTGACACTAAGAACCCTTCCAGGAAATAGGAGCTCAGATGAAATAAGGAGCCGTTACCCTATAATAAATTGAAAAGCATCAATCGAAAAGGCAGTGGATTGAATATTTATGAGGTGAAATCGATCTTTTTCGTGATTTATCTATCTTGATACCGGATGCTGTCGAGATTTTCGCAACCAAAGTTTTTCTCGTTATTTTCAAAATGTCTACCGATTTCGGTTACCGGCACCCCAATTCGCGAAAAATTGTCAGTGATATGCAGAGATGCCAAGTCTGCAAATTTGTAAATTATCAAATTTCTTAGTTAACATGTAAACCATCTTTTGTCTAAAGACTTTTTGCAGACTTTTGAAACTCTGATTGTTTGCAGACATTCGTCAGAAATTACAGACTTTTGAAAATTGGAGCGATCTTTTCTTTTTGCTAGCTGAACGTATTGTATTACCTGGCTTCTCTGGTGATATGCAACACGTGGAAAACTTGACGGCTTCAATACATCCGTCATATAGTAAAAACTTTGGTTCTCTGGCTCTGTTGGTCAAGACGACTCCCAAAACGTTGCTTAGTGGATAAGAGGCCAATAAATTCGACTGCAGCAACGTGTTCAATCCCACGAAGCCGGTGGAGGGCCGGCTCAATCAATACCAAAAGTACCACCATCTAAATCATTGGCCAAGTTATCATCAGACAATGAAGACTTTTGTCCAAAACGCCTCCGAAAAGAATAAATTCCGTTTTTTCTTTGAAAAATACCAGTTTTTATATATATACTTCCATTTTTAGTGAAATTTATTGGGGTGCCGGTAACCGAACACCTTTTTTGCAATGACCAAAATTTATCACTTTACTAAATTGACAATAAAGTTTTGTCAATCGATTGAATCAACTTAGTTTCTTATTCAGTTGTTAGCTAGGAACTTTAGCTTTCCATTCATGTGTCCGCATAATGTGCACTTAGTCAGAAGTTATAAACTTATAAGGAAAGGGTGCCGGTAACCGAACACTCTCCCCTACATTAAACGATTTATTAAAATAGAATCAAGAAAGCTGGTAGCTTCTATGCACGATTTTTGAGTATCAGTTGAAATCTGCAAAATTTGGCCAAAGATCTGGTTAGTTAGAGTGTTTATCTGAATGAGAAAAATCTAACATATGCCAGATAAATCTGGAACATTGGCAACTTATAATTTTTCAGTAGTATGCAATTAAAATACTGAAACGACGTTGCTATACATGTTTATGTAAAATGTTTCCGAATTGTTTTTTTTTTGTTAAATTATATCAATCCATCAACAAATGATAGGTTGGTAAACGACTGGACAATGCGCAATTCAGGCCCCAATGTGGTTCTTAGCCTCTTGTCCAGTAACTCCTATCCCTACCTCCCCGCGGTGCCGGCTGGGGTACGAGCAACCATAGGAAAGATCGGGTAACCAACCCCGGTGGGACCTTGGTCGTATGCTGACAGGGAAGGGGGTCCTCTTTAGAGGATGTCGGAGCGTCTGTACTCCATGTTAGGAGCGGCTTCAAACAGCGTCTGTTCTGGTATCCAGCGGCTGAGTATGAAATGCTGCATCCCGTCCAGCTAAATCCAAGGTGGCAACCCCACCAACGGGATCGTCCTAGTGCTAGTTGGGACGTTAAACAGAGCAAACACGATTATCCTCCGGCGAGACGGGGGTTGGCGTAGGCCTAATAAGCCGCCCGTAAAACATCTATTACGAATAATATAGGAGAGAATACGACCCGGAACAATCGGCATAGACCCACGCGACGAAATAAGGACTACGATTAGAAACTTGGAACATGGAATTGAAAGTCGCTAGGTTTCGCAGGCTGCGACAGGATAATATACGACGAACTAAATCCTCGCAGCTTCGACGTCGTAGCGCCGCAGGAGCTTTGTTGGATGGGACAGAAGGTGTGGAAAAGCGGACATCGAGCGGCTACCTTCTACCAACGCTGTGGCACAACGAACGAGCTGGGAACTGGCTTTATAGTGCTGGGCAAGATGCATCAGCGAGTGTTTGGGTGGCAGCCGATCAATGCTAGGATGTGTAAGTTGAGAATTAAAGGCCGTTTTTTCAATTACAGCATCATCAACGTGCACTGCCCACATGAAGGGAGACCCGATGACGAGAAAGAAGCGTTCTACGTGCAGCTGGAACAAGCCTATGACGGCTGCCCACGCAGAGACGTAAAAATTGTCATCGGTGACATGAATGCCCAGGTAGGAAGGGAGGCAATGTACCGACCGGTAATCGGGCCGAACAGCCTGCATGCCGCATCGAATAACAACGGCCAACGGTGTGTCAACCTTGCGGCCTCCCGAGGAATGGTAGTCAGAAGCACCTTCTTTCCCCGCAAGGATATCCACAAAGCCACTTGGAGATCACCTGACCAACAGACCGAAAACCAAATCGACCACGTTTTGATCGACGGAAAATTTTTCTCGGACATCAACAATGTTCGCACCTACCGCAGTGCGAATATAGATTCGGACCACTACTTGGTTGCTGTATGCATGCGCTCAAAACTTTCGACGGTGGCTACCCAACGAATACGCGCAGCAGTTGGCACTGGCACTACCAACGGACGAGCAGCTTGGTGCAGCTACTCTTGAAGATGGCTGGAGAGACATCCGTTCTGCCATAGGTAGCACTGCATCAGCAACGCTAGGTACGGCGGCTCCGAACGTAAGGAACGACTGGTTCGACGACGAATGTGAACAGTTAGTGGCCGAGAAGAATGCAGCTTGGGCGAGCAAGCTGCAACACTGGACGAGAGCAAACGAGGAGAGATACAGACAGGCGCGGAACAGACTAAACTCGGTATCCCGTAGAAAAAAGCGCCAACAGGAAGACCGAGATCGCGAAGTGATGGAACAGCTGTTCCGTGCTAATGACACAAGGAAGTTCTACGAGAAGGTGAACCGTTCGCGCAGAGTTCATGTGCCACAGGCCGATATGTGCAAGGACACCAACGGGGATCTTCTCACGAACGACTGTGAGATGATCGAGCGGTGGCGGCAGTATTCCGACGAGCACCTCAACGGCGATGTAGCGGAATACGAAAGTGGCGGCGCGGTAACGAACTTGGGAACGCGTGCGGAGGACGATAGACTGCCGGTCCCAGACCACCAAGAAGTGGAGGAGGTGGTAAGCCGGTTGAAAAATAATAAGGCCACTGGCGTTGACCAACTACCAAGCGAGCTACTAAAACACGGTGGTAATGCACTAGTGAAAGCACTGCACTAGGTCGTTACCAAGATATGGAAGAACGAGATTTTACCGGTGGAATGGATGGAAGGAAACGTGTGTCCCATCTACAAAAAGGGCGATAAGCTGGATTGCTGCAATTACCGCGCGATAACTCTGCTGAACGCCGCCTACAAGGTACTCTCCCAAATCTTATGCCGTCGACTTTCACCGATTGCAAACGAATTCGTGGGACCAAGTGTTTGCCATCCGCCAGGTGTTTCAAAACTGCCGCGAATACAATGTGCCCACAATAATTTATTTATCGATTTCAAATCAGCCTACGACACAATCGATCGAGATCAGTGTAGAGTAGAAGACCGGTTAAAGAAATAAAATGTATGTAACTAAAACAAAACAATGTCTTCTCTTCATCCGAAAAAAAAATGGTACAAATCTTTCCGTGCACTAAATTGACAGAGCGAGAACTGGTTTCTCTCTCTTCCTTGTAGCAGTGAACTAGTTTCTACCTGAATTGAACGAGGAACAACTATTATGCCGATAGGGCAGCTTGCCTATAAAAATTGTGTGTTTTAACTGGAACGGGCATTCTTGCGGATAATTTTGAAGCAGCAGCATCTAACTGGAAACCAACTATTGGACCTGAGAGGACAACAGCAACACTTGGGATCAGCTACACGGCAGCATTATGGCGAGCTACGGAGACAGTGTTTGTAATTCGCGGAAATGCGACGATACGGGAAGGCAGCCAAAAAAGAAACGGCGGACGGAAACAAAGAGGGAACAAACCATCCAACAGCAGCATCTGGACAGAGAGGGCACGGCGATTCACGACAATCAGCTATGGAAAATCATGTACGACTACGGATTCCCGGACAAACTGATACGATTGCTCAAGGCTACGATGGATCGAGTGATGTGCGTTGTTCGAGTATCGGGGATAAACTCGAGTCCCTTCGAAACTCGCAGAGGACTACGGCAAGGTGATGGCCTTTCGTGTCTGCTATTCAACAATGCTTCGGAGGGTGTGATAAGAAGAGCGAAGATAGACACGGGTGGCACGATTTTCAGAAAGCCCGTCCAGCTACTTGATTTCGCTGATGATAATGATATTATAGCGCGCAACTTTGAGAAGATGGAAGATACGTATATCGGACTAAACGCTGAGGCCAAGCGGATCGGACTAGACATCAATGTGTCAAAGACAAAGTACATGAAAGGCAGGGGCTCGAGAGAAGATAACGTCAGCCACCCATTACGCGTTCTGATTGATGGTGATTAAATCGAATTGGTCGACGAGTTCGTGCACTTGAGCTCACTGGTGACTGCCGATGATGATACCAGCAGAGAAATTCAGAGACGCATATTGTCAGGAAATCGTGCTTACTTTGGACTGCGCAAGACGCTTCGATCGAGCAAAATTCGCCGTCGTACGAAGTTAACTATCTACAAAACGCTGATTAGACCGGTTATCCTCTACGGTCACGAGTCCTGGACAATGCTTGCGGAGGATCAACGCGCACTAGGTGTTTTTGAACGGAAGGTGTTGCGAACCATCTTCGACGGAGTGCGGATGGAAGACGGTACGTGGAGAAGGCGAATGAACCATGAATTGCACCAGTTGCTGGGAGAACCAACCCTCGTCCAAACGGCCAAGGTGGGGCGGTTACGGTGGGCCGGGCATGTTGTTAGAATGACAGAGAACAACCCGGTTGATCTCTCATATCGATTGCTAATCCGATGCGACATCTTGAATCCGATGGTGATTGAAAACTTCGAAAGGCTTATCGAGCTCAATTCTCAGACCCGTTTCATGTCCTTGTACTTTAATTTCATGGCTCAAAATATCAATCCTTCTTCATATATTCCCAACCGTGCTCATTTCTTGGATACTTCTAATTCTACTGTGTTTTTCGACACATCCATGAAAGAAGAAATTCGTGGAATCCCGGATCACGTACGCCCTCAAGTGGCCCCAAATATTTTTAATAACAAATTCAAAACAGTCAACTGTGAAAAGATGTTTTACACTGACGGATCAAACATCAACAGGTCCACTGGCTTTGGAATCTTCAATCAGAACATCACCGCTTCGTACAAACTCAGTGATCCGGCTTCAGTTTACGTCGCAGAATTAGCTGCTATTCAGTACACCCTCGAGATCATTGAAACCTTGCCCAAAGACCATTACTTCATCGTCACGGACAGTCTAAGCTCAATAGAAGCTCTCCGGGCGATGAAACCAGGAAAGTATCCCCCATATTTCCTGGGGAAAATACGGGAACATTTGAGAGCTTTATCTGAGCGGTCTTATTTAATATCGTTAGTCTGGGTCCCTTCGCATTGCTCTATTCCGGGCAATGAAAAGGCAGACTCATTGGCTAAAGTGGGCGCATTGGAAGGTGATATTTACGAAAGACCAATCTGCTTCAACGAATTTTTCAGCATTTCTCGTCAGAAGACACTCGAAAGTTGGCAAGCTTCATGGAGCAATGGAGACCTAGGACGTTGGCTATACTCTATAATTCCAAAGGTATCGACGAAGCCTTGGTTTGAGGGGATGAAAGTGGGTCGCGATTTCATTCGTGTGATGTCCCGACTTATGTCTAATCACTCCGAGTTGGGTACGCATCTCTGGCGAATTGGCCTCGCTGAAAATGGTATCTGCGCTTGTGGCAATGGTTACCACGACATCGAGCATATTGTGTGGTCATGTGCCCTGAATCGTTTCGCAAGATTACAGTTAAGAGACTCCCTTTGGGCCCGAGGTAGGCCACCAAATGTGCCGGTGCGAGATGTACTAGCAAGTCGCGATTGCACTTATATGTACTCGATTTACATCTTTCTGAAAAATATTGGTTTATCAATCTAGTTACTGCTTTTCTTTATTAACATCCTTTACAGTTCACCTTTCCCCAAAATGCCATATGGTGAAGTACTGATTGATTTTTGGTAACCACACATCGGAAATTTTGAGCCAATATGAAACGAAGATTACACGAAGACTTTGAAGTTATTACATTATTATTATCTGTTTTGTGTTATTGTATATTGTTTGAGTATGTATGTAACTATTTGTTTTTTCCATACTAACCTGGAGTAACCGCCAGTAATTCGGCTCCCTTTTTTAACACTAACCTTAAATTTTCTATAGTTTAACCATAATTGTATTCCCCACTCTTTAACTCTCCCACCAACCTTGTATGTGTATGTATATATGTTAAATAATAATTGTAATTATATTGTACGAAAAAATACAATACAGACTTTGGCACCTCTGAGCTAAAGCTATGTGCCATATCAAATAAACGATCTGAAGAAAAAAAACAACCCGGTTAAAATGATTCTCGATAATGATCCGACCGGTATAAGAAGAAGAGGCGCGCAGCGGGCAAGATGGATCGATCAAATTGAGGACGACCTGCGGACCCTTCGCAGCTACCGAGGCTGGCGGCGAACAGCAATGAACCGAGTTGAATGGAGACGCCTCCTGTATACAGCAGAGACCCGCGCGGTCTACGACTGAAAGAGTAAGAGTAAGTATCAACAAATGATTTGGTTATTATCGTTCAAAATTCCAACAGAAATGCTTTACAGGGCTATTTTTGAAATTTTTAATTAACACCCGGCCCCGTACAGTGAAGAGTAAGGCATTTTTAATGCCAAAGTTTTCTACTCTTTTCGAAAAAAAAAACATTGCTTCTAATTTGACAAGACTCGAGAAACATTCGAATTCTTCCACAAAACATAACAGATCGGCTGAAAAGTTCGTATCGTTTCTATGAGAGGGCGCCACTAGAATTAAATCCATACCATTTTCAGTTAGTACCAACTCGGAACGATCGGAACGTTGATCCGTCGGTGATGGATTCACAGCGGAATTTTGATTTAAGCGGCGACAGTGAATGATTCTTCCTGGAAGAATATCACGGCTTTCGGTGAACAGCAGAAACGAATTATAAACGCGTGTGATAGCTTCAATACTTTTAATACGAGTAATTCAGTTGACGTTTGTGTTTCTCTATGTGAGTGTAAGTGTTCTGCTTTAGCAGGGTGTGCATATGAAAGATGGGATGTAAATATAGGGTATGTGTGTTTTTAACATAAGATAAATATAAAAGGTAGGATGTGAGTATAGGGTGTTACAAAATTCAATATGCGCAAATTGTAATACAATTGAAAGTATTCATTTATTGAACATTCGTGGAATCCCGAACATGCCGGCCCTCGTTGAAACCGTCCGTTTCAACCATCATCTGCTAGTGGAGAGACGACTAGGATCGTTGAATGTCCTCCATGTCGATAGGAAGCACAGCAATTTGCGTGACGGCTCTTTTATAAACACCCGTTGCCGTTCGCACCACTACTACACGGACATGTTCATCTGGACCGTGCACTGTTTGTATAATCCGCCCGAGCGGTCACTGAAGCGGAGGCATATTTTCTTGTTTCAGTAAAACCAACTGCCCGACTCGAACATCCGTTGTAGCTTGCTTCCATTTCGACCGTTGTTGTAGCTGGCTTAAGTAGTCCCTAGACCAGCGCTTCCACAAATCTTGAACGGATCGTTTCATATCCTGTAAGCGAGATAAACGATTTGTATTCAGTTCGATTAAATCAGGCTCTTGAATTGAAAATAACGGTTCTCCAATCAAGAAATGTCCTGGCGTTAGAGCAGAAATATCCTGTGGGTCATCCGATAACGGAGTTAATGGACGAGAATTGAGGATAGCTTCTATTTGAGTTACGACCGTTACGAACTGGTCCATGGTGAATGCCTTGCAACCCATGATGCGACGGAAGTGATATTTGAACGATTTAATTCCTGCCTCCCAAAGCCCACCGAAGTGAGGCGATCTGGCCGGGATGAAGCGAAACTTGATTCCATGGTCCGTTGTATAGTTTTGCCATTCCTTGGTTTGAAACTGTTCGCGGAAGGCTTTATTCGCAGCCTTGAGCTCACGATCTGCCCCGACGAAGGCAGTCGCATTATCGCAATGTATTTCGAGCACACGACCTCGACGAGATACGAAACGCTTGACGGCGTTGATACACGCGACCGACGTTAGATCGGCGACAACCTCGAGGTGTATTGCCTTCACCACTAAGCACACGAATAACGCGACGTAGATTTTTACCGACGCTCCTCTCCCAATCAACGGACGAACGAGAAACGGCCCACAGTAGTCCAACCCGCTGTAAGCAAATGCTCGAGCAGGAGTTACCCGCCTAGATGGAAGTGGAGCCATTTGTTGATGTGCTGTACGTGGATTACACCGATAACAGGTTATACAATTGCGTACTACCCTGCGAGCAAGACGACGCCCATGAAGCGGCCAGAATCGTTGACGAATGGTTGCCAGTAGTAACGTTGGTCCAGAGTGCAGTGTTTGGATGTGTAATGATCGAGCGATCAGCCAACTAAGCTTGTTATTTACGGGTAGTATCATTGGACAACGCGAATCATACGGAGCATCCTTATACTTGAGACGACCATCGAGTCTGAACACTCCCACTTCATCCACAAAACAGTTTATAGATTTTAGTGCAGATTTGGGATCAAGTTCTTTCGGATCTACTGGTATGTTACGACGATCTTTGTAGATAAATGATTCGGATGGGAAAGCGGCACCTTGCGCGAGACGAACAAGAACTTTCAGACCAAATTGGTATTCGCAAGGGGTTAATGGTCCATGGATCCTTTCCGACACGGGCTTCCTCGTCTATCATCTGTTGGATTGGTTGTACTATGACGCTTTGAGGCCATTGTTCCTCTGGAGCCGTTATATACTTCGGACCTTGCCACCATAACATATCGCCCAGAAGTTGACTTGCTTGAGTTCCTCGAGAGAGCCGGTCTGCCGGGTTTACCTCGGTGGGCACATGTCTCCAAGGCGATCCTTTCGTCAGGCGCTGTATTTCCGCAACTCTGTTTGAAACGAATACCTTCCAGACGTTGGACTGCGACTTAATCCAGTGCAGTACTATTGTCGAGTCTGTCCAAAAGGTAACAGGGTTCGAATATTCAGTGGTTCTACGAAGATGGTCCATCAGCTGACTTCCCAATAGAGCTGCGCAAAGCTCTAACCTTGGTATCGTCTGTCCTCGAAGCGGAGCGATACGAGCCTTTGAAGTTAGTAGTTGTGAGTGTAGTTTTCCGCTATCATCTGGTGAAACGACGTAGATGCAGCATCCATATCCTCGCTTAGAAGCGTCACAAAAACAATGCAAACGATATTCTCTTCTTGTGTTAAATAATACTCTTCGTGGTATTTCAATTGAACGTAGACTTGGTATGTCAGAACGGTAGATTCTCCACCAAGCACTGTGGTTTTCCGAAAGTGGCTCATCCCACGATAAACTTTCTGCCCAAAGCCTTTGCACGAACATTTTTGCGTTTGCTACTACGGGACCCAAAAGGCCTAAGGGATCGAAAAGACTGGACATTTCGGAAACAACGATTCTTTTCGTAACTAGACTCTGGTCTGACATTGATGGGATTTTGAAGTTGAATGTATCCGACTGAGGGAACCATAATAGACCCAGCGTTTTCACAGCCTCTGAACGGTCAATTTCCAACTCTGCAGAAACTTCCCACAATTCCGGTGGTATACTAGCGAGTACGGATGGTTCGTTGGAAGCCCATTTCCTGAGTACAAATCCGGCTGAGCTTAGCATCTTCTGTAATTGCTCACACGTTCTTCTGATCAGCTGTAGATCATCATGTCCAGGTAGCACGTCGTCCATGAATGTCCCCTTTTGTATGATAGGGACCGCCAATGGAAAATGTTCTGCCTCATCATTGGCCAACTGATTTAAAATTCGTGTAGCATGATACGGTGAACTGGCGAGACCATAAGTAACAGTTTTCAGTTGGTAGGTACGGATTGGTTCCGATGAATCCCTTCTCCAAAGTATTTGCTGGTAGCAACGGTCCTGCGGATGGATCCAAATCTGCCTGAACATTTTCTCAACATCAGCAGTAATTGCGTAACGAGGTAACCGAAAGTTTATGACCGTAGAGTACAATGTAGGTTGAACGGTTGGACCAGGAAACAGAATGTCGTTGAGCGATAACTGTGTCGAACCTCTACTTGAGCCATCGAATACAACTCTTATCTTTGTAGTTGAACTTTCTGGACGGTGTATGGCGTGGTGGGGTAAGAAATACTGTGGGCTACACGACGCGCGCGAAATCACCTCCATATGACCTAGCCTGCTATACTCGTCCATAAATCTGCAATATTCCTGGCGAAGATCTTTATTTTCAGCAAACTTCTTCTCCATTGACAGGAACCGACGCAAAGCGGAAGTGTGCGTATCTCCAATCAGCCTCAACATTTCTTGCCGGAACGGTAGACGAACTGTGTAACGTCCGTCAGAACCACGAAAGACGGTCTTCTTGAAATGCTCCTCACAAACTTGTTCATCAGATGTATACGCTTTTCCATCATCAAAATTTTCAATCTCCCAGAATCGCTCGAGTCGAGAATCGAGCAGGTCTTCCGAGCAGACATGGCTGCTTTGTGTTGCAACTGGTTCGAGGATTGGCTCCATAACCTTTCCGCAGATAATGTATCCCAGAGTGGTTTTCTGAAGAAGTGGGTAACCATTAGATAACGAAACTTGCTGATTTTCTAGCAAATTGAAAAACAACTCGGCTCCGATGATGATATCAATCCCTTGACTGATGTTGAACTGTGGATCCGCTAGTGGGAGGTGTAGAGGAATCTTCCATCGTGAGACATCGATGTGATGACTGGGAAGCGATACTGTGAGCCTAGGGAGCACTAAGCAATTGAGGTTGTAGTTATAGTTGCCAAAACGAGACGAGAGAGATAGTGCGACACCATGATGAACGGTTACGGTGGATTGTCCGATTCCACTGACAGGCGAGTTTAATTTGGAACGTTTTAGACGAAGTTTCTGACACAGCGCTTCGGTGATGAAACTAGGTTGAGAACCACTATCGAGAAGCGCCCTGGCAAACTGGAAGTTGTTATCCGCATCTCTCACTTTTATAATTGCAGTTGATAACATCACTAGATTATTACGAAAAGTCGTTTTCACTTGAGCACTTTGACAGGAGGTGTATGGATGGTGATTGTTTACGTTAACGAACGATCTGTCAACCGACGACGACGAGGGAGCGATATCAACCGAAATTGCGTCCGAATTTTGCGGCGAGGCGACGAGTGGTGAGGCTACCGTGTGCCTAACCGAACTGGCATTCGAGACCGACGATTTATCGCCTTGCGAGCAAGATGCTTCAACGGATTGGCAGGATAGGAAACATGTCTGAGTTTTCCTTGTGAATGGTTGCACCGGTGGTAAATGCAACAAAGTATGATGTTTCTTGGAACAGCTTTTACAGGATCCGCTGGAGCAATCCTTTGCAAGGTGAGAGGTTTTGAGACAGTTGATACATAGCCCATGCTTCTTTACAAATTCGAACCGTTGTTGTGGTATTAGCGTACGAAACTGGTCGCACTGGAATAATAAATGTGCTTGCTTGCAACTAGGACACCTTGTAATGTTCTCTGAAGCAACATGGGCTATGGCGAGACGAGGTTTATGTTTTGATTCCGAATGTGGATTGCCATGATGAGAGATTGTTAGGGTTTGTATAATTCGCGATCTTTTGTGTACAAAATCAAGGAGTTGTTTGTATGTAGATTTGTCTATTTCCGATATTTGAGTTTCCCACTCCCGCAGTGTAATGGGATCCAGGCAACTACTCAGTCGTTCCACCAGGAACGAATTCCAGTGGTCTTCCGCATTTTCGAGCTTGTCCAGTAGTTGAACATGACGATCAAATTCGTCAGCCAACTCAGACAATCCTGATGACGATTCTCTTTTCAACGAAGACAGTGCTAACAATCCCGACATGTGTCGCTTAATCAGAAAACTTTTATTTTCGTACCGTTCTCGTAACATCTTCCAAGCAACGTTATAGTTGTTGGCTGATAGTTCGAGTGATGACAAAATTCCAGCAGCTTCTCCGGAAAGCGTCGCTCGTAAATAATGCAGCTTTTGTACTGCCCCAAGTTGCTGATTATTATGAATCAGTGACACAAAAAGTTCGCGGAAAGATACCCAATCATCAATTTTACCAGAAAATTGTTTCAATGAAATTTCAGGTAAACGTATATTCGCAATTGGTTGAGCCGATGCTGGCATCGATGGTAAGGGGGGCGCCAGAGGTGGGCGAGTAGGTAATTTGCCCTGCAACGACGCCTTCAATACAAAATACATATTTTGAAATTCTCTACGTTCGTCCGAAAATTGATCCTCAGCGTCTTCCAAAACCTCGATTTCATCTTGGATCAATTCAAAATCGCGCCACAAGTCATCCAAACGTTGGATTCTAACCGGTAGTTGATCACCTTGAGTGAGATCAAATTGCTCGTCGAATGTTTTAATCAATTCGGCTGATCCCAAGACATTTGTTCGCCGACGGTACAACAATTTTAATTTAGTCATCTTTGTAGTGGATGGTTTCGGCCGTCTTGGCGGAGTCATTTTGGTATCATACACCATCAACAAAAGATAAAAGAAAAACGTTACCTTGAACTTCGGTAGGGTAAGAGTCACCTAACCTCACCAAAGCAAGAATCCTGCTACTCCACTGAGGCGACGAAAGCACGCCGTGATCCCTTTTATCACACGACGAATTATACTGTTACGACGTACGATGTATAAAATCCAGATATTGTTGCTGCTGATCCCAAGAAACCAATTCAGCGATGAGAAAGTGATGACAATCATGCAGCGATCCACGTGGTGATTCTTTGTGCAGACTTTGAGGTTATCAGCAGCTCCAGTGACGATAATTGCAACGGGAAATGTCCCGGGTTTCGGCACCACAAATGTTTGAGACGACGATCGGAACGTTGATCCGTCGGTGATGGATTCACAGCGGAATTTTGATTTAAGCGGCGACAGTGAATGATTCTTCCTGGAAGAATATCACGGCTTTCGGTGAACAGCAGGAACGAATTATAAACGCGTGTGATAGCTTCAATACTTTTAATACGAGTAATTCAGTTGACGTTTGTGTTTCTCTGTGTGAGTGTAAGTGTTCTGCTTTAGCAGGGTGTGCATATGAAAGATGGGATGTAAATATAGGGTATGTGTGTTTTTAACATAAGATAAATATAAAAGGTAGGATGTGAGTATAGGGTGTTACAAAATTCAATATGCGCAAAGTGTAATACAATTGAAAGTATTCATTTATTGAACATTCGTGGAATCCCGAACACCAACCTTAGTTTGTGAGATATTGAATTTTGAGTGAAGCTACTTTTGTTATTGTGAAAAAAATGGAAAAAAAGGAATTTCGTGTGGTGATGAAACACTACTTTTTGATGAAAAAAGTGCCGCCGATACCAAAAAATGGCTTGATGAGTGTTATCCAGATTCTGCACCGGGCGAAGCAACAATTCGTAAGTGATTTGCAAAATTTCGTACTGGTCATATGAGCACCGAAGACGATGAACGCAGTGGACGTCCAAAAGAGGCTGTTACCGATGAAAACGTGAAAAAAATCCACAAAATGATTTTCAATGACCGTAAAGTGAAGTTGATCGAGATAGCTGACACCCTAAAGATATCAAAGGAACGTGTTGGACATATTATTCACGAATATTTGGATATGAGAAAGCTTTGTGCAATATGGGTGCCGCGTGAGCTCACAATCGATCAAAAACAACAACGAATTGATGATTCTGAGCAGTGTTTGGAGCTGTTATATCGAAATAAAACCGATTTTTTCGTCGATATATAACAATGGACGAAACATGGCTCCATCACTTCACTCCGGAGTCCCATCGACAGTCAGCTGAGTGGACTGCACGCGATGAACCGAACCCAAAGCGTGGAAAGACTCAACAATCGGCCGGTAAGGTTATGGCGTCTGTATTTTGGGATTCGCATGGTATAATTTTCATCGACTACCTTGAAAAGGGAAAAACCATCAACAGTGACTATTATATAGCGTTATTAGAGAGTTTGAAGGACGAAATTTCAAAAAACGACCTCATTTGAAGAAGAAAAAAGTTTTGTTTCATCAAGACAATGCACCGTGTCACAAGTCGATGAAAACCATGCTGAAATTGAGCGAATTGGGCTTCGAATTGCTCCCTCATCCACCGTATTCTCCAGATTTGCCCCCAGTGACTTTTTCCTGTTCTAAGACCTCAAGAGAATGCTCGCTGGTAAAAAAAATTAGAAGCAATGAAGAGGTAATCGCTGAAACTGAGGCCTATTTTGAGGCAAAGGACAAATCGTACTACAAAAATGGTATCGAAAAGTTGGAAGAACGCTATAATCGCTGTATCGCCTCTGATGGCAATTATGTTGAATAATAAAAACGAATTTTGGCAAAAAAATGTGTGTTTCTATTAAACGATACGAACTTTTCAGCCGAACTGTTATTTGAACAAGTCATATCATCAATATATAAGAGATATGTAAAATACTGTAACTTTTTAGCCCAGTATTGCTTCATCTTCAGTTTTAGTTCAATGAACTTCAACAGTTATTTACTACAACATATCAATAATTTAAAAAAAAACAAATCACAACATAATAATAAAATAAATTTAAATAATAAAATGCAATAGAGTGATATTGTTGAATGCTTCCAGAAGAAATAGTTAGTCAGATTGTCAGGTAAAATTCCGAACAAGTCCATCAACAGCATAACTTATCTGATGGCAGTTGTCGAACGTTCAATTTTCCTTGATTTAAACCGACTGACTGTCTTCGGTGTACTTGGCAAACAAGCAAAGACCGTGAATGGCTGTAGACCGATCGACACCAGCAGCTTGGCAATCACTTGAATGAGTTGTCAAGTGGCGAAATGGTTGGCTTCCGAACAACAACAACAACAACAGCACGAAAAAAAATACTGGGCGACAGTAACGAAGATTTGATTTATTCCATTATCATTTTCCGTTCATACCAACGTTGTACCCCTACGGGCCCCGTCCGTCCTACCCACCACCAATGGCGATGCGATGAAATGGTTCTTATGCCATACCGTCGTGTTTCTTCTTGGCAGGAGTACCGAGACGACCGGGACCGGCGACTGTACGGGTGACAATATCTGTTGGCAGCCACCTCAATGGCCCTGTTCCTTTTGAGCACAAGAAGCTGCAACATGTGCTCGATAGGTTTATTATTTCTGTCGACCGATTCGCGTGAAATAGAACATCGAAACAGTACAGCACACGACAGACGGGGCTCGATTCTTGGGAACATCCTTGAGTTTGCCGTGGGACGCGCGCGGATCGAATCCGACGCCAAAAGCTAGTCACGACGTTTCGGTTTGATGGACTGGTGGTTCTTGCGTTCATTCGGTTTAGTTTTTAGTGCCCGATCCATCCCGTTTCCCGTCTGGCCGTTGTTCCGTTCGTTGTCGAGCTAACACGGCTAGGTAACTGATTGAACCGAATCACGGCAGCGATGTCACCGAAGTCTGATGCAATTACCTATAATGAAGTTTGTCAGTGTTGGCTCCGGTGGTAAATTGAATCAACCGGGGCGAGCTCGACGAAAGTGATTTGTTTTTGAACGGTGGTAACACGATTATTCTAATAATGGGGTAGAAAAATTTACCAATCAATGAGCTCTATCTATTGTAGTTTGCAAATCGGCAGCCATAGTACAGAAATAGACTAGTTCATTGCATTTCGTTCTAAATTTAATTCGGACAAATCTTTTGTACGGTTTCCACGGCGCCACGCGCCAAAAATAAAAATCGAACCGAGCAAATAGCTACCAATAATTTCGTTCTAAATCCTGGATTTAACGGTGCCAATCTTCTCAATCAGTACTACAGTTTTGAGAAATAAAAAAAAAAGCGGAGCCCATTCGGTAGCGGGCGGTGCGTGCTATCAAAACCGGCATCATCAAAACCGTCACCAGGCGCAATTTTTCCGCCAGCTCAACGGAACAATTCCCACCAGTTGATGAAATATATTTTCCAATTTGGGTAACTTCCGCCTGACTCGGTAGAGGATTTCCTTGGAAATCCGCTATCGCATCGACAGGAAACTCATTAAACGCTTTTGATGGGAAATTGAATATTGATTTTTGAGCGAGCCTCGCTGCTGGGTGGAAATTAGTTTACTTTTCCTCACCAGGTTCATTTATTCCGATGCAAAGCTATGGGCAATTTGCCAAATGACGCCTCATCGCAAAATAACAACATCCTGTTAGCAGAAAGAAGCCACCACGTCACGTCTAAGTGAAATAAAAGCAATCACGTATTTCACTGCTCCCTCTTCTTGGTTCTTTTTTTGTGCCCCCACTCCCCTCTCGGCTGACACTGTTTACTGGCCATGCCCTTCACCGTCCGGTCCGATTGTTTAGTGGAAAAGTCTTGAACGACTGAAGGAAGATTCTCTGCAGCAGTTTGCCACATTTTCCACGCCATTCAGAAAAAAAACATAACTGTTACGTGTATTCAGCAGTAGTGTCGGCTGGCTGGCAGTGAAACGGTTTTTATAGTGCCCAGTTTTATGTTCATCCTGCTTACGTGTGTTTATTCCTAGCCGTTACCTCTCGGCAAACCAAACCAAACCAAAACCCGTCCAGGAATGAGGGAACTCGAACATCCGCAACGTGAGCCCGTTTACCCTTTTGCCGGTCGGCAATTTTTTATGAATCCGAAACTCCCTCCCTCTTCCCTGCTCGACTAGCTCCGTCGTAGCTAATCCTAGCTTCACACGACGCTGCTGCCAGCCGTTTCCGTTTTGCGCATATATGAGGCCAATTAAAAGCACATAAATTCATTAAACGTTAGCTCACTTATAGCAAACGGGCGTATTTCTTCCTTGGTTGGTTGGTTGGTTGGTTGTGCTTCCAGCAAAGAGCAGACTTCATCGAGAATATCAAATACGAACGAGAGGAGCGATGGTTGCTAGAAGAGCTTGCTGCTGTATTTTCCAGACGGAACCACATGACGAAGGAGTTTGCTTCGGTTACCCGGCTAAGAAACTCCTTTGAACGAACAATCGTAGCTCGTCGAGCAGGTGTGGAACTATCAAATTAAGTGCCAGTGATTCGTACCAGTTTCACTGTTATTCCGAGTAGTCGTATAGCGTCAGAGCAAAGACAGAAATGATTTGGCATCAGCATCAGAGGGGTTGATGGGAGAAAGCTTGAAGAGAGTTGAAGAATGAAAACTTGACTGTTTCGATTTTACGGAGGGATTTGTGCCGTACTAATTATGTTATTTAGCCCGACAAGATTTTGTATCTTTTGAACTAACTAACTGAAATTTTAAGCTGCTTCAAAATAGCTCAGTTGCTGTTGGTTCATCCGTGAAATCTGATCTTCAGACTTCTGCCTATTGGAATACGCGTAATGAAAGTAATGGGTCCCGGGCCTCACATATAGAACACGATATTTGTGATTCAAAATTAACTTTTTTCATCAACGTAATCTCCATTGATAGCAACGCAATCATTCCAGCGCCGTTCTAACATTTCAATACCACTTTTGAAGAATGATTTATCTTTTGCCTTAAAACAGGCCTGAGTTTCAGCGATAAACTATTCATTCGTGACAAATTTCTTGCTGGCGAGCATTTTTTTCAGGTCAGCGAACAGCCAGTAGTCGCTGGGAGCCAAATCTGATGAATAGGGTGGATGAGGAAGCAATTAGAAGGCCAATTTATGTAGTTTAGCTATTGTGACACGTGCGTTGTTTTTTTTTCTTTTGTCATTTGCGGTCTTTTTTTTACAATTCCAGTCTTCAAACGCTCCAATAACGCTATATAATATTCACTGTTATTGGTACTTCCTTTCACAAGATTAGTGTTGGTGATTGCCGAAAATTTGACAGAAGCTGCTCGATATGGCTCTATATTGTATATAACATTTTCAATCCGGTAGAAGATGCTACAAGAACTCGAGTCTCTCAATGCATGAATCGCGAGAGAATTTTTCTACATTTCTTCGCTGGCACTTCATACTCTGAGTATTTCACGGCCAGTCTGATAATGAATGGTGCTGTGTGGAGTTTACCAAGAGAGAATCACAAGTTGACAATTATCGCGATTCTATGATTCGACTTGATGATTCTCATACTAGGTTGCAATATTTCAAAACCCTTGTGTTGAGCATTCACATACATTTTCACAGACACAACTTATACAAAGGTTATATGCACATAGTTAGAATAAGTGGCAATAGTAAATTTATTCTATCGCAATTATCAACTGCCCGTATAGAATCGGATCGCGAAACGAGAATAAGCGACCGTTTGTTGCTTCCGACAGAATCCCCACAGCAGCGTGCTAACCTTTGATTCTCAGAAATGTCATCTAGAGAAATTCGCTCTCGCACTGGTGTCATTTCTATGTTAAATGAACCATGCCGGTTTTTTGTTGCTGCGATGATATGCGTCTCTCTTTGATGGCACTGATTGAATCGTGTGAAGAGTTGCTAGTGAGCGTTCTTTGATACGATAGAACCCATCCTTGAGTATTTCCTTTCTCAAGATATATATTACAACACGCACATCCCAAAATACCGAGGCCATAACCTTTCCAGTCGATTGTTGTGCTTTCGGGCGCTTTTGGATGGGGTTCACCAGTTGATGTCCTCTCATGTGACGATCGTTTTGATTCCCGAGTGAAGTGATGAATCCATGTTTCATCCATTGTCACATATCGACGCAACAAATCCGGTTTGTTACGTTTAAACATGACCAAACACTGCTCAGAATCATCAACACGATCTCTTTTTTGGTCAACAGTGAACAAACGCGGAACCCACTTTGGACAGAGCTTTCTCATAGTCCCGCCTCATTTAGACGTCCACTGCATTCTGCATCATTGGTGTCTCTACCACCACGTTTGAAGTTAGCAAATCAACGTTCTAATGTTGTTTCTGATGGGGCTAAGCCATTGCACAGCGGGACAAAACCAGGAAACCCGCCAAGAAATCGGGAGCCATGGAAAAAGGCAGTTTTGGGGTTTTCTGTAATATTTGTTCTGTAACTTGAAAAGACATCAAGTGCGGTCTACTGAAATAGCTTGATTTTATGTAAAAATGTCTGGAGAATCGAATGGAAGAATCTACACTGACCGCACGAAACGTTTTGATGACTATTTTATCGAGATTGAAATTATGCGTTTTTAAAATGTCGCGTGTTTAAAAAGAAGTGAAAATTAAGGTTCTGAACACATGGCTAAGTGAAAATGGTATTCCTATGCGAAAATTGGTGAAGCGGTTTGGTTTGGTTCATCCTAGTGTTAAAACCATCATTAATAAGTTTGGGGAACACTATTCTTTGGATGAGCTACCAGGAAAAGGCAGAAAACCCGGTTCTTCCAACCCGAAACTGGACCAGAAAGTGGTATCTCTAACCATGTAGAACAAATCAAGACCTACAAGAAGCGAAAAATCTCAAAACAATGTGTAGAACAGAAGCGGCGAGCAGTAACAAGACCCGGAAATTGTATTCGCGACTTTTGCGATGTCCGGATGCATGCGTTCTAACGGACGATGAGGCTTATGTAAAGAAATACTCAAAAACCCCTTCCAAGTCCACAATACTTTACTGTCGTCGTTGGGGAGGATGTGAGTGATGCGGACAGGTCGATTCAAGTGGAGAAATTCGGTCGAAAGGTACTGGTATGGCAAGCAATATGTTAATGTGGTTCGAAGACAACCATTTTCCACACTACCGGAAATATAAAAACAGAAATATATCGATCTGAGTGTCTCCAGAAGAGATTGCTGCCATTATATAAAAAGCATAGTACACCTCCACTGTTTTGGCCGGATTTAGCATCGGCTCACTATGCCAAAACCTCTCTCAATTGGCTTGAGGAAAAAAGTAAAAATTTCGTTGAGAAAAATATCAATCCACCAAATTGCGACCCATCGAACGTTACTGGGCGATCGTGAAGAGGGTCTTCAAGAAGACTGGGAACATGCAGGAGTTCAAAAAACTGTGGGCTCAAGCGTCCAAAAAATGCGATGCAACACTTGTCCGGAACTTGATGAAGAGCGTTCGATCAAAAGTTTGAAAATTCGTGAAGGAATAACTTAATTTTCATCCGGTTTTCATTATGTTCAAATTTAACCTCGTACAATAAAGGATCAATTTTTAGTTTGAATCAAATATCGCTTTTTATCGTAATTTGAAAGAAAATTTTGTGGATAGCTTATTTTCGATACACTCCTTATCAACTGAAAAATGTAACTATAATAAAACTAGCGCCATGTATGTGTTAGGCCCGGGACTTTTCAGCCCATGTGTTAACTAAATGCGCAACAAAATCACAACTGAGCAGTGATGACTGCGATATTTTTGATGCACGTCAACATGGATTACAATATTTTTTTCCTCATTCCCAATAGTGATTATAGCAACGAAAGGTTTCTTCAATTCTAGCTGGTTAGTTTCACTGCACCATTGAGTACGAATTTGATTTATAGAAGTAACGGAAGATCAGCATTGTGCATGTCTCGAAAACTCAGCAGGCGCAGCGTTTGAATTGGCATTGTGATATCCTGCGCTCCTGTTACTTCTGTATATTATATTCAAACTAATTTGGGTAATATTTTTAAATCAGCTGCAAAACATGCTTTGTGATTGTTTTTTGTTAATAATATATTTATTATCATTAGAACTTTTATTAATCACAGCACTTGCTGCTTTTATTGATGGTATATCACCATCACCACTATTAATCCACTTATCAACGGAGCGTCAAATTATAAGAGTTTTTTTTTGTTTCATTTCAACCACCCCACATGCTTGAACATTTTCAGAAAGGTTCAGTTTTTGTTCGTCGACAAATTTATTCATCACGAATTCTGCAAAGGATTGAGATATAACGGCTATTAAAATTCATTGCCCGAAACTCTTCTGTGCGAGAATCGTATTAGCTATATTTAATTTGCAAACTTTTTTCTTAAATATCATCGAGAAGAATGTTTGCTAGTGAACTTTTCACAACTGGTGTTTTTTTTTTCATTTGAATTCAGTTTCAGTGAGAATCGTGTTTACGGGAAATCAGTAGTAATGTTTTCTTCAGTGAGTATTCTAATGAAAATCACTTGTGAAAAAATTCAGTCGCGATTTTCGAAATTTTGACTATTAATCCATTGCATCAGCTGAAAGTCATAGCCTCAACATTACACTAATCCAAAGAAATACATACAATGGTTTTATAATACATATTAAAAAAGGTCAAGCTTAAAAAAAAGGTCAAGCTTAAAAAAAGCCATAAATAAATGCTTAAGTGTAACAAGAGATAGATTAATAATATTTCATAACAGCGATTAAATATGCGTGTCATACTAGACATTGGCTCATTTTTCGCGTAATTTGTTCTAGCAAACTAAGGGACGAGAGAAGAGTTACTCCGAAGAGTTCTACGCCTTATGTTTATGTCCAGTTGTCCGAGAAGACTAGAGCAGTTGATGTTATCCAGAACTAAATCCGAAACAAATATTTCTATAGAAACTTTGTGTCGATCACAAAGTAGTTCAAGCCCGATAGATTACATCTGTGTTCGTATCTGAGAAGGTTTTATGGATCTCTCTATGGCAACTGACAAGTCAGATAAATAAATGCTTTGTACCCCGTTATTATAATAAGTGGACCAGACGACTACCGAGAGCTCGAGTACAGAGTCTTTGATGCAGTTCACTCTATTAAACTCGATTCCAAGAAGCGAATTGTTGGTTCCTTTTTGCGACTGAATGTTATTATGGAGCATTTTGAAGTATTTAGTAGCACTCTGCTGACCTGACACCAGTGGCCTAAAACATCAAGATGTTGCTGAAGAAAACTTGCATTGCCTCGGCTACAAATATTTAAATCGTCTAGCTCACGAGAGTTTTAAGCACTTCAAAGAGAGATTAACATCATTGATGTAAAGCAAGAACAAAAGAGGTACAAGGTGACTCCCTTGTGGAAACTAGAGGCGAACGATTCTGAAATAGTGTCGCCAATTTTACCGACATTTCGCGGCCGTTAAGATAAGATTTTATCCATTCAAAAAACCTACTGGGGAAACCAATACGCTTGAGTTTCGCTAGAACAATGCAATCTTTATAGAAAGGTAATAGAATTGATGGAAAACCTGGAATCAGAATCAGAGCTTCGGAGACCCAGCTTAACGAGATCGGAAAATGTCTGTTTGTGCATCTTTTGGAATATTTATTCTACATGCTCAATTTTCTCGGTGATGGCTTAACCGATTTGAACAAGTTTAGTCTCATTCGAAAGCCACTAGTATTAGACTATTGATCAAGTTTGATGTTCATTTGACTAACTCTTTCACTTTCAGAGGTTCAAACCCCTCCCGAAACTAAAAAAATAATTATGTTATCTCTTCTCTATAAACATGACAATTTTCGCGCCAACTCGATTTGTTATCCCAAAAAGTCACTTTACATACTTTGTTTTTTTTTTTTCTAAAACTGATCCAGACTGTCTATTAAAAAGGACTAAACATTTTTTAACAATTTTTCTTTACGTGTTACTGTCGAAAATGATAGGTCCTACAAAAATGTGTTGTATTAGTTGATTTTACAAAATCAGTCAAATTTTTAAATAAAAAAAAATACTAAGAAATCCTTACCGAGTCCGACACGAAAAAATATTGATATTAAAACTGTAAAATCGATTTAAAAACAAAACCATTATTGATTTTGATTAAAATCTTGTTCCAAGTGCCCCGATCATACATTGCAATATTCGAGGAAACAAAGTTTTAAGAACAAAAACTATTTCGTGTCCCAACTGAATGTTTTATCCAGTATCTTTTTTAAAACTAAACTGAAAGTCATAATTATTCAAGATTTCAATGAATCTCATTCTGTTAGAAAATTTCACTGAATACCCTATTGCTGGTTGTCCGATATTTACCGACAGTATCAGTGCTGGATAAGAAAGAGTTTTTGTTAAAAAAAACTTTTCCCGCTTCAAAACGCCCATCCTACGACATATGAAAGATTTTACAGGGAATATAATTATCTATTTAGTGACATAATTTCATTTAAATAAAGAATGGTGTTTTTTTTTGTAATTTTACTTAAAATTTAAAAGATCTATTTTTTTCCAGTGTAAAATTCGATTAGTAATTGTTCAGTATTTTCACTCGAAAATTAGACTTACTTTGAAATAATCAACAGCACAACAATTTTTGTAGGATTTGTCATTTGTATGCTTTACTTATTTGCAAAATTTGGTAAAAATGTCTAGCCCTTTTCAAAAGATAGTCCAGATCAATGTTGAAAAAATCGTTTGGGAGATTTCAGGAAAAAAGTGTTTCTAACTAAAACTTTTCTTGTCGATTACTGACACTTTTAGGAAATATCTGGCAACCAGTATTCTGTGAAATCTCCTCTCGAATTGAGATTCATTGAATGCTTTGATAATAATGACTTTCAGTTTAGCTTTCAATATGAAGACACTGTACATTTTTATATCGAAATAAAAAATGTTTGTTTTCTGTAAATAGATTTTAAATTTTTTCAATTCGTAATGGAAGTTTTTAGTATTTTTATCGCAAAATTTATTTGACTCATTTTGTGAAAATCACTAGTACAATACTTTTTTGTAGGCTTCGTCATTTTTCATCGACTATTTGAAAATAGAAAACCTGATTTAATCCACCTAGTGGTGTAATAATGCCTTTCTCATATCAATCATACTATCATAAAAATACTGTGGTTTTGTTCAAAATAATTTTCTTCGATTTTTATAAGAATAATCGAAATCGGTTTGTTGGACCGCCTATAGATAAAAACTATCAATTGGAGATGATTTGAGATCGATTTAGAAAACTTTTTACGGTTTTTCGCCCTTTTCAGTGTTGGTATAAAATTTTAAACACACATTTACCCTATATTTCCGGATCAGGAAGTTGGATCGGAATGAAATTCAGGAATTACGTATAGGACCACAGGACTTTTCATTTGAACCTAAGTTTGTGAAAATCGGTAGCTCAATCTATGAGAAAAGTTAGAACACATATTTTCAGTTTTTGCACATTTTACCCCATAACTCCGGAACCGGAAGTCGGATCCAAATAATATTGAGGAATTTTGTGTGGAATCACAAGATCTTTCATTTGAATCTAAATTTGAGAAAATCGGTTCAGCCATTTCCGAGAAAAGTTAGTGCAAAAAATCGTAACATACACACATACACACACATACACACACATACACACACACATACATCCACAGACATTTTGCGTACTCGACGAACTGAGTCGAATGGTATGTGACACTCGGCCTCCGGGCTTCGGCTCAAAAGTCGGTTTTCACAGTGATTGCATAACCTTTCTATATGAGAAGGCAAAAATTATTAAAAAAGTTTATCCCTTTTAAAAAGATAGTCTAGATCAATTTTGGAAAAACAAAGTATGAAATGTGACATTTTTGGATGGTAGCGGGTCATTTCACCGAAAGCCATTTCGCCAAAAGTAATTTCGCCGAATAGGTCATTTCGCCGAAAGAATCATGTTTCCTGTATAACTGATGGCTCGACGGCACAAAGCTAATAGTCTATAAGTTTTCTTGAGAACTCCGTTCTGAGGTTCATGAATCAATCTTTATTCAAGAAGTACAATTGTAGGTCAACAAAACAGGCGTTAACGCTGTCATCTTTAATTTGTCTTCATTTTAAATCAATTCCAATTACGATTTAAAGACGATTTCAGGATTCGGCGAAACGGTTTTCGTCGAAATGACCCTGATCCTTTTAGGATAAAGTCTACATGTCCAGGATACTTTCAGTCAAATCTGAGAAAATTCAGCCAACTGCGAATATTCGTCATATCTAAGTCAATTATGAAATAAATAATTTTCAACAAATGACTTTACTCTTACTCAACAAATTTCAACAAATGGTTTGCTGATTCTGCTAGAAGATGGAAAAACACTGAAATAATATCGCTGATTATTTGAGAGTAGCGAGAGTAGATAGCATTTCAGATTAACATGAAACTTTGTCCATTTGTCTTCAGTGTGGTATGCCATTTGTTTTTGCACGGATGAAGAGGCCAATTCAACTGGAGACTGATTTTTAATATGAGCAGATATATTTTTACGTGCATTAACTTCAAAGCGTTGGAACTCGAAAAACATTAATTGTACATAAATTGTGTCCTGTAGGAAACCAATTGGGCGCTACAAAAATTAATTCTTGAAAAAGTCTTTTTCATGGATAAAGACTATGCTGTCACTGTGAAAGCCGACTTTCGAATCAAGTTGAATATACCATTCGACTCAGTTCGTCGAACATGAAAAATATCGGTGTGTGTAAGTGTGTATATGAGTAAACCGATTTTCTTCAACTTAGTTTCAAGTTGAAGACCTCGTAGTTCAATAGACTGCTATTGAATTTTATATGGATGCGACTTCCGGTTCCGGAGTTATGGGGTGAAATGTGTAGAAATCACTGAAAAGGTGCACTCGATTTTCTCAGAGACCGTGAAAATTCAATTTTCACAAGCTTAGGTTTAAATGAATAGTCTTAAGATCTCGTATAACCCTGCCGAGTTTCATCTGGATAGAACTTTCGGTTCCGGAATTACAGGCTGGTAAGCATTCTATTTTCAGGAACATATTTTATACATGACACGGGAAAACTGAGCCAAATACATTAAAATAGCCGTATAATTCTTCAATCGGATAGGTCTGGTAAGTTCATGACCAAATACATTAGTTTGGGTATACTGGATCTTATCCCCAGTTCCGGAAGCATCGAAAACAATGCTCATGTGCTTCAAACCGGAAATCACTCCAATTTATCAGAAACGGCTTGACCGATCTTCGCAAACTCAGATTTACATCAAAAGTATTATGTTTCCATAAGTTAATGAAGAATTCTATCCAGATTCCGGTTCCGGAAATACAGGGTAGTGTGTATAACGTTGCAACCTGTCATATATAGCGATATTGCAAGAAACTTAAAAATTCTTTTAAATTTGACTCACAATTGTTTCAATTTATAGTTTATGCTAGTTACTGGTCTAGCGATTCCAGCTGTGCCTATTCCCAGCTCCCAGTTCCATAAGTACTGGAAATAGTGGTCAAAAAAAAAAAAAAACGGAAAACTCTTCGTTTTCTCAGAGACAGTTGATTCTGTTGTCACAAACTTAGACACAAATATAAGGCTCTATGTCTAAAAAAAATAGACTACTTTTGACTTTTGTTCGGATCTGACTTCCGGTTCCGAAACAACATGGTGACATGTGTTTGAAATTTACAGTGTACTCGTTTCGATTTCTGCATGGTTCTTTCCAACTTTCTGGTTATACTAATTTACTACGTTTAGTTACAATATCCGCGAATTTTCGTAAGAATAAAAGCGCTGTCCAAAAAGTGGGTATACCAAAAGAGACAAGATATAGTAATCGGATGGGGCCCTCTCTGGTCTCACTGGAGACTTTCCAGTGTGTCGCGAACGCCTTTAGATATGAGCGATTGTCGTGGAGCGAAAATCTCTTTCTCTCTGAGTTACTTAATGTTGACTATAAATGGTTGATGCCATGCTTTATTCAATTAGCTGGCAATAAGAAGAATGTAACATCATCAGACTTTTCTGAAAAATTATCTAAAAACGTGAATCAACTTTCGAACAATTGTTCGATCGTGGTCAAAAACAGACATATAATTTTCATTGCATCAAACAATAATCCTTTTGCGTAGGTTTTTGTTAACATAAATTTATTCATTTGAAACATGGACAAATAGAAAACTTACATTAGCTTTCAGCTTTGCCAGACTGCCATCCGCATTCGAAAACCGCCAGGGAAAAGCTGGATAATTACCTGAAACGATAGAAAACATGTTCCGATCAATAACAAATGGGGCGGAATGTTACGGAACCGGCCACGCCGGATTGTTTTTGACGAGAACAAAACCAGCGCTTAGCAGAATCCTGCCATCTAATTGTTTGTTATTTTTTTCTCATTTCTTCCATGCGATATAAATATCGCCACTCTAGGGACATTTAGTCAGAAACAAAACAGCAACAACATACGTTCGAATGCTTGCCGCCACTGGTAGGAACATATTTCACCCACGGATTTCGCTTTTTCCACAATGGTAAACTATTAATTCCGCATCAGAGACGCTAATGATGGCGAGTTTCGAACTTTTGTGTGCGTTGCTGTCGATGCCACTGCACAGGGACTGGGCTGGACTGGACTGGGCAGGGTCTTGGTGCGAATAAATACGACGCCAGCGGAGGACTCCATAGAATGTAATCCAATAATTTAGATTCAGAGTAATAACATTCTGCGGCAGACATCGCCAATATAAGTGCTTTCTGTTTCGCTTTTTTTTCTCCTGTGTCCTTTTTATATAGAGCGGAAATTTGAACGCAATAAATTATCGAAATGTGCCAGGGCACGGTATATCGGGCTGCTCTGGAAGAAAGTAGATGACCAGGGGCTTGGTGATCGGGTCGGGATCGTTAGCTGGATGCCGACGACGTCGAACTGTGGTGGGCTCATTGAACTCTAATAAATGTATTTGTTGTAGGTTTTTGTAAAAGTAACTAGTTCAAATGGACTAATCTTTTTAAATTTGTTTCTCATTAGTAATTCTAGTAAAAATCCGCTTCGTCTATCCTGTTATCTTCTTCATCTGGTGACAGTTACGCTAACGTGACAGGTAGACAACTACCTACCAGTAATCCTTCAATGCCGTTCGCTTAGTTAAACGAAGTCGATTTAAGCTATATAACGGAAAATAAAATGATCTTCCTACAAAATCGGCTTTTTTCACGAGTTTTAAAGCCGGGATGAAATCGACTTTCTAACATTTCGAAACATTTCAAGTTGGATGACAATTTGCCATTATTATAAAATTTAACATGATGGTAAACAATAATTTGAATACTTTAAATTGGAATGCTCGATCTTTATTAACCAGTGAAGATGGTTTTTTTTAAAGCTCACAAAATTCATATTGCCATTGTGACAGAAACATTCCTTAAATCATGTCAATTTGAAAAGCAACTCACATTATGTGGTTCATCAATTCAACTGGAATGGGTGGTGGAGTTGCCATTTTTGTCCGGGGGAAAATAAACATCGAGTTTTACCTTCTTTCAATACAAAAGTTATCGAAAGCTTGGGAATCGAAATAGAAACTATTCATGGAATCTACTGTATCGCTGGAGCATATTTGCCATTCCAATGCGCCGGTAAACAAATACTTTTTTTTAAAGAGGATTGGCAAAAACTCACAATTTACCAAAAAATTCAAAAAAAAATCGATGTTCTCACAGAAGTTTTTAAAATTTAAGAAGTCCACTTACGTGGATTTGACGTAAGAAATTTTGCGCACCAACTCAATGAACACGTGTAAAATTTTAGGAAGAAAATCTTATATTTACATCAAAATCTCAAAAAATCTACATTTTCGTAGAAGTTTTTGAATTTAATATTTTGGAAAATGTAAAACAAACATCTACGATCTCTTATGTAGATTGAATATGGTATTAGCTAAAATTTGTAGAAAAAAATAATTCTATATATACTCAAAATCTAATAAAAACTCGATATTTTTACTTACATTTTCAAATCTTAACAGTACCAGGAATTTAACGAGAAAAGCAAAGAAAATATCCAAGCTTTTGTGTTGGTCAATCGATTAAACTCAGAAACAGGTAAAATTACATGCATCAAAACGAACACCGCCTGGATATTTCGTAGAGTTTTCGGAAGAAGGATATTCAACTATTGCTAAAAATCGCAATAATATACTTTTTGGTTACTGATTTTAAAACAGATAGATAAAGTTTTTCGAAAATATTAGTAGTATGAATGGAATTAGAAAATTCTAAATTCAGTGAAGTCTGAATAAATGGCATCTCTTCTGCTGTAAGTCTAAGTGTATTAGTTTTTACACGATGACGACACAAATGAACTGCCGATTAATCAAGTTCATCTTAGACAGCTGCCGCAAGTTTATTTTGTTTTGCAACTGCAAATTAAAAGTTGAAAAATGACGAAGAAGTGCCTGTTAAAAACGTGTTTCACAGTGAAAAGAACTAAAAAGATTGCCCTTTTCCAGCATCAAGGAGCGATATTAGTATAGATCTGTTTAGTGTGAGGCGTTTTGCAATTTTTAAATTCAAACGATGAGCTTCTGATGAACTTTTAAACTGTAAATAAACACACGGCGATTGTAAAAAATAAATCATTCTGTTCATTTTGTGAGATTATGTCATGTTCGTGTAAAACCTAATCACAAAAATTAACAAAATGAATCAATTTTGACAGCTATCAGTGATATGTAAACAAACCACTGATAGCAGCTAATAGATATGTAAACAAACCACTGATAGCTTCCAAAAGATGAACTTGATTCATCGGTAGTTCATTCAAGTGGCCATCGTGCAAAACCTAATAGCATTAGATTTTTTGTCACGCCGTCACAAATGAACAAGCATTCATTCTTGACAGTTCAGTGGTACTGTTTACAAACAAGCTTAAACAAAAATCGAAGTACACATTTTAAACAACAATCTTTACACTTTGCAACTAGTCACTTTTATATAATAAATCTCAAAAAACAAACCGTATTCAATCGTGAACAAATGTTTTGAATCTCTATTTCGGCGATATGGACCGTAAATGGTCTCATCCAATTTGTCAACATACGAACAATTAAAGTACGAGTGTGTAATGTCAGAGACATAACTGGATGTCGTGAATACGAATAAAACTGACACGATTTCTTACCAACTAACCAAAAGTTCGGATAAAAGGGACTGATTTGGCTTAAGCAGCTCTCAAAGTTAATCAATAGCATTCTAAGCAGCCCATTTTTAAGTAATTATCCACACTTGAAAATTCGCGCGACGCAGCGGAACGAACTTCTAAGCTGCTTCTAGAACACATTGTTCAGCTTCTATGCAGCGAAAAAGTTCACGCGGAACTTGATCTGTACTTTCAAGTTCTCAAAAGTTCCGCGTGTACTTTTAAGCAGCAAGAAAGGGGGACTTTTTAAGTAATTGTGGAACTTCTGGTTGCTTGGGTTTACACTTTCGAATTCGAATTGATAGTTGATCGATTGTATGAATTGCGAAACTTTCCCCCTTTTCACTACTAAAATTTTCAACGATTTTTGACGTCGATTATCTCATTTCGGATTTGCATATTTCATTGAAAGAAACTATCAAGATGCTGTACAGGATTCATTTCTGCCTTTTAGAAGGACCAAATTGTGGAGTTCTCTACGATATT
The DNA here is from genome assembly GCF_030247185.1 of Malaya genurostris. Classification (NCBI taxonomy): domain Eukaryota; kingdom Metazoa; phylum Arthropoda; class Insecta; order Diptera; family Culicidae; genus Malaya; species Malaya genurostris. Next base: position 52,484,949 of record NC_080571.1, read on the forward strand.
TAGCACAGGTCGGAACATTTTTCTCGAACGATTTTCGCACAGCGAAAAGTGCACGAAGCAAATCAAATTATTTTGGTTTTCCACTAACTGATGATTTTTACCTTTGATTTGCAAAAAAGTAATCTTAATAATTCTTTAGATAACATTTAGAGCCATTAGAACGGCTGATTTTATATAATGTTGTCCACTTTTCGTTTCTTGTTTTCTTTCTCTCCAATGCAAACCATCAGCAGCTGATGTAATCGTTCTTGCTTGAATTAAAACTAGCTTTGCGTACAAACCGACACATCCGCTCGCAGTGCCCAATCATGCGAAACAGGTTTACAAATCATGAAATCATGAATCATGTCTATCATGAATAATAAGTCATGATTTCATGAGCAAAATGATTGGTATCATGCACAATTACACATCTTTCATGAAAATTTTCATGATATCAATAATTTTGCTTATGAAATTTCATGAGAAGGCATGGTTCATGGTTTCATTATTAAAAAATCATGTTACCGATAATAGATTTTTATCCGTGTACTACCTGAGCGTTTGAGGTTTTTAACCACACAGAAGGTGCGCTCTCCGATGCCGCTGTTTGAATGCGTCTTCTCGCCCCGACGTCTGAAATGATCGATTTTCGACCACGGCTCCTCTTTCATAACGTTCAGTTGAAGATATGTGTCTGACTACCTCAAAATCGTCGACCTTGCACGAAAAACCCAAGCAAAAGTCAAGAGTTTTCCGCGTTGTTTACGCGTTTTGCCTCTAGACGATTTGTGGTGAGTCCTTGTTTTTTTTTGCTCACGAGAAATGAAGCTCGGAAAAATTTCCTTGTCCATAGTTAGACACAGACAAATCCAGATAAATTTTTGAGTCAGAGATCATTTTTTGAGAAAAAAATAAGCATAATTAAGAGTGACGATGTAAACTGAACATTTGTCTATGCGTGAGTGCGGTTGTTCTGTTTTTTGGGAAGAATACAAAACATGAAAAATCATATCCATCAAACCACGTCCACATGCAATTACTGAGCACAAAGTTTTTGCCTTAATTTATAGAAAGGTTATAGAGTTGCTGGAAACCTTGACTTTTGATCCGAGGTCCGGAGTCATTGGAAGTTAAATTATATAAATATATCAACAAATCGCAGAGTTATAGGGTAAGAGCTTCCTATTTCATCTCAGCTCCAATTTTCAACTCATTCCTTCACCTCATAACTTTGAACATTAATCATATCTTTAAACGTACCTGAACAAAACTGTGGAATATTTTAAAACATTTATTCTAGGTTTTGCCACACTTTACAATTCACAAAAATAGTTAAAAAAAACCTTCAACGATCGCTTTTTTAATTTAAAATAAACTCACTCTTTGATTTAGGAACCACTTTCGTCTGAAGTTTTACAATTCATCATGTTTCTGAATATTTACTAATCGATTCGTCTGAAAACATGATCACTATTTCACATAATTATACAACTATTCAATGTTGGATGACTTTATAGTTAGTAATGTTCATTTTCCACAAGTTTATTCAACAATTAAAGACTTCTAAAATTACCTGATAAGCAATAAAAACAATAAAAAAATATGATATGAAAATTTGCACTTGATTCACTTGATTGCGCTTTGTTTTCATCTCATTTAGTATCGCAAGGTTGCCAAGTTTTCTCATAACGTTATATAAAAAAAAAATGTTTTCTTCTTTAAATTATCAGCAACAAGTATTTTTTTGGTATCCGTGACATTAGTTTAATTATATCATCGATATTTATATATAAATAAAACTGTTTCGGATTCTAATATTACCAAATAGAGCGTGTTAAATACTAATCAAATAACCATTGTGGCAAATCTAGTAGCACTGGTTTCTTTCCGCTATACGTCACCATAACACTGTTAAATGTGTGTGTTTCATCGGCTGTGCACAGAGATGCCAGATATTTTCATAGAAAATATGTATCTGCTCTATCTGTTTTCACTAATAAAATGAATCAAATTCAAATTGGTTTTAAATTTTAATATAAATGTTTATCAGTGTTCATCATAAAACATTTCCACAAAACATTTCCATTTTAACATGTGATTTGTCCGTTGATTAATAAACTTTCAAAGAAGTACTGCAATCAAATACTAATAGATACTCAGAGAGAAAAGTCTGACGTTTTACTTCTCACTTTTTATGAACGTTTACAAATCTGTATTAAATTTAGAAAATCTGTAATCTGATTTAACGAACGCGAACGCAAAAATCTATACAATACAGATAAATCTGTATGAATGGCATCTCTGATTCTGCATTTTGTTTTAAGAAGGGCTAATGCCTAAATAGTAACTTTTTTTTTTGTTTTTTTTTAAGTTCTATAAATTAACTGCAGAGTAAAATTTTAAATTTGAAACAAAAGGTACTAAAAACGGTCCAAAAAATTTTAAACGTCGAAATGATTCCTAACTGTTTTTTTAAATATCGTGTGTTGTGTCATAGTTGGCATTAGGCCCTTTTTAAGGAAAATTCTGACATTTTGAACCTGAGAGTATAATAGTGCAATATTTTGGTTTTGATTGCTGTCGCCATTGCTAATTTATGGGATGAATAAAAGAACAAAGGTAGGATGAATATAAAACTTTTGAGATGAAATTAGGAGCACAGTAGTGAACATATCAGAAGTGTTTTTAGCTGATTTTTTAATTATTATTTTAATTTCCATGGAATGTGAATCAATTCCCAATGTGGAGCAAGGCGAATTAATCAGAAATATGAAAAAATTGTAGTGATTTTAGTGGCTGAATCAGGTTTTTAAGGTAACGTCCTTACAAATGAGATGAAATAGGGAGCCCTTACCCTAGCACTCAAAATTATGACAGAAAAAAGGTAAACACAGGCGTCGTGAGTTTTTCTCTTTGATGCTCGTTTAGAAAAATTCAATAATTTGCAAGCGAGCAGCTCGTAATAAAATCAATTCATGATAATATTATAAACTAAACTGAACTAGTTTGACAATGACACAAGAAACGATTCACGCGTGATCTGTCAAAAACAGTGTTGCCAAAAAGTACCAGCAAAAAATCACCCATTATTTGAATAACTGAATTTTTAATGTCGTCGTAATCGATCGTGTCTTGTACACAATCATAAAATTTTTATTGAATTTTTTTTAATTAACTTATTTTTCTCTATGCTCATTTTGTTGATGTGTACGAAAATATTAAAATACGCAAAATCCATAAATCTCTCATACATCGCAATTCTTGTTTGAGGAAATGATTAGTGTGGTGAAGAATCACATTTGTTACACGACGATACTTGGGGACTCGAATTCGGTGTTCGATCCCCTCAAGTAGAAGGTAAAATAGAATTCATTTCTTTCTTCTGATCATGCTTATATAAGCTTGCCTAGGCTAGCTTTTCCGTTCTAAATTTATAACTGATTCAATATAGAATACTTATCCGTCTTTTCATTTCATATCTTTCGTCGCTCCCAGTTAATGCTTGCCGAAAAGAACCAGTATTATTTTTACGTTTACGTTGAGCTGCTTAGTGCTAAACTTGACAGTTCAATTTGAACCGCCTTGCAGACGTAAAGTTTCTGCTACTTACAGAACACTTTTTGTTTTGCAACGAAGTGCAAAGTCTTTTCTGACGTGCCGAACGAAAACGTGCTTTCGACTATTTCTGGCCGATGCAGTTTTGGCCATTTAGGGGTTAGCCAAATTTTATGCTCGGGCACATAACCGTTGTTATTATTTCGTTTCGTTTCGTCTTTGACTCATCAGTGCAGAGGAGTTCAAATTGAACTGCTTAGTGCTCAATTCGGCAGCTCAATTTGAACCGTTAAGCAACAAAATTTGGCAAAACAATTTCATCGGTTAGCAGTTAGCTACGGGTTCGAATCCCGTCTCTGCGGTAACATTCTCGCGGCTTTCGTTAGATAGTTGCATTCGCATATCATTTTTCAAATCTGTTTTTCCTGTTAGATACCGATCGAATTAAAAAAAAACTAGATCAAGACGGCTCTACGTCTAAACAAAACTAAAAACACAAATCGTTAATAGTTATATTGTTGCGTTTAGTATATCTCGAGATAGTCACGATTCAGTTCTACCCATTCTTTCACTGAGCCAATTTTGAAAAGGCGCCCCGAAGTAAAGTGAGACGTATTCACGTCAAAAACTGTACATTAATTTTATATCAACTGAAGGCCACCCGCCGGGTATTCGTAACCTGGGGGTGTTTTCCGCGGACCCACACGGACCGAAGAATGCGGCCAACATGAATATTCACCAACGCCATATGGAAGACTCTCATGAAATATTCAATTCACCGGCCGATCACCACATGAAGGCTGGATCTGCCAAAGTCAACCACTGCGACCCAAATATGACATTACTCAATGATACAACCCTAGTTTTAAGTTAGTCGTAAATTTTAAATTAGTAAAAGCCCTTGGCATCTTAGAGCTTAAGCAGTGTGCCTTAAACATTATATTCTTGAATTAATTTTATATCGTATTTTCTGCTCCAAATATGTGAACGAGAATAAATGTAAATTTACAGAACATTTTGGTCCCGGTTCATTTAACATTTTCCCGTACTCAACTAAAACAAACCATAAGAAACTGAATATGAATGAAATAGTAGAAACTAAAAACAAGCGAACAAAATACTTACGGGTTTTTGAACCAGCAAACTTTTTAAATGCCGGGTTGGCGGTTCAATGCATAGGACGCTGGTCTTACAAGCCAGTTGTCGTATGTTCGAGCCCCGACCTGGAAGGATTCTTAGTGTCAGTAGGATCCATAGTACTAGCCATGCAATGATTCTGTACACTAATGCCGTGTTTCATTGATAAACACTGGTGGCGTGGATTGCTCTGGTATTGCACTTTCGAGCAGAAATGCAACATTCTGACGGTGTTTCATTGCCATTTCTGCTCGAAAGTGCAAAACCAGAGCAATCCACGCCACCGGTGTTTTTCAATGAAAAACGCCATAAGAATCGGCTGTGAAGTCTGTTGAAACAGAAAGGCCAAATTCCACAAAAGAAATGTAATGCCAGGACTTTGACTTTGAAACTTTTTAAATTTGGTGAAATCGCATTGCCGGTTGAACTAGTCTGGATGTGAAAAAAGGCGGGTGGGTAATGTCAGAGACATAACTGGATGTCGTGAATACGAAAACAACTGAAATGTTCCTTAACACTTCCGAATATCAATTAGTTGATCAATTGTATGAATTATGCAAGCATTCCACTTTTCCACATTTTACGCAAAAACAAAGAAGGCTTCACTTGATCTCGATTACTGTGAATTTCACACAGCGAAAAATGCACAAATCTAACCAAACTGTTCTAGATTTGCACTAAACTGAATATATTTACCTTCGATTTGCGAACAACAAATCCTAATAGTTCTTTTGCAAACTTTTGAGCCATTAGAACGGCTGATTTTGTGTGATGCTCTCCACCGTTGTTTTTTCATTAATGCAAATGACTGGCAGCTGTGACGCTTTTCGGAACATTTTTCTCGAACGATTTGTTGTACAGCAGCAGGTATTTTGTTCTCTTCCTCAGAACGCGTTCTGATTGGCTGGTGTTGACATGGGTCAAATGAGACAGGTTTTTCAATAGTGTACTATTTAAATACTTCAATGCTTGTGCTATACACGTTTAAGTTGAAAAATTTCGATTCTATTGGTAGTTAGATTATATAAATCCTTTCACAGATCACTGAGCTATGAGCTTTAAAAATACGAGCAAGGCAAACGCACCTTATGGATTATCCCCTTTGATACTCGTTTATACCAAACATTTCAGAAAAGTTTAATTTTGAATTATTTGATATTATGTCACACAACTGATAACTTTATCATAAAATTGTGATCATATTTCCGATGGCGTGTAGCAAAAATTATGTGGATTCGTTAGAGTAAATTTTGAAAAGGCACCCCATAGTAAAGTAAGTCGTATTCACGATAAAACATTACACAGAATGTAATCAGATTTGGTACGACCGTTGAAGTTTATTTTTTATGTTCCGCCTTCCGCGGAATTGTCCCGTAAGAACGTACCCCATACACAATCAGTACCCAGTGAGTTAGACTGATGAACTGAGAAACAAGTGCACTCTTGTCTCTCTCTAATGCCTTAGGTGCGGAAACATGAAAAATTTGAACATGTGCCAAGCTTTGCGCAATTAAGTTGTGATCTGCGTTGCGTCTTATCACATCCCAACTAGCACAATTGGCAGGGCGAGTCACAGTTTTGGGGAGTTTCCATTTCTACTGATTCATCCAGCAGTCTTTTTTCAGTCTGGTTTTCGATGAGTACTGAAAACGTTAAACACGTTCAGTTTTGAATAAGTAATTAATATCAAGTTAGTGAAAATCAGCGTTCAATCGTGCCTCGAATATTGCTCAAATGACAGAACATCGTTGTGTTGTTCATATTTGAAATCGATTTTTTTTCAAATACAATCATTTTACCGACAGGTACTTTACAAAATCCGGTCACCACGCGTAGCTGATCATAAATATTGTCATAATTATTACGGAAGTTGTAAACCAACACACACACACACACTGCTCGAACCTCCCGTTGTAGAACAGCACCATCCTGAATGACGAGTGAATTATGACCGTATCGGTACAAGAGAAGCCCCTTTAGTCGTATCGCCATATCACTGCCGGTGCAAAATGGATTCTCCGGTTTTCGGGTTCCACCGTGCTCACCATTCTGCGAACAAGGATAACATCAATGCCGTGAAGGTTGTCATTTGTAGCATACAAACCTGTACAATGGCAGCTGACCCCGCCCCTCAGCAGAACAAATTGCCCCGCTCCATGACGTAACTCGTTCGTAGAGCTTCGTTCATCGTCACTCTTTTGTTATACTGTATATCTCTGTGTATGCGTGTGTGTGTGTGCTTATGGGACAAATAATAATAACTTTGTTTCAATGTATCATCGCGTAATCACAAAAGGCTGCTCCGGTCCGTCCGTCATCATCAGCCATCAAAGTTACCGGATCTGTCCCGTCGTTTTCAGCAGTTGATGGCGTGGTGGCTTCCAAGTTCGAGACTGTTGCTGTTTTTGCTAGTCCTGCTGCAGCTGCCGTCGGTTTTTGTTCCGCTTCTGTTAAATCTCCGCAGGCCAGATAATAAATTCAATTAATAGGACGCTTCCTGTTCCCGTCAAATGCAAACTAAATAAGCACATTAATCCGACCTTCTAAGCTTCCGGACACGGGCAGAGGTATCAGTGCGGGAAAATCAGAAAACACTCCAGAACCGTCTGCCGACGAACCGTACTGACGTGCAGGGTTGGACTAACCGCACGATTTTCCGGCTGTTTATTTCATTTATTTCAGCCTTGAGCACTGTACCATCCTTTGTCTAATTCTTGGCGTATGTTTTCTCGACAGTGCTCAAACATCCCCGTTCCATTAGGATCGTGGCATGAGTTTAATGGAACGTGCAGCTCGAAGCTGACCTGGTATGACAAAAGCGTGACATTTGAGCTCATTCGGTTATTGTAGTTCTTTGGATGGATAGGGTAACAGAGGTATTTTGGCCACTTCATATATTTGGGCCCACCTAACAAACTATATGGATTCAATCGATCTTAGGTAACCATTGTTGCATCAGTTTGAAGCTAATCACATTAAATTACCTATTGCGAAAGGATTTTTCAAAGATATTAAAACATTTGGTGGATATTTTTACAAAGTGGGCCAAAATAAAATCGATCCTAAAGCGGGCCAAAATACCCCTGTTACCCTATATTCTCATAATTCAATATCAAGCTAATAATGTATTTTTTTTTCTGTGAAATGACTCTTTCGATGTGGTTCGAACCAGTGTCAAATTCCTTCAAAGGGATTTGAGTGCTGCAGGATACGTATTTAGTATTGTTTTGTAAGTAGTAGATTCGATTCTAAAACTTGACTTTTTAAACAGTTTAAATGTCAGGTTGAATACGTCTTACTTGATTTCAGCTTATAGAACAAAAATCTCGCTGCTGGGTGGTGTGAGCTTCAACCGATGCGTGCATAGTATCACGCACGTGTTCAGTATTTTTGAATAGGGTTGCTTTCTGGGATGTGTTAACACATGTATCAGACGAAGTGGTTCTGTTGTAAGAACCTCTCAACGCCAAGCAGAACGTTGTTGGTTCGATACTTAACCGAAAACTTTTATATTTCCACTAAATTACCCATCATTTTTCCTCGGTTGGTTTATCATCGACTGTAACAGATTTTGATGAGGATGAACTTGATACAAGCCTCTGGGATCAATTTGATATTTTACCTGCATGTGTCGAATGCATGCAGCCTAAACCAATTCGCAAACAACGATACTGAATTCGCTCCAGTTTGATAATATGAGAGTTTGCAGCGGAACGAAAGCAAACGCATCCATATTCCATCACTGAAAGTATCGTTGTCTGATACAATTTTATTAAATCTTCCGGATGAGCACCCCACCAAGATCCTGTTATGGCTCGAAGAAAATTTGCTCTTTGCTGGCATTTTGTTATCAGATACCTAATGTGTCCTCCCCACGTGCATTTGGAATCAAACCACACCCCGAGGTATTTGAAAGTCAAAACCTGTTGGATCATTCTTCCCATCATATGAAGCTGAAGCTGCGCAGGATCATACTTTCTTGAAAAGACGACTGGCTCTGTTTTCTCCGCAGAGAATTCGATACCCAGATGAACAGCCCAAAAGGACAAGTTATCTAAGGTATCTTGCAATGGTTTTTGCAGATCAATAGCTTTGGGTCCAGTAACTGAAACCACGCAATCATCTGCCAATTGTCTTAGTGTACATGGAGTTACTAGACAGCTGTCAATGTCATTCACGTAAAAATTATAGAGGAGCGCACTGAGATATGAGCCTTGCGGGAGACCCATGTAGCTAATTCTGAATGTTGTCAAATCGCCATGTGAACAATACATGCACTTCTCTGACAAAATGTTGTGCAAATAATTATTTATAACCGGTGGAAGTCCATGTTGATGGAGCTTGTCTGAAAGAACATCAATGGAAACTGAATCAAATGCTCCTTTAATGTCTAAAAACACAGATGCCATTTGTTGTTTTTGAGCGGAGGCAATTTGGATGTCACACGAAAGTAATGCAAGGCAATCATTCGTTCCTTTATTTCTACGAAAGCCAAACTGAGTATCTGACAACAAACCGTTCATCTCGACAAAAGTGTCGAGACGTCGAAGAATAATTTTTTCGAACAATTTTCTGATGCAGGACAACATTGCAATGGGTCTATATGAGTTGTGATTGGAAGCTGGTTTCTGGTTTCTGGCTTTTGAATGGCGATAACTTTCACTTGCCTCCAGTCAGGTGGAACAATATTTTGCTCAAGAAACTTGTTGAACAATTCCAACAAACGTCTTTTTGCGAGGTCGGGCAGATTCTTCACCAAGTTGAATTTAATTCTGTCCAACCCAGGAGCGTTATTGTTACAAGACATGAGTGCTTTGGAAAATTCCATGATTGAAAAGAGGCTATCAATGAAACCATTATTTTGAGAAAACTCCCTAATAATGCTATGCGTAGGAACATAATCTAGACAAACTTATCTCGCAAAATCAAATATCCATCGATTCAAGTATTCCTCACTCTCATTTCCTACGTTACGATTCCTCATTCGTCTGGCCGTATTCCAAAGAGTGCTCATTGAGGTTTCTCTAGACAAACCTTCGACAAAATGTCTCCAATAGCTACTTTTCTTGGCCTGAAGTATGTTCTTATACTTGGTTTCTAAAGTCAACAATTTTTCAAAATTCTGAGGAATTCCTCCTTCTCGTTTTAAAAACGTCTTGAAAGCATTTTGTTTCGCGTGTTTAGCATCTGAGCACTCTTTGTCCTACCAAGGGTTTGGAGGCCTTCTGTTAGACGATGGACCAAGAAATCGTTTGGTTTGGGTTTGTTCTGCGGCCTCCAGAATCGAACAAATGAGGAAGTCATATTCTTCAAGTGGGGGGACTTCTATACTAGAAGTCGAAGGAATATTTAATCTATAAACGAATAGCTTTTCTTAATTCCTAAAAGCACTCCACCATACGGGGAGTCTCTATCGAGACGTAGATGTTAAAGTCATTAAAATTTAAGACTATGTTTGAAGTAAGCCATGTTTCACACAATGCAAATACATCACATTTTTGACAAGACTTTAAATGAATCAAGTTTTGGCATGATGCTTCGACAATTCCACTGCAGAACAGTGATTGAATCATTTGCGGCGGATGATAAATTATCCATCAAATGATACAAAACCTGAGAGAACTGGCCATTGAGCTGATAACTGTTTCAAAAAGTTCTAGCTATTGTAAGGAATGCCGTTATGATAATCCATTCTTCAATTTCCGATAACTTGTTGAATAGCTCACAAACTTCAGAGTTTACATTAATTTTGTTACCATTGTGAATCAAATTTATCTTGTCACTTTTTTTGTTTTTCCGAATGTATTTTTTAGATTTTTCCAAACTTTGAATGAGGTGTGTTTGTAAGAAGTTTTTCATAGTATGCTTTCTTGATATTCCTTTTCATGATATCGACCTTTTTAGATATATGTAATAGCATTTGGTTAAGGTGTTAATCCTGTGGGTTTGCTTTAACACGCTGAAGATAACATCTTCAATCTAAAAAAAAACAAAAATCAGTTCTCATCACCAACAATAATCGTCGGTGATCATCATTCTCATAATCATCACCGAAAACGAATTTTAGGCTTAATTATCACTTCTGATCGGTGTTGCGAAAATATCAAACGATTTTCACTGTAATATGTTGATATTCAGTGAGGTGAAAGAGGTTTCAAAAATCGATTTCAAACAAATCTGAATGCGGTGTATGAGCATTTTTAGAACAAGATTGAAAATGGGTGTCGAAAAAAAAACGCGTAACTTTAGAAATACATGTCAAAAAACCGCGTATATTCGGGAATCCCCGTAAAAATCCCGCACAGAATCGGAATCCACTTTTTTTCATGCCGAATGCATGAAACGTTGAAATCTGGTGTAATTTTGATTTTTTCAATCAGAATGTTGAATTGGAAAAAAATTCGGGATAATACCAGATTTGGATGCTTCCTGCATTTCAAAGACAAAACAAGAAAACCGGGTAACCTTGAAAATCTGCGTAGAAAAGCCACGTGAAAAAACCGCATAAAAACCGCTTAAAATACACCCAGTGTCTGGTGAGGAATATAGTTGCTAGGTAGGGTATAAAATGTTGTTAATTGAAAATATTCATTCCTTGGGAAGAATCGCAAATCATTCTCACGATTTATCAACCGTGCAGCGATCTTGATTTGAATATAATGGTATTCAGATTTTTAAAGTACGCAGTAGCAATATGTAACACAAATTCAACGCAAAAAAAAACATTTTGAATATTGATTAATTTATGTCAATTTCAGGGTCGATTAATTTTCCTGCACAATTTTGATTAAACCCAACGCTATTTACTCCGAACTTGATTAAAAGAAGTAACAGGGGCGCAGGATTTACTTGCCTCGAGCACTCCTTATGGGCAGCCCTTGAACGCCTGTGTTCGCTGCATTTGTCAAATTAGTCGGACAAGCGAGTTCCTGCGCTCATGTTACTTCTGTATGAGGAACTCAAGTAAATAGTGTTTAAAAATGTTGTTAAATGTTACATGAATCATGCTTTGCAATTGGATTTATATTATACGATATTACTTCACCACCACCAGTATGAACGGTTCTGTACCAGAGCTGGTTTCATTCACCTCTGCTCAACACGTTTCTAAAATACCTATGTTATAAAAATCAGCATCTTGGTATATTAGGATGTCCGCAGACATCGATATCCTACACCTATTCATCACATTTATTCCGAAAATACTCATATGGCATATAAGGATTAGTTTGAAAATGATGCAGATAATCTTCAGAAAGGTTTTGAGTGATTATCATTCCATTATCATGTGTCACGTTGCTTATGATCATAATTATCATATGTTTTGAGAATAGTGGATGAATTTGACATGACTTTTTTCAACGGTGATATTTTATTATTTGATACTTTCGGAAAACTGCTCGGGAGATGCTCAATACGACGCCATTTTGATATTATTTTCACAGAAAAAAATGTTTTTCTCTCCTGAAACTATTATTTTGATTTTTTTTCTTCTATTTTGGTACCACTTTAAATTTTATATCAAAACTAAATCATTCATGAATATATTACGCTTTATTAATTTAAAATTTAGATTTTAGAAAAAAAAAATCAATCGAAAAACCATGCGTCTCCATCAAATTACCATCAGATGGAGATGCGTGGTATTTAGTTCTGAAATCTCTTTCATTTCCAGAATACGGACAGAAATTTCAGTTCCTCGTCCTGAATTAAAGGCCAGAATCGAGTTCTACAATTCCGGAACTGAAACCGATGTTTTGAACTTGATTCTGGGCCCGGATTTGGAAACCAAAATTTTGAATTGAGATCAGTATCTAGATTCTAGACCTGAACTGCCGAGCTAAATTTAGGAAATAAATTCTGACCTTGGGTCTGGATTTTGAAATTGAATTCTGGAACTAAAAATAAGGTTCAGCCTCAGTGAAAATATTCAGTGAAAAACTTTCTGCACGAAATTCAGATTCAGAATTCTGGAGCTGAGTTCTGAACCTGAAGTTCTGGAACATCAGACCAAAATTGAGGACCGTAATTTAGATGCACAATTTATTTGTATTTCCAGAATTCAGTTCTAAACTGCATTCCAGAATCCAGAAGTCAGTCACACTTCAAGAACTATATTCTGAAGATTTTTCAATTCAAATTCTGGGTCTGGAATCTTTTACTGATTGCATTAGGATTGGGATTGGGATTGGGATTGGGATTGGGATTGGGATTGGGATTGGGATTGGGATTGGGATTGGGATTGGGATTGGGATTGGGATTGGGATTGGGATTGGGATTGGGATTGGGATTGGGATTGGGATTGGGATTGGGATTGGGATTGGGATTGGGATTGGGATTGGGATTGGGATTGGGATTGGGATTGGGATTGGGATTGGGATTGGGATTGGGATTGGGATTGGGATTGGGATTGGGATTGGGATTGGGATTGGGATTGGGATTGGGATTGGGATTGGGATTGGGATTGGGATTGGGATTGGGATTGGGATTGGGATTGGGATTGGGATTGGGATTGGGATTGGGATTGGGATTGGGATTGGGATTGGGATTGGGATTGGGATTGGGATTGGGATTGGGATTGGGATTGGGATTGGGATTGGGATTGGGATTGGGATTGGGATTGGGATTGGGATTGGGATTGGGATTGGGATTGGGATTGGGATTGGGATTGGGATTGGGATTGGGATTGGGATTGGGATTGGGATTGGGATTGGGATTGGGATTGGGATTGGGATTGGGATTGGGATTGGGATTGGGATTGGGATTGGGATTGGGATTGGGATTGGGATTGGGATTGGGATTGGGATTGGGATTGGGATTGGGATTGGGATTGGGATTGGGATTGGGATTGGGATTGGGATTGGGATTGGGATTGGGATTGGGATTGGGATTGGGATTGGGATTGGGATTGGGATTGGGATTGGGATTAGGATTGGGATTGGGATTGGGATTGGGATTGGGATTAGGATTGGGATTGGGATTGCGATTGGGATCTTGAAGCTTGTAGCTTTTAGCTTGTAGCTTGTAGCTTGTAGCTTGTAGCTTGTAGCATGTTGCTTGTAGCTTGTAGCTTGTAGCTTGTAGCTTGTAGCTTGTAGCTTGTAGCTTGTAGCTTGTAGCTTGTAGCTTGTAGCTTGTAGCATGTAGCTTGTAGCTTGTAGCTTGTAGCTTGTAGCTTGTAGCTTGTAGCTTGTAGCTTGTAGCTTGTAGCTTGTAGCTTGTAGCATGTAGCTTGTAGCTTGTAGCTTGTAGCTTGTAGCTTGTAGCTTGTAGCTTGTAGCTTGTAGCTTGTAGCTTGTAGCTTGTAGCTTGTAGCTTGTAGCTTGTAGCTTGTAGCTTGTAGCTTGTAGCTTGTAGCTTGTAGCTTGTAGCTTGTAGCTTGTAGCTTGTAGCTTGTAGCTTGTAGCTTGTAGCTTGTAGCTTGTAGCTTGTAGCTTGTAGCTTGTAGCTTGTAGCTTGTAGCTTGTAGCTTGTAGCTTGTAGCTTGTAGCTTGTAGCTTGTAGCTTGTAGCTTGTAGCTTGTAGCTTGTAGCTTGTAGCTTGTAGTTTGTAGCTTGTAGCTTGTAGCTTGTAGCTTGTAGCTTGTAGCTTGTAGCTCTTTGTAAATGTCATGGAATATGTATCTCACCACATTTTCCGGTTCGTCGTATTATTTGGTATATAAATTTATGGCTACAGTGTAAAAACTCTGAAAATACGTCCAGCTGTATTACGCTCTTTGTTCTATGTTTTTGTTCCAGAGACTGAAGCCAAAAATCGTTCAAGCTTCCCCGCTAGCAACAGTTTCTATAGAAATTCAGATTCCTTGATATCGCAAATTTCTCCTAATGAGTCCATCAACGTCGTAAACCTTTCTTCATCAAATTCCGGTGATGGTGGTGGGAGGAAAGGGACATAATGCGCTGTTCCATTCAACGCTAATGAGTAGTAGCCATGGAACCGTGCTGTCACCGAGGCTAACTAAGTGGCGGAACGACAAATATACCTGGCGTATCTTCCCATCTTAAATGGATGAAAATATCTCTGTTCATTCATCGAATGCGTGCTCAAACGACAGGCTGACTTTGTTCTTGTTCGACACGAGTAATCCTTGGCGCGCGCTCTCACCACGTTTAGCAATTCATGGCTAAAGTGATAGAAATAATAATCAATGTTTATTGAGACCAATTTATTTTTACGTGATTGGTTTCATGTTCGATCGGCGTATGGCTCGAGGGCGCGCTGTTGTTGTCGATTCGATGAGCACACCGGGGATGGAGATTTTCGTTCAGCCTTTCGGGTATGGTAAATTACGGACCAATCGAAAGAATATGACAACCGATATCGGATTGTTTACCGACAAATGATTGGCCAAATTGTGTAAAAGATTGCGAGCATTTTCAATTTTTTCTGAGCTCAACTAATGAGTTCGTTTACGGTCTCTATTTTCCGATGTTGAGTTCGGTTATGAAAATGTATGCGCGATGAGTTCTGGTTCGTAAGTTCAACTTTTTCTCTTTCAAAAATCACTTCAGTTGACTTCTTTTGAAACGTACAATCACATTTAAGCAATCGCAAACATAAAAAAATGCAAGATTCCCGCAAATAAAACATCTAAAAAAACGCAATCAGATTGAGCAAACTCATTGGGCTTTCCAATCAAGCCTGTGGCAGTTTGAAGTCACGTTTGCTGTTCAAAAATATTTCGATTAGATGAAGCAAACAACCGTTTGAAAAGGCCGAAAAAGAGCCGCTACCGCAGAACTGAAACGCGCCACCGAACGAACACACACGTATGTCAAATGACAAAATTTTCCATTCACCAAAATGACACATGTCTAACAGCCAGTTTGTGATCCAACGGCACAAAACCAAAAAAAAAAACAGGAAAGAATTTGAAACAAGTCATAGCAGCGGCGTTGACCGCATGCTATCAAACTAATCTATCTGACGTGGCACACAGTTTGGACAGCCCAATCCCGTCAAGTGTGAGATGACGCTAAACACTCCCATTCAGGCGTGATCATTTCCCGCAGCAAACGCTTGACATATGTGTTCCCTGTCTCTTTCTCTCTCGATTTCGTCTGCACCGCAAGCAAACAACAAAAATGTTTCAAAATTTAAACGAACATAGATCCATACATTCGTTTGCCGGCAAACCATGCCGTAGAATATAAATGAACAAATACGAAAAAAGAAAACCGCTGATGGGAGTTTTGATGCGGAAGCCATCCGTTTCTCGAATGGGTCGACCGGTGGGTGTGAAAAGCTATAAAGCCAACCGCCGTGAGTTTGTTTTATTTTTATTCCATTTTTTCCAGTCCAACAATCAAAGTCAGAGGGTTCACCTGCTCGGGCAGCTGCTAAAAAATTGTTCAGTGGGTTGGAAGTAAAAACATGCTCGTTATCGCTGCCGGTGAGTGGTTTAATTGACGGTTTAGCCAGTGATGACAGCATCGCGCGCGTAAAAGGAGCCACTTGCACTTGAGTTTCGAGGATCGCAGATTTCGATTTGCAAACAACGGAATGACGTTAAAGTGCCTGGGAATGTTTAGCGATTTGTTCCTAGAATGGAATGTTACCTTGAGCAACGATTTTCTTCCTAGGATCTTCAGAATTTCGACCTTCACCATCTTCTTGTGGGATTAGGCACCCTCAAAAAATGCCGTAGATTAAATTTTCCGTTGGTCGTTTCACAACCAGCCGGGAAGCGGCTTTGACTAGTTGATCCGAAAAGCTACATCTTGATCCACTTGTTCTAAAACCGACGAAGAGAGGAAACACGAAGGGGGTTTTCTGCTGGCTCTCATCTTAAGCTAGGAGCAGTGTTGGCATTATCATTCTCAAAATATCAAAAATCAGTTATTATCGCCGATAATAATTGTTGGTGATTATCACTTACAAAATCATCGCCGAACATCATGAAGAAAATCATTTGATATTCTGAGAATGATATTAGAAAACGATTATCACTTAATATCGGTGTGCGAAATTTTCAAAACATCAAATATCACCGCTGAGTATGGGGGAAATCATCACCCGTTCAATCTCACTTTAGCGATGTTCCGTAAACTCACACATGATTATCATTCAAAAGCATTATCACGATTATCACCCATGCGCGATTTTCACTACCACATGGTGATATTCCGTGAGGTGAGTGTGGTATTGAAAATCAATTTCAACCAAATCTTAACATGCAGTATGATTATTTTTGGAACGGGTGGTGTCGAAAATCATTGTCTGAAGTTATTTGAAATTGATGATAGTGAATTTCGGTTCGTAAAATTTTATCAAAACCCATGCAATATTGGTATTTTTGGAATGGGTATGATGAGTAGATGTTGATTATCGATGTCTGGAGTTATTTTGAAATCCAACATGGCGGCTCTCGGTTCATGAAAATTCAACTAAACCCATGCAATATGGGTATTTTTGGAACGGGTATGATGAGTAGGTGTTGAATATTGGTGTCTGGAGTCATTTTGAAATCCAAGATGGCGGCTCTCGGTTCATGAAAATTCAACGAAACCCATGCAATATGGGTGTTTTTAGAACGGGTATGATGAGTAGGTGTTGAATATTGATGTCTGGAGTCATTTTGAAATCCAACATGGCGGCTCTCGGTTCATGAAAATTCAACTAAACCCATGCAATATGGGTATTTTTGGAACGGGTATGATGAGTAGATGTTGAATATTGATGTCTGGAGTCATTTTGAAATCCAACATGGCGGCTCTCGGTTCATGAAAATTCAACTAAACCCATGCAATATGGGTATTTTTGGAACGGGTATGATGAGTAGATGTTGAATATTGATGTCTGGAGTCATTTTGAAATCCAAGATGGCGGCTTTCGGTTCATGAAAATTCATCTAAACCCATGCAATATGGGTATTTTTGGAACGGGTATGATGAGTAGGTGTTGAATATTGATGTCTGGAGTCATTTTGAAATCCAACATGGCGGCTCTCGGTTCATGAAAATTCAACTAAACCCATGCAATATGGGTATTTTTGGAACGGGTATGATGAGTAGATGTTGAATATTGATGTCTGGAGTCATTTTGAAATCCAACATGGCGGCTCTCGGTTCATGAAAATTCAACTAAACCCATGCAATATGGGTATTTTTGGAACGGATATGATGAGTAGATGTTGAATATTGGTATCTGAAGTCATTTTGAAATAGAAGATGGCGGCTCTTGGTTCATGAAAATTCATCTGAAACCATGCAATATGGGTATTTTTGGAACGGGTATGATGAGTAGATGTTGAATATTGATGTCTGGAGTCATTTTGAAATCCAAGATGGCGGCTTTCGGTTCATGAAAATTCATCTAAACCCATGCAATATGGGTATTTTTGGAACGGGTATGATGAGTAGGTGTTGAATATTGATGTCTGGAGTCATTTTGAAATCCAACATGGTGGCTCTCGGTCCATGAAAATTCAACTAAACCCATGCAATATGGGTATTTTTGGAACGGGTATGATGAGTAGATGTTGAATATTGATGTCTGGAGTCATTTTGAAATCCAAGGTGGCGGCTTTCGGTTCATGAAAATTCATCTAAACCCATGCAATATGGGTATTTTTGGAACGGATATGATGAGTAGATGTTGAATATTGATGTCTGGAGTCATTTTGAAATAGAAGATGGCGGCTCTTGGTTCATGAAAATTCATCTGAAACCATGCAATATGGGTATTTTTGGAACGGGTATGATGAGTAGGTGTTGAATATTGATGTCTGGAGTCATTTTGAAATCCAACATGGCGGCTTTCGGTTCATGAAAATTCATCTGAAACCATGCAATATGGGTATTTTTGAAACGGGTACGATGAGTAGATGTTGAATATGGGTGTCTGGAGTCATTTTGAAATCCAACATGGTGGCTCTCGGTTCATGAAAATTCAACTAAACCCATGCAATATGGGTATTTTTGGAACGGGTATGATGAGTAGATGTTGAATATTGATGTCTGGAGTCATTTTGAAATCCAAGATGGCGGCTCTCGGTTCATGAAAATTCAACTAAACCCATGCAATATGGGTATTTTTGGAACGGGTATGATGAGTAGATGTTGAATATTGATGTCTGGAGTCATTTTGAAATCCAACATGGCGGCTCTCGGTTCATGAAAATTCAACTAAACCCATGCAATATGGGTATTTTTGGAACGGGTATGATGAGTAGGTGTTGAATATTGATGTCTGGAGTCATTTTGAAATCCAACATGGCGGCTCTCGGTTCATGAAAATTCAACTAAACCCATGCAATATGGGTATTTTTGGAACGGGTATGATGAGTAGATGTTGAATATTGATGTCTGGAGTCATTTTGAAATCCAACATGGCGGCTCTCGGTTCATGAAAATTCAACTAAACCCATGCAATATGGGTATTTTTGGAACGGATATGATGAGTAGATGTTGAATATTGGTATCTGAAGTCATTTTGAAATAGAAGATGGCGGCTCTTGGTTCATGAAAATTCATCTGAAACCATGCAATATGGGTATTTTTGGAACGGGTATGATGAGTAGATGTTGAATATTGGTGTCTGAAGTGATTTTGAAATCCAACATGGTGGTTCTCGGTTCATGAAAATTCAACTAAACCCATGCAATATGGGTATTTTTGGAACGGATATGATGAGTAGATGTTGAATATTGGTGTCTGAAGTCATTTTGAAATAGAAGATGGCGGCTCTTGGTTCATGAAAATTCATCTGAAACCATGCAATATGGGTATTTTTGGAACGGGTATGATGAGTAGATGTTGAATATTGGTGTCTGAAGTGATTTTGAAATCCAACATGGTGGTTCTCGGTTCATGAAAATTCAACTAAACCCATGCAATATGGGTATTTTTGGAACGGGTATGATGAGTAGGTGTCGATTATCGATGTCTGGAGTCATTTTGATATCCAAAATGTGAACTTCTAGTTTATGAAAATTTTTCGAAAAATTTGAACTTAGTTTGTGTAGAACGCTCGTCGCGTGCGATTGTATTTCTTTGTTGCTCTGCGTTGTTTCGCTGTGTTTCGGTCGGATTTTTCTGCAGGTTCCAGTGTTGCATTCAATATTTTTGTTGTTAAAAACGGAGAAATGATGAATTTGAAAGAGGAAAGAAACTACAACTGATGCCAGAAGGGTGGACAGTGCATGGAAGTTCTTTTTTGGTGTTGGTATTTTATTCTCGTGAATGCAATCTATCACCGTGTTTTACCCACCAAAACTGAAGTGAAAACCACGGAGTTTTAACTTTTTCGGGAGTTGAGTGTCATCTAGCGGCAAGTAACACTCATCAATTAACCATTTACTATATATTAAATGGCATTAAGTGTGAATTGAAAATATTAAACGTCACCGTGATTGGTAGTATCTGCTACACAACCTTGTAATTTTGTCGCTATAATCTGCATCTCTAAATTCTAATTTCATAAGCTTGTAGGTCTACTAGAAGACAACTGTGCAGGCTATTGCGCATTAACGTCGATTTTGCAGTAATGTTTCCGACATTACTTACCGTTTGTTTATAGAGGTAATTTTTTTCAAATTTCGAATAAAAACGGACAATTTTCTTTGAAAAATTAGTGCAACACTTCGAGACGGTATTGTAGATTTGAATTCATTGTGCGAAAGCAGACATTTATTTAAGAATCACTATCAAAAATTTATCATCGACAGTTCTGCAAATATTGCACTTGAACCAATACTACTGTTCTAAAGCTTGGGAAAAGTAAGGAACTCGTTTGTTGAGCATTCTGGTAGTCGAATTGTTGACATCAAATTGGTTGCTGTCAACCAAATGATTGGCGATTGAAAACTAACACAATCCAATTATACATATTTTCGAAAATTTGCTATGTTTAATCTATCACTTCAAACAATTTTCTTACTTTCGTAGTATATTTTTATTGCTGATCTTGGATTTCAAAATGACTCCAGACATCAATATTCAACATCTACTCATCATACCCGTTCCAAAAATACCCATATTGCATGGGTTTAGTTGAATTTTCATGAACCGAGAGCCACCATGTTGGATTTCAAAATGACTCCAGACACCCATATTCAACATCTACTCATCATACCCGTTCCAAAAATACCCATATTGCATGGGTTTAGTTGAATTTTCATGAACCGAGAGCCACCATGTTGGATTTCAAAAGACTCCAGACACCCATATTCAACATCTACTCATCGTACCCGTTCCAAAAATACCCATATTGCATGGTTTCAGATGAATTTTCATGAACCGAAAGCCGCCATCTTGGATTTCAAAATCACTTCAGACACCAATATTCAACATCTACTCATCGTACCCGTTCCAAAAATACCCATATTGCATGGTTTCAGATGAATTTTCATGAACCGAAAGCCGCCATCTTGGATTTCAAAATCACTTCAGACACCAATATTCAACATCTACTCATCATACCCGTTCCAAAAATACCCATATTGCATGGGTTTAGATGAATTTTCATGAACCGAAAGCCGCCATCTTGGATTTCAAAATGACTCCAGACATCAATATTCAACATCTACTCATCATACCCGTTCCAAAAATACCCATATTGCATGGGTTTAGTTGAATTTTCATGAACCGAGAGCCACCATGTTGGATTTCAAAATGACTCCAGACACCCATATTCAACATCTACTCATCGTACCCGTTTCAAAAATACCCATATTGCATGGTTTCAGATTAATTTTCATGAACCGAAAGCCGCCATCTTGGATTTCAAAATCACTTCAGACACCAATATTCAACATCTACTCATCGTACCCGTTCCAAAAATACCCATATTGTATGGTTTCAGATGAATTTTCATGAACCGAAAGCCGCCATCTTGGATTTCAAAATCACTTCAGACACCAATATTCAACATCTACTCATCGTACCCGTTCCAAAAATACCCATATTGCATGGTTTCAGATGAATTTTCATGATCCGAGAGCCGCCATCTTGGATTTCAAAATGACTCCAGACATCGATATTTAACATCTACTCATCATACCCGTTTCAAAAATATCCATATTGCCATGGGTTTAGATGAATTTTTACGAACCGAATTTCACTATCAACAATTTCAAATTACTTCAGACATCGAGATTCGACACCACCCATTCCAAAAATAATCATACTGCATGATAAGATTTGGTTGAAATTGATTTTCAAAACTTCACTCACCTCATTGAATATCACCATGTGATAGTGAAAATCTTTGCATGGCTGATAATTGTGAGAATGATTTTCAATGATGATAATTTATAATCATGTGTGAGTTTACGAAACATCACTATGGTGATATTGGACGGGGTGTGATATTTTCCATACTCACTTCGAGTGATCACAATTATCATTGATATTGTAGATAGTGATAATCGCTGTCGAAAATCGCGCATGATTTTCTGCAGCGGTGAGATTTGATTATTTGATATTTTCGCAACACTGGCTAGGAGAATTAGTAGGCTTAACAGAAAAGTCTATTTTGCTTGGAATTTTTCGCGGAAAAGGATAATTTGAAACTCATTGGCGCTCATTCGACCCGCTTCTTATTATAATGAGCCTAATAAGATTAACTATTCAGTTTGTTTGAATATAGAATTTGGATTTTCCAAGCTTGTATCATTAAAGAATAATTAGTGAAGTAATGATGCCTTTCTCATATCAACAATATTCTCATAAATAATACTGTGGCATTCTATTCAAAAATTCTTCTCGATAATTGATAGATACAAAGGGATTGTTTGTGCATTAATTATTATAACCTTCAGAATGAAACACGAGATAAAGAAATGAGTTCCACTATTGTAGGTACTTCAGACACCGGAGCCCGAGAGCTGATATTAATCGATGTCGGTTCGTATGGCCATCAACTGTTGTATCCGGAAATATGCGGTATTTTTTGTAGAACCTTAGGACCTATCATTTGACCCTGAAATTGGAACTATCGGTGCTGTAATCGCTGGTAAAATGAGTGAGATCCATTTTTGGGCATTTGACAGAATAGCCGGAATCGGTCTGTTCAGCTGCCTACTGATAATGACTATCGATATGTATAGTTTTGAGTCCAGTTTAGGAAAAAAATACGGTTTTTGTTTTGCAGTTTTAAGTGACAGTGTACAACATTTAACACACTTAACTCTGGAACCGGTTGAAATTCCGAAATTCCGTATGGCATACCGAGACCTTTCATTTGAATCCTAAATTAATATGACTATACAAATAAACAAAAAAAAAATGAACGAATGAATAATAATTAAAAATTTAAATAAATTTCAAATAAATAAATGAATAAATTAACAATGAATAAGTAAGTGTTGATGCACAATTGCACATGTCAGAAGACAAGTTAAGTGAGCTTCACTGTACATGAAGTAGAAATCGATCAACGTTATTATTCGAGCAGTTTTATTAGTAGTTGAGAGAGTTTGAGATTCCATTCGTCTGCGATATAGGCTTTCCGGCATATTCTACGCAATATGCTTTCCGGCAGAGACAAACTTTGTTCATATAATAATGTACGCAGACTATATAAGAGCAGTGCAGATCAGATCAGACACGGTACTGTGGTATTACGGTACTACAGTACTAAAGTACTTCGATAGAACATTAAGTTTACGTTATATTCGTCGTGATTGTCCTAGTCGTAATTCGATGTCGTCCAAGTGTTGTCCTAGTTCGGTAAAATATATTAGTCAGTTAATCAAGAATAAACGCGTACCAGTTTATAACATCACATCCGAACTATTCCGCGGTGTCCCCATCCGTGCGAAAGCCGTGCCATGGCTTAATGTATTCGAAGTGTACGCAGTGTCCCAGTCTGTACGAAAGCCGTCCCAGGCTTAAGTTGGAAGCCGTCCCGGACTTCATATTTCCGTACAATTTAAACACAACGTAGGGTTCAGATGAGCCTCATCATAATCGTGTGGTGAGCGCCATCAGTAAGTTAATAAATAAATGGAGGAATGAATAAATAAATAAATAAATAAATATCAGGTGTACAACTTTGCTTCCACCGTATTATTCAAAGTATTGTCCGTCGCTAGCGACAACTTTCTCCCATCTTTCCGGCAATTTTCGGATACCGGCTCGAAAAAAGGAGTCCTTTTTTGACGCTATCCATGAATCAATCTATTTTTTCAACTCTTCGAAGGATTGAAAATGTTGATCTGCCAGGCCGTGTGCCATCGAGCGGAATAGGTGGAAGTCAGAAGGGGTGACATCTGGGGAATACGGCGGGTGGGGCAAGATTTCAGCGTTTCCAGGTACTTTTTGACCACTTTTTGCGTGAGGCCGAGCATTGTCGTGTTGGAGGATGACTTTGTCATGTCGCTCTTGATATTCTGGAGTTACGATTCAATGTAAAAACCCCTTACGATTTTGTCTTTGAACCAGTTGCTCAAATAAAAAAAGACGGCGCTCGATGTCCCTCGGTTTCAACTCGTACGGCTCCTAGTTTCCTTCTTTCAGAATCATGCCCAGGGACTTGAGACGTTTTGAAATGGCCTGCTGACTCACTCCCAACGATTCGGCAAGCTCTACTTGGATTTGGCACGATTCTTCATCAAGCAATGCTTCTAGTTGTTCATCTTTGAAGGTTTTTTCTCTTCCACCACCATGTTTGTCTTCGACATCGAAATCACCATTTTTAAAACGTTGAAACCACTCCCGACACGTTCAGAGCAGCACCACCGTCAGTTTCTGAGAGCATTCGATGCGCTTCAGCTGCATTTTTTTTCGAATTGTAACAGAAAAGTAAAACTTCCCGCAAATGGCGAGGATTGGGGACATAAACAGACATTTTCGAGCGTGAATAATACGAAAACAAGAACAACTGTCACTGAAATGGCGATGACAATTCGTTAGGCACTGTTCACACTCACTTTAACGGCATTATCATCTATGTAGCCTCAGCCGGTACAGCCACCTATCGGAAAACGGCGGAGGTAAAGTTGTACACCTGAAAAATAAACGAATGAATAAATAAATAAACAAATAAATATATCAATAAGTAAATAACTAAATAAATGAATAGCATAATGAAAAAATTATAAAATGAATAAATATATAAGTATATTATCAATAAAATATCTAAAAATTTGATGAAATAAATAAAAAAAAAAGAAATAAATACATCTATATAATGGATGTAAGTTTGAAGGTTTGTAACGCCATAACTTCGGAAACAACTGAACGGATTGCCACTAAATTTGGCACAGGTACTACTACATTTCAGAATTGTTTTAAAATTTTTTTTATAGGGAAGGAAGCGTAGCAAGTGTCATAAACAAGGGGGGGTCATGGAAAATTTCAAACAACTTGACGAGAATCGATACGTTTCGAAGACCATAGAAACATTTGGCATACCTTAGATATGACTATACGGGGGGTGGATGTAGCAAGTGCCTTTAAAAACGGGTATGTAGTGTTTAAAATGGCATAATTCCGAAACTACTGAACAGATTACCACCAAACTTAGCACTGATGCTTATTGATCTTCTGAAAAGGTCATAAGGCTATTTAAATGGTGAAGAGAGCGTAGTAAGTGTCCTAAAAAGGGGGGTCAGGAAAAAATTCGTCTAATTTGACGAGAATCGATACTTTTTTAAGACCATAGAAACATATTGCATACCTTAGATATGATTATATGGGGGGTGGATGTAGCAAGTGCCTCTAAAAAGGAGAGTGTAATGTTTGAACGACATAACTCCGGAACTACTGAACGGATTGCTATCAAACTTGGCTCATGTACTTCTTGCTCTTCAGAGATGGTTAAAAGAATATTTTCAGGGGGGAGGGAGCGTAGTAAGTATTCTTAACAAAGGTGGTCATAAAATAAATTATCTAATTTGAAGAGAATCGATACTTTTTGAAGACCATAGATACTGTTTGCACAAGTTAGAAATGATTATAAGGATATTCGGTGCGGAGAAGGCGTAAAAATTAATTAATCCACCTAGCAGTGAGATGATACCTTTTTTTTTATCAATCCGCATGTGTTTTTTGCATGTATATTTTTCAGTGTTTCAGTTTTCATGACATCATTTTAATGATTGTCGTTTTAAGCGGCAATTTGAGATTTTAATCACTCTTTACTCTGTAATGTTAAAACTACAAATCGGATCTATTTTGAATCTAAAAGTGTGACAATCGATTAAACATTCCATGATATTTCGAAGTAATTTCCACTTTAGAGTTTAGGGTAATATTAGGTACTTCCAGAGCCGGAACCAGCATAACCCAAACCGATTCGTATGGCCATATGACGAATAAGTTGCAATAATTTTGAGTCCAACTTTAAAGCTTTTCGGGATTGTGATCTTCTATATCGGTTTGAATTTTAAAAAATTATCATCCTGTAATTCCAAATTATTTTGTATGGGACTAATTCCATTAATTTTGTATGGGACTATAAGTTTATTTTAATTAAAATTTTTGTTTCTGAAATTCGATCTCAAAGTTAAATAGACTAGGATTTAACGGGCCATTTCTGAATTGGCTTCACTCAAATCTGGTCGCGAAATGATAGTGAAAATAGGAGACTGTACAACCTTACCATTCGTCGTTACCTCTGGAGTTCCTCAAGGAAGTCACCTTGGACCGTTTATATTTTTACTTTATCTCAACGATTTAAATTTTTCGATCAAGTGCATGAAACTATCGTTCGCCGATGACTTCAAATTATTTCATGTCATCAAATCCACAGCTGTCGCAGAGTTTCTACAAAAGCAGTTGAATAATTTGACTAACTGGTGTAATATCAACAGAATGCTTTTGAGCGCCTCCAAATGCTCCGTCATCTCTTTCAGTCGCAAACAGTCTATAGTCAGTTTCGACTATAATATTTCACAAATTGTTCTGGAACGTACATCGTCTGTGGAGGCCTTGGTGTCCTCCTGGACTCTAAATTAAATTTCAAGAAACACATTGAGTTTACTATCTCCAAAGCCTCCAAGCCGCTAGGATTCAATTTCCGCGTTACTAAAGAATACGATGATGTACATTGCTTGAAAGCATTATATTGTGCCTTAGTTCGCTCTACGCTCGAATACGCCTTGGTTGTCTGGTCACTGTACTACCAAAACGATATCCAACGCATTGAAGCAATTCAACGAAAATTTGTTCGATTTGCTCTGCAACGACTTCCTTGGAGAAAAACTTGGAACCTTCCAAGTTACCATGCCAGATGCAAACTGATTGATTTCGATTTGTTATCTGTCCGTCACGATGTCAGCAAGGCTACTTTTGTGACAGATCTCCAATCAAGAATAGACTGCTCCGAACTCTTACAGCATTTACAAATTGATATCCATTGCCGTAATCTTAGAAACTATTCTTTTCTTAGGATCCCCTATGCTACAACTAATTATGGGTATAACGAGCCTTTTGCCAGCATGTGCCGAACATTCAACCACTGTTCCAATTCATTCGACTTTAATCTATCACGAAACGTTGTCAAGAAATTGTTCCTAGGGTTACTATCTAATAAGTTTTAGTTAGTTTAGAAATACTATGTTTAAGTGAAATGTATCATTTGGATGATTGTAATCTGTTGATGCAAAAGATGAGGAGGTTGTTGGAGTGCAAGTTTGACAAAAACTAACTCCACCGGGCTTTTCCCTGCTCCAAATAAACAAATAAACAAATCGTTTTCTGCATACTCAGATTCATATGAAAAGTCGTATACTCCCAAACAAGGTTCCTGAACTACGTTTGGATCCGACTTCTGATTGAGGAATCACAGGATGATATGTGAAAAGAAATTAAATTAATGCAATGAATTTTTCTCGTAGATGGCTGAACCGATCTAAGATTCAAACGAAAACTAAGAATCATCTATGATTCAAATGAGAGGTCTTCAAATCCTATAAAACATCTTACTTTT
Organism: Malaya genurostris; assembly: GCF_030247185.1. Lineage (NCBI taxonomy): Eukaryota > Metazoa > Arthropoda > Insecta > Diptera > Culicidae > Malaya > Malaya genurostris. The sequence continues at coordinate 52,512,501 of NC_080571.1, forward strand.
TAGTCAGATTCGACTTCTGGTTTAGGAGATACAGGGTGATTAGTATAAATATGTCCATTTCACATAAATTAATCAGGTTTATCGGGTTTGCAGATTTGGATAGTCGATTACCAAATAAATTTATTTCAGTTTAAGCGGTATTGGTTTTTGGATTCTGAATGTACCCCCAAATTTTAATTCGCACTACAATTTCTCAAACATGTCTACACACTTCTCAGATGAATTTAACTGATTTCGGCTACACCGATTTTAGAATTCCGGTTCCAGTATCGAATCGTTTCTCAAAGCTCAATCATTTTCTCAAAAAGGCCAAATCGAACTTCAAACACAAAAATTCAAATTTAATTTCTTAAGATCCCATACAAAATTGTTGAATTTTATCCGATTCTGGAATTACAGATGATGAGTTTTTAAAATTCATACCGATATAGAAGATGTAAATTGTTTGGCGTATTAACCCGGTAGGTCCCAACGTGACCATATGGTAACGCAAAAGGCTGGTCGACTTTTTAATGTTTATCTACTCACGAACGCAACCAAATGTGACACATAAGGTATTTTAAGGTTGGCAACACTTGTATCTTTTCATTGATATATAACAAACGTCATTGTGTGTTCAACTGTAAGCCAGATAAGACGTTGATTTTTTTTATTTTTTTGAAAGTGAAAAAAAATCGATTTTTTCCAACATGTCCAAGTAAGTTATGATATTTTTTGTATATTTATGATCAGAATTTGATAAATTATATACCAAACGATAGATATTGAAATATACTTTAAGCATAAAACAAGTTTGGTGTAAATCTAAAATACTTTCGATACGATGTATTCTGTTAAAGTAATGCGTTACCATATGGTAACGTTGGGGCCTCTAGGGTCCGTGTTGAAGCGAACAAAAAAAAAAACATTTTACGTGCACTTTTTCGTACAAATGCTTGTATGTTCTTGTATTTGTTTACATTTCAAACAGAAAATTGTCATTGAAGGATGCCGTCGACTATTTAGAACAACTAATCGAAGAAGACGAGGATGAAGATTTTATGCGAGATATTGATTGTATTTACATTGAACCTCCCGAAAATGACGGCAATATTAGTGGTGAAGACGAAGCCAATGAAAATGAAGGAGGTACAATCGATGCATTGTCACGCAATCAGTTGAATGCCTGTTGTGAGTTAGTTTTACGAAACGGTGTACACACTAAAACACTCAATATTGAAGAGCCACTAGAAAACGAAAGTGAAATTGTTGAATATGTTCTCGTTGATGTTATGAATGAATCAGCATACAATTTATCAAATGATCAACCATGTCAAATGATTGAGCATGTAATAATGGACGTTTCAAGTGGAGGAGATGAGCAAGAAATAGTAGTGGAAACTGTCCAATTGCCTGACATTGAGCCCTGGGTCAATCGATTGAGAAGAACATCTTCCATTCCATCGAACGTTCCGTTGCCCCCCTCAAACAAAGACACAACTTTCACGTGGCGAAAACAAGGCGAAAGCGCTGCCATTCCAGTTTTTCCTGAACCGAACTTTGACGATTGCCGTGATGTACAATCTCATGAGCTATTTGAACGATTTTTTGACGATGATTTGCTACAACATATTTGTGATTGCTCAGAACGATATTCCGTGCTGCATTTTCAGAAACCAGTCTCCATTACGGTTCCAGAGTTGCGTGCTTTTATCGGCATTCTATTGGTGACAGGATATAATACAGTTTCGAACATCAAAGCATACTGGAATAGCTCAGCTGATCTCCGCAATGAAATAATATTTCAGACGATGCGACGCAACAGATTCCAAGAAATACTTCGTGTGCTACATTTTGAGCCGGATTTGAATGCACCAAGAAATAACAAGGATAAATTTTGGAAGCTGCGTCCGATTATGGATCATTTAAAAGCGAACTTTCTGAAGAATTTCCATCCAACACAAAATTTATCGTATGACGAAAGCATGATCGCTTATTACGGTAAACATGGCTGCAAACAATTCATAAAGGGCAAACCCATTCGTTTCGGTTATTAAGTTTGGTCTCTGTGCACACCGTCTGGTTATTTGGTAAATTTCGAAATTTATCAAGGATCAAACCCACGATCAAATCCGAAGTATGAAGAGAGATTTGGCAAAGCCACGGCGCCACTTTTGTCCATGATTGACGACTTCCCCGATGAATTGAAAGGATTACCGTTTGGATTCTTCTTCGATAATTTGTTTACTGGTTTTCCATTGCTTGCTTATCTGAAAGCCAATGGCTACAATGGCACAGGAACAATGCGAGAAAATCGGATCGTCGCAAGTTGCCCAGTCACAAGGAAAAAGGTATTAAAAAAACAACAACGTGGCACCATTGAAGCTGTCAGAATGCAGGAAACTGGAATTAGAGTGACACAATGGGTCGACAATTCCGTTGTCTCCGTTGGTTCGACGTGTTATGGATCTTTGCCTACATCAAGCGCAATACGATATTCCAAACAAGTTGGAAGCAAAGTAAATATTATTCGACCATGCTCCGTAACGGAATACAACAAATACATGGCTGGTGTTGATCGTATGGATCAAAATGTGAACAGCCATCGCATTGGTTATCGTGGAAAAAAGTGGTGGGCTTCAATTTTCACTTGGTTAATCGATGTAGCTGTGAACAACGCTTGGCAATTGCAACGCGGCACAAAAAATTTAACACAACTCGAATTCAAACGTGAAATCGCAATATTCTATTGCAAACATTATGGTTCACCTCCGATTCAAACTGGTCCACGAAAACAGCGACGTGAGGAAGACATCACCCGGAACCTTCGATTCGATGAGAAAAATCATTTCATCGGCCCAATCCCGACAAGACGACGTTGCGCTGGAGACTTTTGCAAATCTTCTGTTCGCACAATTTGCAAGAAATGCAATGTTGGCCTTTGTGTGCCATGTTTCGCAGAATACCATACTCGTAGCACAGCGTTTGATCGGTCCCGTAGTGCCACACCACACGCTGAATAATTTGTTCCTTATTTTTTTTTGTTTTTTTCCTATAAATACTTTTTAAAATCATTTTTATGTAATTAAAAAAATGCATTTTGATACATTTCCCTTGATATACTTTATGATTTTTCATTGAGAAAAAAAAAACTTGTTCACCTTGACACGGTCCCTAGAGGTCCCAACGTTACCGTATGGTAACGTTCGGAAAATTGCAGTAACTAGTTTTCCCGGACCGAAAAATTTGAACCAAACATTTTTTCGGAATCTACATCCTAAAATCTACAATCCCTGAAATTTTCATCGAAAAATTCGAAAAAAATAGTTCTGGGACCTACCGGGTTAATTAATGGCCATTCGAATCATTTTGGGTTATGCTAGTTCCTGAATACCGGCTCTGGAAGTACCATAAATAATGACCAAAAACTCTAAAGTGGAACTTACTTCGACATCTCATGGAACGTTCAATAGATTGTCACACGTTAAGATTGAAATTCGATACGATTTGCAGTTTCGACATTACAGGGTAATGAGTGATTAAAATCTCAAATTGCCGTTCAAAACGACGATAATTAAAATAATCTCATGAGAACTAAAACACCGAAGAATATCCATGCAAAAACACACGCGGATTGATAAAAAAAGGTATCATCTCACTGCTAGGTGAATTAATTACGTTTTTAAAGTTAATTTAAAAAACCCTTCTTGATCCACCTAGTGGTGTGATAATGCCTTTCTCTTCTTTCATAACAGTCTCATGAAAATATGTTTCATACTTTTATTAAATAATTTTGGACACTAATTTTGACAACAATTTATGCAGATTGATTCGAGTATTTCACAAAAGCATGCTTCAGTGTTTATGTCACACAGTCAGCATCATTTTTCCAAATTAGTGCTTGACATTTGCGTTGCCTATTTGTAATCAGTGATGCTAATCTAAAAAAAGCCTTCTTAGTCCACTTAGTGGAATTTTCATATATCTTGAAAAATCACCATAGGGGGGAGTACATGAAATTTTCGAAATCGAAAAAAAATTGTTGATGCCAAAAGGCTTAGAATTGCATGAAACGTCGAGATTTAGTGTCATCTCGAGAAAAAATTTTTTGAAAAAGTCGATTTTTTGGGACTTACAGAAAATATGAAAATTTTTCTAAGTCCCAGAAAGTTGATTTTTTCAAAAAAATTTTTTTTTTGAGATGACACTAAATTTCGATGTTTCATGCAGTTTTAAGAGTTTCGGCATCAAAAAAAAATCGATTTTGGAAATTTCATGTACTCCCCCCTTTGGTGCTTTTTCAAGGTCGAAAATTGTCAAACCTTTACCAACGGGCAGCACCTCTTACGCATGTCCGATTTAGGTCAAATTTTGCATGAAGGCTTTTTTCGAGATGCTTAAACTTTTGAGCACTAGAACTTAACGAAAATAGAAGTGATCCTAAAATTTGGCACCCATATATATATATAAGAGCGGTAAAAATCAATGTGTTTTGTCGGTTACGTCACTTATACCATCATATATCTGGAACCAAAAGTCACAACCATTTGATCTTCGAACTTGATCAATGGCCCGACAGTAGCTTTGAAACGAGCCCAAGTTTGTTAAAATCGGTTCAGCCATCTCGGAGAAAATTGAGCGCGTTCAAATATCTTCTAAAAGTGCACACACACATACACACACACACACACACACACACACACACACACACACACACACACACACACACACACACACACACACACACACACACACACACACACACACACACACATACACACAGACATTTTCCGATCTCGTCGAACTGAGTCGAATCCCAAGTAACAATTTTTGTTTCGTTAGCTTGTTTGTGACTAGTTTGCAACCAGATATTTGAGTGATTGTTACTAACATCTAACCACTTGCATGACTCAAAAAGCGCAGTTTCTACTAGTTGTTAATTCAGCTAAAAATAAGTTGTCGTTACGTTGTAATGCCATACTAGAATAACTTATCTTTTCATAACTTGAAAATAACTTGTTTCCAAGAAAACTAGTTGAAACTTAGTCACCATGGACATTATAAACATTGAATGAATCCAGAATACTTTTCTATTTTCAATAAAAAAGCAGGAGAGTGCTTTAAATCACAAACTTGATACAAGGTACAAATTTCACAACGATTTTAAAACTGTCGAGCGGAATTCAATTTTACTTAACTGTTTTTCATGCGCCTTCAATCAGAATCTGTTTATAAAGATATGAAAAATAAACAACAAAATAACGCTATGTTCAGAATGCTCAAATTAGAGTGATTTCTTATCATTTTAAATTCATATATCATGAGAGTTATAATATTATCACAATCGATGCTCAATCCCTATATTATTTTCTTCGTATTTATGACAGTGCATAGAACAAAAATGATTATTCTGCCTTTCACTATTTTCGGCAAAAAGTAGTTTGGAAAAAAGTAATCTCCTGGTTTTATTTACGTTTCATACACTTCTTGAGACTCCATATTGTATTCGCCATATTCAAGCCAACAAAGGTTGTTTTGTTTGCATTTTCGTTATCATAACGTTGGGAAAACCTACCGATAACTATCTGAATCAATGAAGAATTTTATGTTATAATTTCATAATATCTAAGTTATTACTACATCAATTCACATAGTAACGATTTACATATACGCTTACGTATTTATAATGGTTTCGCAACCTTTTTTCAACTTGTAGCTAAAACTAAAACTGTGATTAAAGATATGTTAGAATCAAGTAACGATAACTTACTAATGATAGCTAGTTCAATGTTTATGTTATAAAGAAACACTGCCGTCACCTTGTTTTAACCATAACATAAAAAAACATGTTCGTGTTCTTGTTGCAACATAGTTGGGCTAAGTGGTATCAGAACTAGTTACGGGTTGCCAATATTGGAGTCTAATAAACTTATTTTCAACTAGTAGCTAGTAATAAAGTTGCGATTAAAGATATGTTTGGATTAAGTTACGATAGCTTATAATTTATTATTAATTCAATATGACAAAAAGATGTGGTGATTTGAAACCTAAATAACTATTTCGTAACTGGTTAGGTTATGAAGAAACATTGCTGTCACCTTGTTTTAGCCAGTATAACATAAAAAACATATTCGTGCTCTTGTTGCAACATAGTTTGGACTTAGTCGCATCAGAACTAGTTGCGGATTGCTACTCGGGATGGTATATAACACTATGGGTCTCCGAGGCTCCGTTCGAAAGTCGGTTTTTCCAGCAATTCTAATACCTTTCTATAGAGAAAGGCAAAACCTAATACACTGATGAAGAATATAAATAATATTCGAAATACGTATCTGTAGTATAACGTTTGATACAGTTTTGAGAATGTAATGACGTGAAATAGTAGAATTAAACGGTACAACAGCAGTACTATTAGTGAAGAAGCTATTTTCTTTCGCGATATTGGAATCATTATTTTACAGGAGAAATAAAATACAGATTAATCTGTACATTTAAGAACTCTGTTTTTTATTTATTCATTTATTTGGAGCAGGGAAAGCCCACTGGAGTTGATACTTATTAAGAATTTCTCTCTAGTAGGCATAAAACCTCCTCATTTTTTGTACCAACAGATAATCACATCCAAATGATACATTAAATGTTTATAATAAAATACAAGGTACACTTACAAACTAACATAATATACTTAGCACTCACAAACCTAAATATAAACATACGAATTATAAGTAATGTCATTATTAGGTCAAGTTCTTAAAAAATGCTATAAATGAGCGTCTGAGAGTAGTACGAATCAGATTTATATCAAAATTAGTATAACAACGATTAAATATACGAATCATGCTTGATACAGGTTCGTTCTTCGCATAATTGGTTCTAGCAAACTGGGGGACAAGAAAAGGGTTATTCTGGAGAGTTCTACGTCTGATACTTATATCGAGTTGTCCGAGAAGGCTGGAGCAGCCGATGTTTCCCAGAATTAAATCGAAAACAAACATTGCTTTCGAAACATTGCGTCGATCACTAAGCAACTCAAGCCCAATTAGATTACATCTAAGTTCGTATCTGGGAAGGTTATGGGGGTCTCTCCAAGGCAGCTGACGTAAGGCAAAGCGGAAGAATTTATACTGCACAGCTTCAATGCGTTGTACTACGTTATGGTAATATGGTGATCACACAACTGCAGAAAACTCGAGAACAGAGCGAACCAGGGCAATATATAATACTTTCAAGCAGTGTATGTTACTGAATGATTTCGTCATTCGGAAGAAGAATCCGAGTTGTTTGGATGCCTTAGAAACGATATATGATATATGATCACAAAAAGTTAATTTGCTATCAAGTAGGACACCTAGATCTTTAATGCAGCTTACTCTATTTAGCTCGGTCCCAAAAAGCGAATAGTTGAAAGTTATGTTATCGGTTTTCTTCTGCGACTGAACGTTATGATAGAACACTTTGAAGCATTTAGTACCATCCTGTTGACCTGACACCAATTTCCGAAAATATCAATTTTTAAAAACAGTTTGTCTGCGTCATCGTCTGCGTACGAGAGCCTTAAGCACTTCAGGGAAAGATTAACGTCGTTGATGTTACCTTTTTTGTGAACGGGGAGTAATAGAGAGGTTTTCCAGATGTCTTGAAATATGCCTGATGACAGCGAGCTATTGAAAACGTTGGCCAATGGAATTTTTCCTTTTTTTACTCCATATTTCGAAATATCACCCAGACTAGTGTAAAAATGTTTTCCACACTGAAAAAAAAATCATGTGTACATCATTTAAACTATCACAACATATAATGCACTTGAAATTTATGAAAATTGCACTTGATTCTCAAAGTGAGTATTAAAACAGTGGATATTTAGTGACAATCTTGCTACATTCATCTGAAATGCACATAAAAATGATAAGATATCTAAGCAAAATGATGAACAAAATGATTCTTACATTTTAATGAATTTGCACATGAAATCTTAAAACAAATCGCTTTGGATTGAAATGAAAAAGCATATTAAGTTGTAGTGCTTTTTACATATGAATCGAATATGTCAATTTTTATCAGTGTACATCAACACTTTCATTTTCGCATTACGTGAGAGCGTTGCCCGTCGTAATTGAATGTGTTAGAGACGGTGCAAATAGTGATGTCTGATTTTTCGTATTAATCGTATTTCGTATTAATAATATTTTTTTTAATTAATATAAAAGAGGAGTCGATTAGTGTAATCGATTACTATTACGCATTAATCGATTAATGCAAATCATCGATCAAATTATTCTCAAAAAATCTTTCAAAACGTTCCACTACGTTCCGGAACGAAGACAAAATCCTCCTGCCTGTGCCCCAAATCGTGGAGGCACATCGTGTCGATCGTGGTGACATCTGAAAGTGTAGATTGAGCAAATTTTACACACAATTCATATGTGAGCCTGTATATCTGTTATTTTTGCCATTAGTGTATCATACAGTAAGAAAAATATGAGAAAATGTGGTTGAAATGTCTAGAAAATTCAATAATATCTACGATCAAACGGATGGAAAAATGTATGACATTGTAACCGTCAGCAGAATGGATCAAAAATCATTATTTAAATTAAAATTAGTATTTCCTTGAATTATGACAGACGGAACTGCAACTCTCATCATAGCAACGTTTGGACTTAGGCTGCAGACAGAGTGAGCGCGAGAAGCTACGCCAAGCTTGACCAAACCAGAAAAAGGTACCGCAAAACAGGGGGACCCTGTCAGAGTGAAAGTTGAGCCGAATTCTCACTTGTACTCTAAAAGGGTCCTTTTGATTAATTACTAGTATCATTCTCGCTTTTGATTTGCTAATGTTAGTCACCAGCTCGGCTTCGCTTCTCGCGCCCACTATGTCTGCAGCCTAAGGCTAAACGTTATCTACTAAGGCTGTGAACCATTTCGCGGTTAACTTTAACTTTTGGTTGATTTTTTTCAGTGTCGGAAAATAATCATCGATCTGTCAAAAATAGACATGCTCTCGAACAGAGTTATTTTTGACAACATCAAAATAACCACTCAAGTGTCAGATTTCAACCAAAAGTTAAAATTAATCGCGAAATGGTTCACAGCCTGACTGATATAAATCTCGATTAATTGATTGCTATTAATCGATTAGCTCGATTAGTGGCACTGTCGTTAATCGATTAAAAATACTCGATTATTTTAGCCTTTTAATCGATTATTTTGATTAATCGAGTAAAAAAATACTAGCTGCAAACCTTTTTCAACTTCCATTTTGATGAATCCAATGCTTTTGGTAAGAAATGGAGAAAACTATGGGACTGAAAAGTGCCTTGAATTGTTACGATCAACAGGATCTTCATTTAGATCAGGGCTTGTGGCTCTCGGCGTGTACACTCGGTAAATCCGCCCGGAATTTGATTTGTACACCGAAACCTCCATTTACGAACTAAACGGGGGTTCGTAAAAAGAGGTAGTTCGTAAAAAAAGTTTACGTTATTTGGGATTTGGTTCGTAAAAAAAGTTTACGTTATTTGGAATTTACTTCGTAAAAAAAGTTTTGTGTGATTATTGTGGAAACCGCGCATCATATGTTTATTTTCGGAACGGATGTGAAGAGTAAGTGCAAGAAAATGATGTTCGGGCTCGTTTCAAAATCCAAGATGGCGGCTTCCGGTTTATTGATATTCCTTGAAAACCCTTACAATATGGATATTTTCGGAACGGGATTTATGAATAGTTGTCAGAAAACGATGTTAGAGGTGGTTTTAAAATCCAAGATGGTAACTTCCGATTTGTTGATATTCCTTGAAACCCCTTACAATATGGGTACTTTCGGAAAGAGATTTAAAAGTAAACGTCGGGAAATTATATTTGAGGTGGTTTTGAAATGCAAAACAGTGACTTCCGGTTTATTAGTATCTTTTGAAAATTTCTGCCATTTTCCTTTAACCTGGTATTCCTTTGAAACACTATACCGCTCCGAAAATATTCATATTGTAAGGGTTTCCAAGAAATATATAAAAAACCGGAAGTCGCCATCTTGGATTTAAGAATCACCTCAAAAATTGTTTTCTTACATCTACTCATCAATCCCGTTCCGAAAATACTCATATTGTATGGGTTTTCAAGGAATATCAACAAACCGGAAGTCGCCATCCTGGATTTCAGAACCACTTCAAACATCATTTTCCGACATCTAATCATCAATTCCGTTCCGAAAATACCCATATTGCAAGGGTTTTCAAAGAACATCAATCAACCGGAAGTCGCCATCCTGGGTTTAAGAACCACCTCAAATATCGTTTTCCGACATTTACTCATTAACCCCGTTCCGAAAATACCCATATTGTAAGGGTTTTCGAGGAATATCAACAAACCGGAAGTCTCCATCTTGAATTTCAAAACTACCTCAAACATCGTTTTCTGACATCTACTCATAAATTTCGTTCCGAAAATACCCATATTGTATGGGTTTTCAAGGAAAATCAACAAACCGGAAGTCGCCATCTTGGATTTCAAAACTACTTCAAACATCGTTTTCTGACATCTACTCATCAATTCCGTTCCGAAAATACTCATATTGTATGGGTTTTCAAGGAATATCAACAAACCGGAAGTCGCCATACTGGATTTCAGAACCACTTCAAACATCATTTTCCGACATCTAATCATCAATTCCGTTCCGAAAATACCCATATTGTATGGGTTTTCAAGGAAAATCAACAAACTTGAAGTCGCCATCTTGGATTTCAAAACTACTTCAAACATCGTTTTCTGACATCTACTCATCAATTCCGTTCCGAAAATACCCATATTGCAAGGGTTTTCGAGGAATATCAATCAACCGGAAGTCGCCATCTTGGATTTCCAAAATACCTCAAACATCATTTTCCGGAATCTACTCTTTAAGCCCGTTCCAAAAATACCCATATTGTAGTAGGTTCCATGGAGTCGGAAATCGCTTCCGATGAATGACAAAACCTCTTTTCACGAAGTAGGTTCGTAAAAAAAGTTTACGTTATTTGGGATTTGGTTCGTAAAAAGAGGTACGTAAAAAGAGGTAACGTATAAAAAGTGTTCGTAAACGGAGGTTTGGGTGTAATTCATTGTTATTTCCAATTGGATTCATAATAAAAAATTAAACAATCCATTTCGGGTGGAATCTATTGGGGCATTTGAAACAAACAATGAAATTCGGCTCTAATTCCGGGCAAATTAACTGAGCAGCGCTCTCATGTCGAGTGACAACTTCCATTGGTAGGCTTTTGGTGTGGTTTCGCTGTGCGCCCGACTGCGACTGTTCTTCGGTACAATTCTGCTGTTCGGCGCTCGCTTCATTCCAAATGCGTGAGATCTTCGATGTTGCTTTCCCGTATGTATTGCTTTGACAACCGTTGCTCAGAAAATGATGGGAAAAGGTAGAATGTTCATCTTTTACACTACCGATGCAGTTGTACAGCAGCAGATATGTTGTTCTCTTCCTATGAACCCGTTCTGATTGGCTGGTGCTAACATGGGTCAAATCAGACAGGTTTTTCAATAGTATATTATTGAAATACTTTAATGATGTTGCAATACACATTTAAGTCGAGAAATCTCGAATCTATTGATAGTTAGATTTTATAAATCCTTCTACAGATCGCTAAGCAATGAGCTTTAATAATACGAGAAAAGCAAATACAAGTCATGAGTTTTCCTCTTTGATACTAGTTGATACCAAACATTTCAGAAAACATAATTTTGAACTATTTGCGATTATTCAACTGAACTGAACAACTGAAAATTTTATCATAAAATATGATCATAGTTCCGATGGCATGTAGCAAAAAATATGTTGATACGTTAGATACAACAAGAAATATTCACAATCAAAAACTTAACACTCTAAATTTTGAAAAAGGCTCCCCATAGTAGAGTAAGTCGAATTCACGACAAAAACAGTACATGTATTAGCGATCAAATACAACCGTTTGAAATAGAATTTTCATAGGACATCGTTTTCATCGAATCGAATGCAGTGTGGATGCACAGTTCAATTCATTAGTCACTGCAAACGCTTCTGCTAATCATCAATACTGAAGTAGAAAGAAAAAAAGTACCTCTCAGTGACTGAAAAACAAAACAAACCCCATGGGAATTTGTTTCGTTCCACAGTGGTTAGAGCTAATAATTGATCAATTCAATAGTTGCAAATTGAACAGTGCCGTTCGTTCGTTGATGGTCAATTATACTGTTCACTGTTCATCAGACCGTCGAATCATGCAATTAGTGGTGGTTTGATATTTTTTCTCCCGAACGGTTGTTGATTAACCGATTGGCAATAGAAAAGAAAATCGGTTCTAATCAATGACAGTTTTCGATTTGTTTTTTTTTTTTTATGTTTCTGTGCACTCAGTTCATGTTAGCATTGGGGATTATTTTGCGTGGTCGAAATAAAAACCAATAACCACGCGTCTCCATTGAAATGCCCGTCGCTGGTGGAGGCGCGTGGTATTGCACGATTTATTTTCCAACTATTTCTATTCGCAAGCAAACAAACGCTCTGACGTTTGTTTATTCGACACAGTTCGGTTGACGCAGCATGTTCCACACGCGTTCCTTTACTACGGCAGAGATTCTGAATTCCAACAGACTGGTGCCGCCGAGTGTTTCCAGCAAAGAACAATAAACCAATTTAATTTGAGATATTCCAGGATTTTTTTCGCTTTCACTGCGAAGATGAAACCAAAAGCTCGGCTTCATCTGCCTGTGGTTTCGTGATGGCATCGCACAGACCGGTATGCCATCCAGTATGCCGAGACTTGGAACGGGCTCCACCAGGAACTCCACTCCTAACTAACATCGACCGGCAAGTGTTCACGTAGAGCAACGGGAATTATTTATGATATCTTTCCGGCTGGTTTCCGTCTATTCTTCCTCTCAGCCGTGACTGAACATTGCGTGTCTTGCGCAAGATGTGCGAATTCATAACTGGAAAATCGCGCAAGAAAGGAACCAACAATCTCGACAGGCAGGCAATCTTACATCGTACCTACCCTCGGCCGTCAACCCGACGGCAGCTCAGAATGTTTCTGAGTTTAATAAAAATCCTGAAATTTGAATTTTTAATAATAAAAATTATGACGCTTATTGCGTCGTGTGCCACCACCGGAGCATACACACAGGCAAAGGCCCTAAACAGTCATTCAACCGATCCATCTTCGTGCTCAGGCAAAGGGAAATAATCAAAACGTCCGTTTTAAAAGCGGGACGTGGAAGACGTGTGTGATAGTGATTTTGAATAATTTCTAAATAACCGTCTCTACACCGTCGCTGGTTGATTTCGTTGGGTTGACGAGATGCCCTCCGGAGATGAGCATAACGAGTTCTCCTCGTGGACGTCGTTGGAATTCATCATAGATTCAGGGTGGTGAACGACAACGGAAATGCACGGTGCAAATTCCGTCCTATTCAGCACGCAGCACGGCGGGTTCGAGTTTATGATCTGCGATTAGAAGCCAAAGCGGGTGGTTTGGTTGCATAGCTGAGAGTGCTTTAGAAACTAGCTATTATATTTTGCAGTGACCTGGATTTTCTCCACCAACCGACGAATGAGGAATTTTCATTAGCGTTTTTTTTTCATTTTAAAATGAATTCTTCAGCTTAGTTGTCATGCCTGACGGCTAACTTAAAAGAGTCGAGTAAGTTTATCTAACTCACGCGGAAAACGTTTGAAAATCTCTCCAATCTCAGTATTCGCAAGCATCACAATCAGACATCATCAAACAAACAGGTCATGAAATATGCGATTATTGCGGTGCCCACATTGCTGACGCGTGGTTTATCTTGATTGGCTCGAAACTGAACTCATTTGCTGGTTCCCCCGGTCAAACTACTGTTTGGACTTTGGGGTATAAATTTTGCACCGTCATCATCATCACGATTCAGGTTGGGATTCGGTTTAGTGTAGAGAGCTGTATTTACCGTATGACAGACACGAAATTTTGATTAGCACTGGTTTAGGAAAGTTTGGCTCCTGCACGGGAAGGTCCAGGCCAACTACGTGCATCGAGAACCACGTCCTAACATAGATGTGATTATACGAGAACATCACAAGATAGCATTCCGGCAAGACACGAACATACATTTCAAACCGCAATAATTCAGCTGCATGTCGATTAGGTTAACAAATGTTCATCGGAAACAATTGGAAATGTTATCCGCTACTGCGATCCGACGGAACAAGATACACGTTTCTCGGTTTGCGCTTACCACACTAGGATTAAAGTGTTCGCTGTGCCAAACTAGAATTTACTGTATCGCAAATGTCTCAATACCGTACCGTTAAATCATGCATATCGTTTCGCATCGAAACGAAATCTAAATGAATTGAGTAGTGACGCTCCTGTAGAGATTCTAGTACAGTATAGATAATCTGAACTCAGGACGAAGAATTGTGGTTTCAACCAAGAAGAAGTAAAGTAAAAAAAACCTTTTATTTCATTCCCAGAAGGTTACACTCCATCCCTCTAAACATAGTGAATCAGAACATAGGTCTGGCAGTCGGTACTTACGGTTCCAAAAAGTGTGAATAATTACCTGGAAAGATAGAGAAAAATACTTTTAATTTTACGTGCAGTTATTCACTTCAAATAATTCAGTTTGTCTCAGTTCTCCAAAATTGCTCTTTTCGCAAATTGTCCAATAATCCAATTCATTATTATTTATTCTGTTTTGCAATGTCTGAAGGGAAACATATGCTGCAGAAGTGGAGCGGGTCATTGCGCCGAAAGCCATTTTACCGAAAGTCGTTTCGCCGAATGCCATTTCGCCGAAAGTCGTTTCGCCGAATATTTCATTTCGCCGAAAGTCGTTTCGCCGAAAGGGTCATTTCGCCGAAAGGAAAATTTCCAATACATAATTATTTTTTATGCCTCCTGTATAACTGATGTGGCGCAGCCACATAACCTAAGCCAAGATGGCTCGGCGGCATAAAGCCGCCGAGGCGACGCCGGCTGAGTTGGCCGCCGACCCGCCGTCGGAAGCGGCGGCCTCTTGCATACAAACCTGTAACCGCCTCGTTTACCCGGTCTACTCAAAGCTAGGTTTTTTTGCTTTAGTTAGGTCCGAACGAGCGGTAGCGAGGTCGGACAACACACGAATCAAATCGATGTGGCGAAGCCACATTAAATATTTTTTTATTTAGTAAACGGAAAATACCACATACATTTGCTTGGTAGATACCTATGGAATTGCTTTGATGATTAGTAGTCAACAAGTTTCTTTGATAACTCCGTTCTGAGGTTCATGAATCAATCTTTATTCAAGAAGTACAATTGTAGGTCAACAAAACGGGCGTCACGTTATTATCTTCAATTTGTCTTTATTTTAAATCGATTCCCATTACGATTTTAAGACATTTGTAGGAATCGGCGAAATGGCTTTCGGCGAAATGACATTCGGCGAAGTGGCCCATTCGGCGAAATGACATTCGGCGAAATGACCCTTTCGGCGAAATGACCCTGATCCCTGCAGAAGCCAAATGAATGAGAAACTTACTGAAAAGATGATGATTTTTTGGAAAAAGATACGCTCAGAGGTAGGAATCCAACCTGCGTTCTTATGCAATCCGTGTATACGCGTTTACCATTTCCGCCACCCTGAGCTATGGTTGACACAGTTCTACCATAAAACTGGATTGGTAAGCGTACATCGAACAATCGAACAAAATCCTAGCCGTTTCACAAGCGGTACCTTACATCCAAACATCTTCTCATCAGACAACAAACGCTAGTCTTCTCGCTCTATACCTATTTTCCGCTCAAGTACTGGATGGGAGAGTATATTTATAATCGCTTGTAGCATTCTCCACCACAGACCCCATGAAGATTGTTTGATGGTCTGCATTTTCATTACCAGAAGCAGATTGTTAGAGAAATTAATAAATCGTATTATTTATTATTTGATAGATGAAATAATGAGTTGAGAGCAATTCAAAGTAGTTTCAAAAACTCAAGCTTCGAAAAAATTTGGATTACAAATTCAGTACATTTCAATAGAACTCCAACGGATTTAAATCATTTTTACGATTCCTTAAAACTATCTAAAATAAATGATATTGTGCGATGATATTTCAAAACCTAAAAACTCGGAGAAGTTTATAATATATTCGAAATGTGAGAATATTAAAAAAAATCAGAGTTGAAAATATTTCAGAAAAACCTGTTTTGACATTCTCATATAAAATGGCAATGCAATCACTGTAAAAACCGACTTCTTAACCGAGGCCTGGAGGGCCAAATGTCATATACCATTTGTGTGTGTTTGTGTGTGTATGTAACAAAAATATGCACCCACTTTTCTCGGAGATGGCTGAACCAATTTCCACAAACTTAGATTCAAATAAAAGGACTAACAATCCCATAGCCTGCTATTGAATTTTATTTGGATCCGACTTCCGGATCCGGAGTTACATGGCAATATGTGAAAATTAGTAAAAAAAAGTGTGCACTCATTTTGCTTTGAAACGGCTCAACTGATGTTTACTAACTAAAATTCAAATGGAAATGTCTTAAAGTTTCCTAAAATTTTCTAGAACATTTCATCCGGATCCGACTTCCGGTTCCGGAACTAAAGCGTGATAAGTGGAAAATTACCAATTTTATTAGTAGTTTTTCACAAACGATGGGTAAAAACAGGTACAAATCCCATAAAAATGTCTGATAAATTCTTCTAGTTTGCAGAGCTTATTAGTTTGTGGGCATAAAAACTTAATTCGGCTCTACTGGCCCCTCCTTTTCTTATTCCGAAAGCACCGAAAGTGGTGAAGGAAATCTCCAAAAATAGAACTCACTTCGTTTTCCCTGCGATGCTTGAACCGATTGTCACATATCTTGATTTGAATTAAAGCTCATATTATCTTTAAAAATACTGTGCAATTTTATCCGGATCCGACTTCCGGTTCCGCAGTTACAGAGCGATGAGTGTCAAAGTTTTTAAATCGCCATATAGAAAGACAATATGTACAACACCGAAAGAAAAAGAAAACATAAAACAAACGATGCGTGCTTTGTTCTATTTCGTACACGCTATGAATGAATCGAAACGGTTACGGATTTCTGCTACTGGTGTGTGATATTGGTAAAAGACGGTACTGCGGTCGATAAAAGTTTTAGCTATTCTATGATAAGTGCGATTGAAAAAATAAACGAATGTCATTGAATTCAAATTCATTTGAAAAAGTATGTAATTTTCACAGCCAATAGTGCAGTAATACCGTGCCGGTTTTGTAATAATGTCAATAATAATAAAAGTAATAATCCTACTACATGTTTTATGCTGCTGATTCATGCTGTTTAGTTTGACTTACAAGTAACAGAAACGCAGGCTCGCTTCGTTTGATAGATATTGTCTAATTGGTTTAATCGAAATAAAGCATGAGATAGTAAGTTGAGATTTAACTAGGTTCAAAACTGCTCCAATTTGTAGGTCACGGCTATTTAGGTCATCTGAATCCGGTTTTGAAAGAATTGGAAATGGTGATTTAAAACTGCAAAAGGGTCTCACGCACTTTCCTTCAAGATGGCCACATCGATTTTCACAAACTTATAGGTTCACAGGAAAAGTCTCACAGTTTCATGAGGAATCTCTAAATTTGTTGCGGATACTACTTCCGGCTCCGGAACTACAGGCTAAACAGGATTTGTAGATTTTGTTAGATTAAATCCGAGCAAACTTTCCTATTTCTATTCAATGAACAGTTGTTTTTGCGAATTCCACAGTAATATTTATGATGTTATGAGTAATATGAGAAAGGCATCATTACACCACTAGGTGGATTAAAACAGGTTTTTTCGAATGCTTCCAACAATGGTGTAATGATGCCTTTCTCATATTACTTATATTTTCAGAAACATCACTAAAAGATACTGTCATGATTTATGATTCAAACTTCAATAAAATCAAAAACTTTCTTCGATATAAACTATCATCACCTTTTCAATTTGTAAACAATTATGTAAATTTTACACGTCGAAAGGACATTGCACTCCGTTGCAAAACAAAAAGTGTTTTGTAAGTAGCAGAAACTTTAGGTCTGCTTTACGCTTCAAATTGAACTGTCGAGTTTAGCACTAAGCAGTTCAATTTGAACTGCCCTGCACTGATGAGTCAAAGACGAAACGTAAAAATAATTATGTCAAGTTAATATAAATTTAAATGTGGCAACCATGCACGCTATACAAAATTGAACAAAGCACGCTGTGTGCTAGGCGGTGGTGTTTTCTCCTTCCTTAAAAGTACGTATCGATGCCTACCGGTTTTGCATCATTTGGTATGACAATTTGAAAGTGTTGATACTCATCGCCCTATAATAAAAGATTTGGATGAAATTGCAAAGTATCTTTTAAATCATTGAGAGCTTTAATTTGAATCATGATTCGTGAAAATCGGTTTAACCGTTGCTGAGAAATTGAAATGAGTTTCATTTTTGGAGCTTTTCTTCACTATCACCGGTGCGTTCGGATGTGGAAACCGATTAGATTATGGGATCGTTTTACAATTCAATAGCAGTCTATTGGTCCATGCTATAAGACCTTTCATTTGAATCTAAGTTTGTGAAAATCGGTCACGCCGTCTCTGAGAAAAGTGAATGTCAATTTTATTCATTTCTTTGGTGCTTATCACCCTGTAATTCCGGAACCGGTACTCAGATGGAGATTAAATTCAATTGCGATCTATGGGACCGTAAGACCTTACATTTGAATCTGAGATTGTGAGAATCGGTTCAGCCATCTCTGAGAAAACACACCCACACACACACACACACACACACAGACACAGACAGACATTTACTGAATTCGTTGAGCAGAGTCGTATGGTATATGACATTCGGTTTTCACAGTGATTGTATAACCTATATGAGAAAGGCAAAAAATACAAAATATTTTTCCATGATGCTTTGTATTATGCAAAACTTTTAAATTTATTGTTTCGAAAGATAGCTTTGGAAACAATTCTCAAAAATGGTGCTTTTTACCTTACTCATATTGAAAGGTTATGCTACCACTGTGAAAACCGACTCTCGAGTCGAGGCCCGGAAGCCGGAGTGTCATATACCATCAATTCTGTTTGTCGAGTACGGAAAATTTTATCTTGATCCTACTACCGATTCCGGATTTAGAGACTCATTAGTGTGGAAATTTCAATTTCAAATTACTTACTCGCTTTTCTCAGAGATGGCGCGACCGGCTTGTACAAACTTAGATTCAAGTGACGTCTTATGGTCCCATACAAAACTTATAAATTTCATCCGGATCCGACTTCCGGTTCCGGAATTATAGGGAAAATTGGGCTGAAAGGGCAAAACAAAATACGTGAAAAATTTTGTAAACCGACTGAAAACTATTCCAATCGGTAGCCATTATCATGGGACGGCCAAACAATGGATTAAAACAGATTGTTTTCATCCGTTAGACCCCAACAATCCCCTCCCTTAAATAATAGTTATAATGATAATAAACATAACAATAAAAACCAATTAGAGAGCAG
This sequence comes from Malaya genurostris, assembly GCF_030247185.1. Lineage (NCBI taxonomy): Eukaryota > Metazoa > Arthropoda > Insecta > Diptera > Culicidae > Malaya > Malaya genurostris. The sequence goes on from NC_080571.1 coordinate 52,531,995, forward strand.
CTGATTGAAGAATATCAATTTAGTGTGAATATCAAACACAGAAGTAACAAGAGCACAGGCTACACGCCATTCAAACGCTGCGCATAGTGTGTGTTCGTGACATGCAAAATGCTGCGCTCCTGTTACTCAATAAATCAAATTCATGTTAAACAGCGTTTTTTGAGTTTAATCTAAATCAGTGAATCCCAAACAACTTAATCAACAGTCAAATCAGAATGGTCAAAAGGTGGGCAGTGAGTCGCAAATAGTGGTTTTTTTTACGGTTTTTAGGAAATGGTCAAAGTAAATGTATTCATGATAAGTATATATTGATGTGTAGAATGTTTGTCAAGTATTCAAAAATTGATAAATCCTAGCCAGGATCAAGCTACACTAGTTGCTAATATGGTGTGAACAGTGAATCATTAAATTCTTATGAGATTAAAAAGAAAAAAAAATAAAGTAAGTATTTGAAAACTTGAAGGGCGTTTCGTTCAAAAAGTGATCAAACAAGACGTTCGCTTGACTCCTTTCATCAAGTTTTATACTGTTTTTTTACAAATTTGATCATCAGGGGAACTGCATCACAGCTCTGGCATCTTTGGCGGGTTCATATGCTTGAGCAGAATGTTGTTCGTTGAATACCATTCCATAATTCCGAAATGACAAATCTGGCCAAAATAGAATGGAGCACTTATACTTATACGTGGTTCAAATTAGTGTGCCTAAAATGTGTGACGACATCTCATCCGTAATGTTAGCAACGACTTAATTTAATTAATTGGCATTGTTGGCAGTTTTGTTAGCTTTATATTGTCTTTAATCGGTCGTTTGTTCGTTTGGAACGATGCTGTTGAGAATGTGTCTGCCAAATAAACAGCTGTCGTCACTCCGGTTTTAGGAACTCCAGTTCAAATAATAATGGGCTCAAGCCTGTGATGCCGTCTATTTTTCTTACCCAACGTTTGCTCAACATGATCTTAAATTTACATGTTATTTTTAGAGATGATCATATTTCGGGCATTTGCACCCGAAACCCGAACTGACCCGAAACCCGAACGGGTACGTGTCTGGTTTAGTCGGGCTACGGGTATTCGTGCCCAAATATTCGATTTTTTTTCGGGTTCTTGCAAAAATTTCTATTTTTATCGATTACAGGTTTGGAAGAAAAAGTATTCTCGGATTCGGGTCGGGTATGGGAATAAGCTTTATATTTTCGATCTGGTACGGGTCGGGTTAATCTATAGTAAATTAATTACCGACCATCTCTAGTTATTTTAACTTTGTAGGATTGAGAGAAAACTAGTCTTTTCGCACATTTCTCTTTACATTTAAAACCGTTACCTGCTCATAGACGATGAGATCTACGTCAAAACAGATTTTGGATAGGTTTCTGGCTAAAAATTATACACGGCGACGGCACGAGGAGGTATTCCAGTGAAGTTTAAATTTGCTTTTACAAACAAATATACCAAAAAACTGAAAGGTTTCGTCAGATTTGGCGAGTTGCCACTACAGTCGGGAAATCATTCAGTGGTACCAGGATAATAGCGTAAATTTCATCGATAAAAACATAAATTCACCCAACTGCCTGCAGTTCCGGCTCAACGAGAGATTTGGGGCGATCATGAAGCGAAAGCTTAAGAAAAGTGGAAAACCGGCTCGGGACGCGACTCAGATGACCAAAATGTGAAACAAATGTGCCAAGGAAGTTAATTCCGGAAATGTGCAGCGTTTGATGGGAATAAAATTATCTGTATCTCAGCAACGAATTGACATACAAATAAGGTTAATACATTAAAAAAAGATAATTCACTGTACTGAAAAGAAGAAAAAAATCAATACAAATAATTTCTCTTCGTTTCGAACGAAACTTCGCGCTTTCTTCTTGATTCCTACCATCAAACGCTGCACATTTCCGGAAATAACTTCCTTGGCACATTTGTTTCACATTTTGGTCATCTGAGTCGCGTCCCGAGCCGGTTTTCCACTTTTCTTAAGCTTTCGCTTCATGATCGCCCCAAATCTCTCGTTGAGCCGGAACTGCAGGCAGTTGGGTGAATTTATGTTTTTATCGATGAAATTTACGCTATTATCCTGGTACCACTGAATGATTTCCCGACTGTAGTGGCAACTCACCAAATCTGACGAAACCTTTCAGTTTTTTGGTATATTTGTTTGTAAAAGCAAATTTAAACTTCACTGGAATACCTCCTCGTGCCGTCGCCGTGTATAATTTTTAGCCAGAAACCTATCCAAAATCTGTTTTGACGTAGATCTCATCGTCTATGAGCAGGTAACGGTTTTAAATGTAAAGAGAAATGTGCGAAAAGACTAGTTTTCTCTCAATCCTACAAAGTTAAAATAACTAGAGATGGTCGGTAATTAATTTACTATAGATTAACCCGACCCGTACCAGATCGAAAATATAAAGCTTATTCCCATACCCGACCCGAATCCGAGAATACTTTTTCTTCCAAACCTGTAATCGATAAAAATAGAAATTTTTGCAAGAACCCGAAAAAAAATCGAATATTTGGGCACGAATACCCGTAGCCCGACTAAACCAGACACGTACCCGTTCGGGTTTCGGGTCAGTTCGGGTTTCGGGTGCAAATGCCCGAAATATGATCATCTCTAAAAATAACATGTAAATTTAAGATCATGTTGAGCAAACGTTGGGTAAGAAAAATAGACGGCATCACAGGCTTGAGCCCATTATTATTTGAACTGGAGTTCCTAAAACCGGAGTGACGACAGCTGTTTATTTGGCAGACACATTCTCAACAGCATCGTTCCAAACGAACAAACGACCGATTAAAGACAATATAAAGCTAACAAAACTGCCAACAATGCCAATTAATTAAATTAAGTCGTTGCTAACATTACGGATGAGATGTCGTCACACATTTTAGGCACACTAATTTGAACCACGTATAAGTATAAGTGCTCCATTCTATTTTCGCCAGATTTGTCATTTCGGAATTATGGAATGGTATTCAACGAACAACATTCTGCTCAAGCACATGAACCCGCCAAAGATGCCAGAGCTGTTGTCAACGAGATGCAATACAAGACAAACAGGTGTGATGCAGTTCCCCTGATGATCAAATTTGTAAGAAAACAGTATAAAACTTGATGAAAGGAGTCAAGCGAACGTCTTGTTTGATCACTTTTTGAACGAAGCGTCCTTCAAGTTTTCAAATACTTACTTTAATTCTTTTTTCTTTTTGATCTCATAAGAATTTAATGATTCACTGTTCACACCATATTAGCAACTAGTGTAGCTTGATCCTGGCTAGGATTTATCAATTTTTAAATACTTGACAAATATTCTACACATCAATATATACTTAACATGAATACATTTACTTTGACCATTTCCTAAAAACCGTAAAAAAACCACTATTTGCGACTCACTGCCCACCTTTTGACCATTCTGATTTGACTGTTGATTAAGTTGTTTGGGATTCACTGATTTAGATTAAACTCAAAAAACGTTGTTCAACATGAATTTGATTTATTGAGTAACAGGAGCGCAGCATTTTGCATGTCACGAACACACACTATGCGCAGCGTTTGAATGGCGTGTAGCCTGTGCTCTTGTTACTTCTGTGTTTGATATTCACACTAAATTGATATTTTTCAATCAGCTGCTCTCTAATTGGTTTTTATTGTTATGTTTATTATCATTATAACTATTATTTAAGGGAGGGGATTGTTGGGGTCTAACGGATGAAAACAATCTGTTTTAATCCACCTAGTGGTTTAATGAAGCCTTTCTCATATCAATTAAACTTCCATATATAATATTGTGGTATGCTTCATAATTTTCTTTGATACTCAAATGAATAGTCGGAATCGGATTGTTTGGCCGTCCCATGATAATGGCTACCGATTGGAATAGTTTTCAGTCGGTTTACAAAATTTTTCACGTATTTTGTTTTGCCCTTCCAAGTGATGATATAAAATTTTCAACCCAATTTTCCCTATAATTCCGGAACCGGAAGTCGGATCCGGATGAAATTTATAAGTTTTGTATGGGACCATAAGACGTCATTTGAATCTAAGTTTGTACAAGCCGGTCGCGCCATCTCTGAGAAAAGCGAGTAAGTAATTTGAAATTGAAATTTCCACACTAATGAGCCTCTAAACCCGGAATCGGTAGTAGGATCAAGATAAAATTTTCCGTACTCGACAAACAGAATTGATGGTATATGACACTCCGGCTTCCGGGCCTCGACTCGAGAGTCGGTTTTCACAGTGGTAGCATAACCTTTCAATATGAGTAAGGTAAAAAGCACCATTTTTGAGATTTGTTTCCAAAGCTATCTTTCGAAACAATAAATTTAAAAGTTTTGCATAATACAAAGCATCATCGAAAAATATTTTGTATTTTTTGCCTTGCTCATATAGAAAGGTTATACAATCACTGTGAAAATCGAATGTCATATACCATTCGACTCTGCTCGACGAATTCAGCAAATGTCAGTCTGTGTCTGTGTGTGTGTGTGTGTGTGTTTTCTCAGAGATGGCTGAACCGATTCTCACAATCTCAGATTCAAATGAAAGGTCTTACGGTCCCATAGATCGCAATTGAATTTAATCTCCATCTGAGTACCGGTTCCGGAATTACAGGGTGATAAGCACCAAAGAAATGAATAAAATTGACATTCACTTTTCTTTTTCGGCATGACCGATTTCCACAAACTTAGATTCAAATCATCTCGAGTTGTTCGAACTATTGATTAAATAGTTCGAACAACTCGAGAGGGCTGTTTTGAAGTTATTCTTCGAAGATCAAAATGATTTTTTGCATTCCGTAATCCACGAATATTTCCCGTAGATCTGGCATCACTGTTTCAGAAATATCAGCATGTGTAGAGCGGAAAAGTCAAACTGTTATATTTTCAAACCAATATGAAAGTCGTAATGATTTGGTATGCAATAATAAACCATAAACGGTTACCAAGGCAATGACTCGCTCCTATTTTAAATATATGGGGCAGTCCACGCAAAATCAGCCACCCAAAAAAAATTTTATTTTTATCTAACTATTTTTTGCGGTAAAGAATTCGAAAATATTCGGCACGAATTTTTTTATTTTAATATGGTACGTGGAATTTTCAAGATATGATTTTTTGAAGTTTCGCGTTTACAAAAAGAGCCTTTTTTCAACAGCCTATACTGTAAAATTTAATAAAAATACCAAAATTTGCCCAAGACATAAAATATGCGTCTTTTCCTTAACTTTCAAATAAGCAATTTCAAAACACAACCTTTATAGTTAAATAAAAGTTAAAAATAATAAACAAATAAAAGAATTCAAACTTGGGCATATTTCTTTTTCTTTTTTTAGTTGAAAAAAGAAGCCTTAGGGGTTTAACTCAATCTTGGCAAAGTTTCAGAGTGGAAAGATTAATACTTTTGGAGCAGTGAATTTTTCAATCACGTTAGGCCCAAGTTTGAACTGTTCTTAATTGTTTATTAATTTTTAACTTTTCTCACAAAAACTACAAAGGTTGTCTTTTGGAATTGCATATTTGAAAGCTAAGGAAAAGATGCACATTTCATGTCGTAGGCGAATTTTTGTATCTTTATTAGATTTTACAGTATAGGCTGTTGAAATAGGCTCTTTTTTTAAAACGCGAAACTTAAAAAAATCATATCTTGAAAACTCCACGTACCATATTGAAACAAACAAATGCGTGTCGAATATTTTCGAATTCTCTACTGAAAAAAATAGTTAGATGAATAAAAAAAAATTTCGTGTGGCGGATTTTGCGTGGAATGTCTCACATACTAATTTGTTCTCTGCTGAGTATCACGTAGGCCATTCTTTCTTCCGGCATTCTTGCTACATGTCCAGCCTACTGTAGTCTGCCGTGTTTTATAAGCCTTTCAATGTCCGCATTTTTATATACTTGGTACAGTCCGTGATTCATGCGTCTGCGCCTTTCTCCATTCTCTTCTTTACCGCCGAGTATTGAGCGCAGTATTTATCTCTACAATACGCCTCGTGGCCGTATAGGGCAACAGGTAGTATCAAAGATTTGTATAGAGCAAGTTTTGTGCGTGTCTGCAAGCTACGGGTTTTTAGCTGGTTACGGAATCCGTAGAAAGCCCTATTTGCAGTTGATAAACGCCTTTTTACCTCATTATAGTATGTCACTAGTGTTCCAAGATATATGAACTCATCAACAACCTTGTATCGTACCTCATTCACCTCCATCTTGGATCCTACACTGTTTCGGTTGCCCCGTTCTCTACCAGACAGCCTGTACTTAGTCTTGGTAGAGATTATCGTCAAACCTATTCACGCAGCTTCTTTCTCGAAGGGCACAAATGCCTCTTCCACAGTTCCACGATCCACACCAATAATGTCAATTTCGTCCGTAAAACCAAGGAGCATGTGAGACTTATTGATGATGGTTGCGTTTCTCGGCATACCGGATCTTCGTATCGCACCTTCGAGTGCTATATTTAACAACAAATTTGAGACCGCGTCGCCTTGCTTCAACCCATCGTCACAAAAGTAGCGGATGTCGTACCAGCTATCTTGACGTTAGATTTCAAACCATCGAGCGTCACAAGAATTAGTCTAAATAGCTTCATGCTCTAACATTCTCCTTAAAATAATGAACTTATGAATTCATTCACTTTGAAAAATTACAAAATAAAATTACTGTTTATTGTACAAAGATTCATAAAAACTACTTATCAGGCTAACATATTGGGTGCTACGTTGGTTGAAATCCAATGAAACATCACTTATCAGAACGGATTCAGTCTCAGGACATATGCTCAAGAACCATCCGAGTATGTGAATCGAACCTTTTCGAGTCCCAAGAATGTCGGACAGGAAAAACCTCATTCTTCACATTGTTACTTCCTATCACTGGCATTTTCGATTTGGTAATCCCAGTTTGAAGCTTCAACTACGAATTGGTAAAGAGGCAAACAAAGAATGTACGACTTCGCGCAAAAATAGATTTCATTCCGTCCCCGGTCGTCACATTCCGCAACATCGGAACATTCTTCTAGTTTTATTTTTATTTTTTTTTTGTTGAACAAGGGAGTAAATATAAACTGTATGCAAATAGATTGTCGTTGTTTGTTGTTCTGCTGCTTTTATCATCACTTTTTTTGTTTGCTGTCCTCCGTCTTCTCTCAGTTATCTCCGTTATTGGTGCTGCGATAAAGTGGCGCCGAAGGGTCCATTACTGTGCCGTCGGAAAAGCGGGAGGATAACAACGGAGCTCCGGAGACTCCGGTCCGGCAGCTGGGATGTTAAATTGACAGTTTTCGCTTCAATATTTCAGAGTGCCGGAAAAGTGGCTCGGGCTCGAGAAGACGAATAAGGTTTCTTTTTCATCTCTAGATTCGTTTGGATTACGCCCGAGTGTTTCAAGAAATGGAAATAAAAAATTCAGTTCGATAACATTTGCAGTCATTTGCCGAGACACTCAGCAAATGAGTTAATGGTTTCCATGGACTCCACCCACGCAAAGTGCGACTGTTCAGTTCAACTCGTCTACTAGAAAGTGAATAATTTCAATCCATCCCAGGCGTGTCTTTCGGTGCAATTTTCGTTAACGAAATTCTAAAATACTTTCATTTTTTCTCACTGAACCAAGCTAGCCACCGCACTGCTGTTTGAAGCTGACAAAAAATCACTCCCAGTTAAGCAATCTCGCCTTGTAGAGATTTTTTTTTCTCTTCAGTTCGTTGGGCACGAATGAATACTTGACACACCCGAAGAAGAACAAAAAAAAAACTTCAAGTGAGACAAGTTTCAAGTGAAAGTAGATAGTCGAAACAATTGCATAAAGCACCCAACTTTAAGTCAACTGTCGGAGTCTTTAGAAAAAAGTTGTATTTCGTTCAACCAGAAACGATTTATCCCAGTGTACCGAGCCTTTTCAGTTGACGACCATCAAAAACATTGCCGTCGAGAACGCGGTGCCAATTGTATTACACTCGCCGAGTAAATTTGACCGCTTGGGAAATTGTAAAGGTGAAAAATTCGCTTCGTTTGATTCGTGATAGATGTCAAACCGGAGCACCCCAAATCAGGTAAGGTATGTGACATTTTTTTCCCCGCAAAAATCAGACACTTACTCAATTACCTTTGGATGTTTCGAGAGTCTTTTTTTTGTTCGTCGCAAACCAACCAAAGAGCTTTCGACTTCGTGCCAGCATTTGTCATGAAAATTTCATTAATAGTAATGGGACCGATGCGTGCTGAGAGCACCTTAGCTTGCAAAATGGGGCAGGTAACGAGTGCGACAAAAAAATGAAAAAAAGTCTGAACCGGCAAAAAACACTGCGAAGGTTCATTCAACCCATCAATCCCTGCCAACAGCGGAGTGGTTCAACAACGTTTTACGGAGTCAAGGTGTCAACGACAACTGCCAAGCCCGCTTGACACCTTTTGAAAGAGACGAAAAAAAACCGCTCTTCTGGAAGACATTAGAAATCAAACGTCTCCTCCTGCTCCCGGTGATAAGACGCAATATCACCATCATGGGGATGCTGAAGCAGACTGTTTTCGCGAGAGTGCCACCCACAGCCGCTGGGTGATCCATCTTGGTTTCGCGCCGGGTGGTTGAAAACGGCATCCCCGTGACAATAGTTGTTTGTCGTAATTTCCACCCTCCGAGCATTTTCTTTCTTCACCACAAAGCTCGCACACAGATGGAAGCAAACAACCAACGGAGATGGAGCCTATTCTCGCAATTACTAACCTAATTTTCCAGCTCATTAAAAGTGAGCCGAGAGAAATCGTGCGTCTTTTTCCTGTCGGCGTTTTTTTTTTGCTTGCTTGCTACGATCAAAACACCGTTCGCTCCCGCTATCCCAGCAGGGGATGCTGTCGGTTGCAGTTCCGCCCAGTTCCAACGGTTACTGGAGCTCCGGCGGTCGGCGGTACTTCATCACGATCCTGCCAACAATCCATTTTGATTATATCAAGATGAGGGAGCGGCGTAGTCTTTGTTCTTTTGCAGTGAAGTCTTTCACGTACCACAAAATAATTATTTCCCGGCCCCCCGCACGAGTGGGGGAAGCTCTATTTCAGCCCAACGGGAACAAGTAAGGTTTATTGCCGATTTGTCAATGTGCTTGTTGATTGGCGGTCATCTGAGGCGAACCGCAGGCGGTAGTGGATTTTTATGTGTTTGAATGTTATTGAAAGTAGTCGTATTCAATATTGCAATCGAAAGAGAAACTCGTTCAGCCACAGGTAGAAATCTAAGAGTGATCTGCAGTCGCATACAAAGAAGTTTAAATATTTTCAGTGATTATCTGTCAAAATGGAAAATTAAACCATATGCAGCAAAAACGCAATTAATTATCTTTCCTCATAAGCCAAGAGCTTCTTTTCTTAAACCAAACAATAATCACATTCTCAAATTGAATGGCTTGGAATTGACATGGTCTGATAAAGCTAAATACTTAGGTTTAACGTATGACAAAAAACTCACTTTCAAGGATCACATTGAAGGAATCCAGGCAAAGTGTAATAAATATATTAAATGTTTATATCCTCTTATAAACAGAAATTCTAAGCTCTGTCTATAAAACAAATTGTTAATTTATAAACAAACTAGCTGACCCGTCGAACTTCGTCTCGCCTAAAATTATTTTTTAATTTGTGTTTTCGGATAGCAGAGTTGTCAAACGTTAATGTTTCTTTCCATTATTTTACTGATTACTTGGCTTACAATAAACGAATTACGACAAATTTATATCCAATACATTAACTTCGTCCTGAAGAAGAAATATCATAAAGAATTATTGTGGATATGTTCAATGCTTTTGTTACGCAAAAACTAAACAAATGCACCGATTGCCATCTCATCCTTCGAGTCAGTGTATTGAACAGAGATTGTAGATCTCTCTTAAACTAAAGGTTTGACATGTGGGATGATGGATTAGATTGAATGATATCTGACTGGTCGTAGTATGACCGTGAAAATTGGCGACTGCGTTACTCCATCATTCATCGTGAGCTCTGGCATTCCTCATCTAGAAGCCATCTAGGACTATTCATATTTCTGCTATATCTAAATGATCTAAATTTCGCATGCAATGCATGAAGCTATCATTCGCCTACGATTTCAAGCTGTTTCATCTCATCAAATATCTGAAAGACTCAAACTTCTTGCAGTCTTGCAGTTGGATGTATTTTTTAACTGGTGCAACGTCAACAGAATGGTTATAAACGCCTTCAAATGTTTCGTTATCTCCTTCTCTCGTAAACGAACCACGATCATGTATGATTACACTATTTCGCAAGCGGTACTAAAACGGGAGACATCAAATAAGGATCTAGGAGTGTTATTGGATTCAAAACTTAGTTTCAAAGATCACATAGAATATACCCTCTCTAAAGCATTAAAGATGCTAGGATTCATCTTTCGCATCTCAAAAAATTTCAATAACATATACTGCCTGAAATCGTTATATTGCGCTCTAGTTCGTTCTACACTGGAGCATGCTGTTGTTGTTTAAGCACCATATTACCAAACTGATAAGCTGCGCATTGAAACTGTTCAGCGCAAGTTCATTCGTTTTGCTTTGCGTCGCCTGCCCAGGAGAGATCCATTTAATCTTCCAAGCTACGAAAGCTCGTTGTAGGCTCATACACTTCGATTTGCTATCTGTCCGCCGTGATACACAAAAAGCTGTTTTCGTCGCGGACCACATCCAGTGTCGAATTGATAGTGCAGATCTCCTACAACAGCTAAGTTTTGACATTCTTCGGCGTAATTTGCGGTTTAATCCCTTTCTCAGAATTCCTCGTGCTAGAACTAACTATGGCTTCAACGAACCGTTTTCGAGTATGTGCCGCGTATACGCAATACTTGCTCTGATGAATTTGATTCTATTTATCTCGTAACACCATTAAAACCCGTTATCTCCGAATCTTTTCCCGCTAGTTTTATTTACATAATTAGACGATATGAATAGTTGTTAGTTAGCTTTGTAGTTTAAATAAGGGTAACTAAAGATTTCGTTATGTATCATTTGGTCAAATGTTATCTGTTGATACAAAAGATGAGAAAGTTTTATGCCGGCTGGAGAAGGAGAACCAAAATCTCAGCTCCAGCAGGCTTTTCCCTTGCTCCTAAATAAACAAATAAACAAATTAACAGATGGATGAAAAAGAGATGACCAAGATAAATACTTTAAATGGCCCCACAAATTTCCAAAAGCAGCCTTCGGGGTTGGTTGTTTGTCATTGAATGTCAAGACTTATTTGTACTGAAGACGTTTAAAAATTTAATAGCAAATCCTTAGGGATTATCGAAAGTAATAAACTAATTTTGAACGGTTGTCCATAACCTGCTGCACCGCTAGTGATAGTGATTTAGTCGTGTTTGATGAATGTTTGTAGCAGGATAATTACAGGATCAATTTTCGATTAACGAATTACCGATAAAATGAAAAATACTTGGACATTCGAAAGTTCAAATTACCCGTTTTATTAAATATTGTGTCCATTAACTTTGACATGAACGCTGGATTCGTTCAAGAATTGTATCAAAAGGTCTCTCATTCGTCGAGCCACCACATCGTTTTTCTTAGTATTCAGTCCTGAGAATCAATATTCTGTTCTAGCGGAGTGAACATGAGAAGTGATTATACCAGTATTCTTCTTATCGTTAAAGCCAATGTATAAAACAGCAGATCTCATAACTAATGGTTTTTACATGCCACGATTTCTACTTCAGATATGATATTCACGATTCCCATATGGTAATTCGTCAAATAATCCGGAAGTTCGGAAAATGAAATGATTTGACTTAAGCAGCTTACAAATGTCATGAATACCATCCGTTTTGAAGTAAACCACTCTTGAAAACTCACCCGAATCGGCTGAACAAACTTCAGCATGCTAAATGCAAGGAACATATATTTTCATCTGAACTCATTATTTCAACAGCAGAATCCTATCATTGATACGTAAAAAAATCGTTACATAATTTTATTTGTTCAACTCACGCCCACGATGGCCAACATAATCGTCATCTAACTACATCTACTGGTAAATGACATTAGAACTTGTGCTTCTGTTTACGGTATAGCTAAAACAGTCATTTGGGAAGTAATGATTTTGATACCCTATTAAGCACGTGTTTCCAAATGACGAATCAATCATGCATGTAAAATCTTCACCCAAATCTACTCGTTGCGCGCCAAAAGATTCTTTCAACGATCTAGTATTCCTTTCTTGGACGGCCAAACACTTATGCAACTCGTTATGCGCCAAACACCTATCAATGATCTAGCAATCATTGGCGACTTTTTCAGTGGAAAATTCCATTGTCCATACAAAATAACTTTATTGGTTTTTCCCACTTTTCCGGTAAGTTTTCCTAATTTTTTTGATGTACGAACCCGGTGGGGGTAAAAACTGATCAAACAAAAAAAAAGCATCTCAATCCGTCCATCCGTTCTTACGTGATGCGATTACAAAGAATGATCTCTGCATTTTTATATATATAGATTTGCAGACCAGCCATGCTTTATGCAGTACCAATTTGGTCAAGTTGTTGTTCCACCAGGAAGAAAACGCTTCAAAGGATTCAGAATAAAATTCTGAAAATGATTTTGAAGCGTCCTCCCTGGTTTAGTACAAATGAGTTACACAGACTCTCAAATATAGAACCATTAGATGTAATGTCACATAATATTATAAGCAAATTCCGGCAAAAATCAATGCAATCTTCAATTGAATCGATTCGCTCTCTGTATTAGTTAGTAAGTTAGTATATATATATAGTTCCTTTTCCCCATTACACAATGAAAGTAGGTTAAGAATTTTCCCTACACAAATATCACAGAATTGCGGAAGCAAATGATGTCCTCATAGTAATAATCAAATCATGTATATAATAGAACTGATAAGTCATCATTTGTGGCTGAACACTAGGGTGGGACAAAATATTGATTTCATCTCTACCAAACTATTCTTGTTCCTTTTGGGTCCCATAAGCACCATGCACCATGGATTAAAGTTTGTATGGGATTTAGTATGAAGAAATTCACTTTTTACAAAAAAATCGGCTGGATGTCAAACAATGAATTCTAAAAATCAGTGCATGTGTTATTTTCGTAGGAAATTTAACGAGGAAGAAAACTTTAGAAGATCGCAAAACAATCCGACGTTTGTAGAAAAAGTTATTAAAGGAAAACCAGCACAAGGTCCGAACAGTGGCTCATTCCTTAATATATCTAGCACCACTGCTGCTAGTGGTGGTAATATGATTGTGCTTTGTTTTATTATGCTATAACGGTTGATTTGAGTTATTGAGATATCAAACAATTCGGATCAACCGTTATAGCACATTAAAAGGAAGTCGCATCATATTACTTTCACTGGCAACAGTGGTGCTAGATATATTAAGGAATGAGCCATTGTTTGGACCTTGTGCCGGTTTTCCTTTAATAACTTTTTCTACAAACGTCAGATTGTTTTGTGGTCTTCTAAAGTTTTCTTCCTCGTTAAATTTCCTACGAAAATAACACATGCACTGATTTTTAGAAATCATAGGTTGATCTCCAGCCGATTTTTTGTAAAAAGTGAATTTCTCAATACTAAATCCCATAGAAACTTTAAACCTCGGGCGCAAAAATATAGTTTCTCCGATCGAGTTAAAATTTTGCATGGTGCTTATGGGACCCAAAAGGAACAGGATAAGTTTAGTGGAAAACTACTTTTGTCACAAAAAAATATTTAGTTTTGCTTATTTTGTGTAGCGTAGTAATCCAATACAAATGTTTTGAAGCAGTGTTGCCAACTTTTTTTATCATTCAAAAAATGTAAGCAATTTTTCATCAAACGTTGGTAAAAATTGTTCAAAACTGATATTTCATACAAAATATCAGGCTTAACATTCATTTGATAATAAATTATTGTTAAAAAAGATTGTTTGAAACTCAATCCTGCTAGTCACTTTAATAAACTCGTTGCACTGCATCAGACCCTGTCAGCTTGGAACGATCTCAATCTTCAGTTCAGCAACGCCATCGCACGGCGTCTCATTCAACATGTCATGTCAATTGTATGGGTGCGCAGCCCTGCTATTTTGGCGCGTACGAATTTGACATTTCTCTCCCCTACCGCTATGTATGAGATTCGTACGGACTCACCTGAGGGCGACATGCTCGCAAAAAAGGATGTTGCCAATTATTTGTTCGGGAAATGTGAGAGCTGGATATCTTGTTAATATGATGTCTTTGACTGCATATATCAATCTATGATATACGTACTGAATAAAATGTACGTAATACACAAATTACCAACACAAGTTAACTCTTACTCTTAGATTACTCTTGATCCTTAATTAATACTCTCTGATGTACGGAAAATGTTACCGTAAAAATAAAAATGCTAACAATTGAGATTTTTAAAGAAGTTAAACCTATTTCATCGAAGATATTTTTTTTGCTTCGACATCTTTTTGCTCGGCAAACATTTCCTTCTTGGTAAGAAGAATTTTAAGATAGACTACATCAGGATGATCTGATTCACTCTTTTTAATTTCAGGTTCAATAATAGCAGCGCCTTCTTCTGTTGTCAGATTTTACTCTCAATGTCTTTCTTTTCCTCATCATCTTTTATTCTTTTATTTGGATCAGGGAAAAGCCCACTGGAATTAGTTTCTGTCAAACTTGTTCTCCAGCAGGCATAAAACCACCTCCAAATGATACATTTCCTTAAATCTAGTGCTTCTATAGTAACTAAATCTAATGAGACAGTAACATAAGAAACTATTTCTTGATAACATTACGTGATAAATGAAAGTCGAAAGAATTGAAACATTTGTTAAATTTGCGGCACATGCTAGCAATGGGCTCATTATATCCATAATTAGTTCTAACATCGGGAATCCGAAGAAAAAAATAGGAAAAACTACGACGTCGAATGTCAAATTGTAGCAATTGAGAGCTCTATGTGCTCTTTAAAATTTAACTTGGTTTCCAGAACACCCAGGTCCTTATCAGACGATGCGCGTTCGAGAACAGTTTGAGGCATATTATAGACGAACTTGAATACAGACTTTTTGCTACAAAAAGAGACGACGGAGCATTTAGTGGCATTTAAACCATTTTGAAATATGAAATACGAAAGTCATCGGCGAACGATAGTTTCATACACTTGATCGAAAAATTTAGATCGTTGAGATACAATAAAACTATGAACGGTCCAAGGTGACTTCCTTGAGGAACTCCAGATGTAACAGCACATTGTCAGGTTGTACAGACTCCTATTTTAACTATCATTTCATTACCAGTTAGATATGATCGAAGCTAGTTAAAAAATTATCCATTTAATCCCAGTCTACTTAACTTGGAGATCGTTATGTGATGATTGATTTCGTCGAACGTAGCAGGGGAAGTTGAAAGCTTTGGCATGGATCCAAGCTGAGTCTCTGATATGTAGTCAGAGCAACTATGTGTTATAAAAACCAGAACTATAATTTCAAACAGCTTCGATACAGCGCGCAAAGCAACAATTCCACGGTGGATACTATACCCTTGTTCACACAGGATTTCTTCCATGTTTCAGGAAAAATTCCTGAACGCAATTGAAAATGTTGCATAGTGGAACCAACAAACTATTAAAACACTTTCTTATCACCACGGATGGAATCCCAGAACTTCTTCGTTTCTTTTAGTGTCAGACTTCGCATGTCGTGTAAATTTGGCTTTGAGAATGCGATTTTTATCATACACAAACTTTGTTACCATATTATTGAAGAATCGCATTCCATTTATTACGTTCTTTGCATTATTGAATGTATTATAACTGAGACGATATCTTTCATCTGACATCAATATCCTTGAGTGCAAAATGTTGAAAAAGTAACTTGTATCACTCGAGATCGAAAAGCATAAAATCTAAATTTTGTCCATCGAAGAAAACATTGGATGGAACCGTCTTCTAGTAAATTTTAGTTTTATCAAAATGAAAATTCGGCTATCTCGATCAATTGCTGAAACGTTCGCCCATCTTTAATTTTTTTGGGTCTCATAAAACTCACAAGATTTAAAAATTTGCAAAGAATTTTGTGGAATGATGCTTTTTGAAATTCACGCGAAATCCGCGCCATAGCATCAAAATCTTAGCAGAAACCGCGCCAAATCCGCGAAAATCGCAAAATCCGCGCGACCGTAACAACCCTGTAAATTGAACATAGTTAGTGTCTGTCTTACTATCGAACAAAACATGAATTAAGCCCACTACACTCAACCGTTGAGAATATTTCGTATTTCTATATGTCCGTTTTCTACGATACGCTTTCCTGTGGCACTGAATTTCACCGTAATGCTTGTTCATACCAAACATTTTAGAAAACTTCAAATTTGAGTTATTTGTAGTTATCTCATACTACTGGAAATTTTATCATAAATTGCTATACGTATTTACGACGATAATACGCTCTGAATCGGTTTCGAAGTCTGTTGAACCAGAAAGCATAAAATTTCCCAAAAGCAATGTAATACCAAGACTTTGCTACACACACACACATACATTGCTCAGCTCGACGAACTGAGCCGAATGGTACATGAACATTTATTTTTACTAGTCGATTTTTCATGTGACTGCATAACCTTTGTATATAATCAATATTCCATTCTGAATATTGATTATAGAGACAATGACTTTGTTTTACTCAAGCTGGTTCATGTACACCTCATGCACTATTTCGAATGAATTGAACGTGTGAAATCCTGCACTCATGTTACTTTTATGTATGAAAAAGCAAAGCCTTGGTATTACATTTTAGTAGTGGAATTTGACCTTCTGTTTCAACAGACTTCGCAGCCGATTCAGAGTGTACAGAACCATTGCATGGCTAGTGCTACGATTCTACTGACACTACGAATCCTTTCAGGTCGGGACTCGAACATTCGACAACAGGTTTGTAAGACTAATGCCCTATGCAATGAACCGCCAACCCGGGATGTATGAAATACATACTAAAAAGGGTATTACTTTTGAACCAGCAACATAAAACATGCTTTGTGATCAGATTATTATTAATACTACTATCATTAAAATTATACTGGCAGCAAAAATTTCCTATGCATCACGACGCATAATAGTCCGCTGCATGTCTTTTCAAAGAAACTTCAATCCATTGTGACGCATCCGAAAATCTGCTGCACATCAGTTATACTTACACTGCAAAGTGGCTACGAAATATCTTAATCTCAGCACCGCGTTCACACGGTAACAGACATTTGTACCTGCACCGTGATTCTGGTTTCTTCAACACGGTCGAAAATTGTGCTCATGTGTTTTCGGTGCCGATGGATTCGCTTGTGTTTTCAACCCTGAGCTTCAGGGTCGGTTTTAGTTTTCTTTATCGCGTGTACGTACGCTGTGTGCTTCGTTCGTAAAGGCAGTGTTGTGTTGTCTTCTTCCGTACCAGCGCATATACGTAACGGTGCGCTTTATATGAAGGTTGAAAATAGAACGTTTACACTCATAACCCAGTAATTCCGGAACCGGAAGTCGGATCCGCATGAAACTCAGAAGTTTTGTATGGGACCTTTCATTCGAAGTTTGTTGAAATCGGTCACGCCATCTCTGAGATAAGTGAGAAAATAATTTTTAAAAATGAAAGGAAGTGCAAAAAAATGTTACCTACAAATAGACACACACACATCGTTTCAGAAACCAGGTCCAGATTTAGAATTCTGCATTCATATTTTAAATTCATATTCAGAGATTAAATACTGTCCCAGAAAGTATGGACGCAACCAAAAACCGCTGCCATTTCGCAATGGTTCAGAATCTGTATATTTTTATGACTGCGTCCTGTTGTTTACACTCTTCTCTAACCACTTGTGCAGTTGTTTATTCGTTTGCATTGGTTTGTTTCGAAATGCGTGGACTTTCAACAGCACAACGTCGAAAAATTGTGTACAAATGGTGCACAGAAAGCGGACTGTCACTGAGAAAGATAGCAAAAATGGAAGGAGTAAGTGAAAAAGCCGTGCAAAATGCAATCAGGAAGTTCGGTGAGGATAACACCTTTGAGGATAAACCGAAAACAGGTCGAAAAAAAGGTTCTGCTAACCCTCAGTTGGATAAACGTATACTGAAGGCGTTCGAGCAAAAGAAAGAGGTTTCAGTTCGGGATATGGCCGAAAAAGTGGGCACTTCGAAGTCGAATGTTCTTCGTGCTAAAGAACGTTTGAATCTTCGAACCTATAAGAAGCAGAAACAACCAAAACGTAATCCGAAACAAGAAGCATCGATCAGGCCGAGGGTTTGAAAGCTGTACAATAGGATTCTTGCTGGTAATTTGAACTGCATAATCATGGACGACGAAACCTACGTGAAACTCGATTACAAATCCTTGCCGGGACCACAATATTATACGGTGCGAGAAGGGCAAGTGTTAAACCAGTCCGAGACATCGATTGAAGTCGAAAAAGTTGGTAAGAAAGTTATGGTCTGGCAAGCAATTTGTAGCTGCGGTAAGATTTCGAAACTCTTCATCACCATTGCTTCAATGAACAGCGAAATGTACATCAAGGAATGTTTACAAAAACGACTTCTACCCATGATTCGAAGCCACAAGGATCCTGTTGTCTTCTGGCTAGATCTTGCTTCTTGCCACTACTCGAAATCAACGGTAGAATGGTATACTACCAAAAATGTCACTTTCGTGTTAGAAGACATGAATCCACCAAATTGCCCACAACTTCGACCAATTGAGGAATTTTGGGCATTAACGAAGGCACATCTTAGGAAACATGTCGCGGCAGTCGAAACCATTCAACGGTTCGAAAAAAAATGGAAAAAGTGTCAAAACTTTCTGGGACAGTCTTTAATAATAATAATAATAATAGTAATGATAATAATAATAATAATAATAATAATAATTCCACTACATGTTTTATGCTGTTTAGTATGACTTTCATATGAAGAAGCAACAAAAAGCAGGTTCGTTTCATTTGTTAAATTTTGTTTAATTGGTTTAATCAAAATAGAGCATGAGATAGTAAGTCTATAATAATATATATGATGTAATGAATGAGTAATATGAGAAAGGCATCATCACACCACTAGGTGGGTTAAAATAGGTTTTTTTTTGGTTATGCCGTGGTTCTGCCATCTGACAAGAAAATGCGGTTCATATAAAGCCGCCCGCTCCGGGACAGACGTTGCTTTAAGCCGCCCCTAACATGGAGAAAAGACGCTCGTTTTCTCTTTCCCTGTCAGCAGGGAGCAGGTGAGGTGAATGACCGCATAGTGAGGTCTCAAGTTGCACGTTAAGCAGTTTTACCGACCAAGAGGCTTTGATACCGACATCAAAAAGATAAATTTGAAGGCCATTGAAGTGTGGTGAGGTAAGACATAGAAAAATGTTGTAAGTCTAAGGAATAACTTTTCTAATATATGTAAGTTCTAAGTAGAAATGACGCTTTGATCAAAATAAACTTATGTAAATAGCCCGGAAACAAGTTCATAAATAAACGACGCCAAGACTTGTCACTCGAGTAAAAAATTTAAACAAAAAAATGGAAACAACTTCAATACCAGGATACCGAAAAAAAAGGACTACAAACAACAAAAGCCTCTAAGCCACAGCACAACCAAGCGACGAACAGCTGGGGCACAATGTCGGTTGCTTGTAGGAACAAGAAATAAAAAAAGCCTAAATCGGAGCCTTCCTGCTGTTTTGAGCTCCTGTACTTGGTACAACATCCTGTTTCCAAAGTAACATGTTTGAATACCACTTTCCGACGACGATTTGTCGGTAAACAGATGGAAAGGACGCTTTGGAGCATGGTCTGATGTTTGTAGTTTGGCCAACAGGCCAACTGGTTCGGTACGTAAAGCTACAGAATCATGAAATATTACTACTCATCCCGTTGACACCGGCAGTACAATTGTCAGCGAACATGGTTGAAATGGAACCACGGTGACTTCCTGCAAAATTCGACCAAAAAAAAAAATTGTTTTTCTGCTACCTCAACCTAATTATTTTCAACTGCATTCTCCCCACTTTCTAGCCTCTCATAGCTCATAATCTGCTGTCAGTCATCACTTCTGCAATTACATTCGCTCCTGCTGATACCAAGTGTCAACGTCCAGTCCAGTGTCTATTCTCGCGCTCCGTCGGAAAAACCACCCGTAAACAGGATTATTCCCACCCCGCGAGTGCAGGCCAATAATTCATTCCAAGTCGACGGGACTGCCGGATTCCCGTTGATTCATAGTACCAGAGTTCGCATGTTGCTTTTATTTCAAACCACCGCCAACCGAACGAACGGATGCTGCCGGTAATCAAGCTTTCAGAGGTTGTTTCCCGGTGAACCGACGGCGCCGGTGATGGGATAAAGTGTGTTGATTAGGTTGAATAATTTGATTGTCTTCGGTTCGTTTGAGGGAACAGTCAATTGTTGTTCGATTAGTTCAGAAGAAAAAATATCAACTTGATACTGTTCTGCACTGTGATGCACGAATCAATATTCAAAAAACGCATTACGCATCTTATTTCCAAATTAGTGAATGCCCCGCAAATAAAAACTAACAAATAGGGTAACAGAGGTATTTTGGCCCGCTTTAGGATCGGTTTTATTTTGGCCCACTTTGTAAAAATATCCACCAAATGTTTTAATATCTTTGAAAAATCCTTCCGGAATAGGTAATTTAATGTGATTAGCTTCAAACTGATGCAACATGGGTTACCTAAGATCGATTGAATCCACATAGTTTGTTAGGTGGGCCAAAATATATGAAGTGGCCAAAATACCTCTGTTACCCTACTGCTTGTCTAGCTACTCATCAACAGAAGGATCTTCTCATCTTCATCTTCATCATCATCATCATTCCAAACAGTACCATCAACTTTAATGAACGGCAACAAAGTGCTCTCTCTCTCTCTCTCTCTCTCTCTTTCTCTCTTCATTCCAGTGGTCCCCGGGTGCAACAACCCGTCTTCTTCGCTGCAAGTCTTTCCGGTCTCCGGCTTCTTTGGTCCTTTGGTTCTTGAAATGCCTTGTTGAACACGGGTTTTTTTCTTACTTTGCTTTTTTCTCTCACTCCTGTCGGAGACAGCCCTACGAAGCAATGTTTAGCTGAAAAATGTCACATTTTCTCGAAATTGCTATCTTGCCATCGCGGCCCCTAATGCAACGTAGTTTCGGGAGGTGTGACGTACGTACGAAAGGGCCCCACCGAATGGAAGCGTATAACCGAAACATTCGTTTAAAACCCGAAACTTTTGGTCCGTGGTCCTTCTACGGGGGAATGGGAATGCGAAAATGAGATTACGGTCGGTTGTGCTCTTGTGCCAGACTGACAGTGACATTAGCGAGAGAATGCAACTGGGTGAAATCTTTCGCGAAGTTTTCGTTTGTCTTGCTTTGTCACGTTAGCAGTTTTTTTTTTGTCCTATTGAAATAAATTGGATGCTATCTCACACGATTATAACTTTCTCGTTTGGTGGCCAACACAAAAATGACAGCCCAACTTGCAACACACATGTCACATTTATTACCTTACCTCGAAAATTGCCCTTCTCATATGAAGTAAAAACTGTCTTAGATTTGCCAGACCGAGACGATTTATAACCTATTGAAGTCTCTTTGGCTGTGTAGTGTATCGAGCTCAAAATAACTTACATCAAGCTAGGTTGTCAAGTTTTTGTCGCATGAGAAAGTGTTTATTGCAGCAGGTGCAAGAGAGATAAAAAAAAACACTCCCGCAGGTGCCTTTTACAGTGTCCTTTTTTCCAGTGTGAAGTTTTTTTTATCGCAACTGCAGTGGCGTCAGTTGGTGGTAAATTGTTATTGGATGCTATCAGTAACCGTAATTTACCAGTCCTAGCCACAAAAATCGCCGCACCGAAGTATCGACTCGTTTAACACGTTTATAGTGGAAAGCAGTTTTTATAACCGTTTATTATATAAGTCGTTAGTAGTTGAAAGAGCAAAGATTTTTGAAATGTATTGAAGCAGTTTCAACGTTTTATCGGTGTTCCAACATTTCTACACATTTTTGATACTGTGATTTTACTAAGCCTCATTAGATTTCATCATTCGATGCCAATCACTTCTCAGTAAGCTTCCTATTCAATTCCGAACTAAGAAAATAGTCACTGGGGGCCAAATCTGGCGAATATAGTCGATACGTTGGCAATTCGAATTCCAATTCAAGTAATTAAACCATCGTAACTAAAGACTTGTTTTCTATTAACTAAAACGCCCCCCCCCCCCCCCCCCCCCCATTTGGTAAATCATTTTTCACATTCAAGTATTCATGCAAATTTGCGAAAACACTTCTTTTTGATATTTTACTTTTCGATTTTCCACAACGATAAAATGCAAATATGAGCTTCACTCTATGTGTTTTCGACGTAGGACTACGTCTCTCTATTCTATGCTCAGCGGCAGAGATGGCATTTCACCAGAGAGATACACCGGCGCGTATTTTTCCTGACCACACTGAGGATACATTTGTCTTTCACCACTGATGAAGGAAAGAGCTCTTGCGCTCGGTGGTGAATTCAACTATCTCCAGTGGGTGCGTGAGGTAAAAGTAAACTGGAGCGGAGGGAAGACATTCTCTTTGAATGCATCTCTCTCACGTGCTCTCGTGTTATTACACTTATTTCTGCACTGTTGCGAGCCGTTTTGCGAGAACACTTCACAAGTTTTAAAGAAGATT
Organism: Malaya genurostris; assembly: GCF_030247185.1. Lineage (NCBI taxonomy): Eukaryota > Metazoa > Arthropoda > Insecta > Diptera > Culicidae > Malaya > Malaya genurostris. Next base: position 52,554,679 of record NC_080571.1, read on the forward strand.
ATCTGGTTGAGTTGCGCTTAATTTTTGTCTAGTATGTCGGAAAAGTCAAAACGAGATATTGTTTTAAGGGAATTATTTTCTAAAAAGAAAATAAAACTGAACGATGGAAAAGAAATTTCGGTTTCTGTGTGCACACTGTGTGGTGAAGCTGGAAAGCCTTTTAAATGTGAAACCTCTTATAATTTATCACGGCACTTAATTTCGAAGCACAAAGATGTAGCGGAAGTGAAAAGAATATTTGTCTCAAACAATGAAGAAGCACTAATAAAAGGCGATCAACCAAAAAAACCTCAAAAAATTTCCTTATTAATGGATAAAAACGTTTACATTACCTCTATCGTGTGTTGGGTTACTGAGTGTAATGTTCCAAAGCTTTTTTTTTCGAAAAAATGTGTAAGTGATGTTCTTCAACCTATCGAGAAAGCACTGAAGATAAGTTGTGTTTCACGAAAAAATATCATGCGGTATATAGAGGTTGTTGAAGCCCGCATGGTAGCATATATTAGCGAGCAAATGCAAGAGAAAATGATTTGTATCAAAGCAGACATTGCGTCTAGGAAAGGACGATCAGTTTTAGGCATTAATGGACAATTCTTGTACAAAAATAAAATCGTCGTAGTGACACTTGCGATGGTGGAAAGGCTGGACAGAAATACTGGTGAAAATATATATTCAGAAATAATAAAAGTGCTAGAAAAGTTTGGAGTTGATATACGTAGTGTGTATTCCATAACGACAGATAATGGTAGTAACTTCCTAAAAGCTTCTACCATTTTGAGAGAAGCACGAGTAGTAGCATTGAACCAAGCTGAAATGGAAGATATACCCGAAGAAGAAAAACTCGTTTTGAAAACTGAAGACAATGACTCGAATGACTTTGACTACGAAAATAATGGCTTAGAAAATATTGAGTAAGTAACTAATTTCTGTACATGCTTTACTATGAGTTCAATATTTCTTAGTTCAGTAAGTTTTATTCGCTGAACTATTGGTACAGTTGCTCTACACATCCGCATGTCATAATTATCCTGTTTTATTTTAACAATGCCGAGGGTATTTCTTAACAGTATAATCTCTTCAATTATAACGTTATGTTTGGTTCCCGTTGTTCCCAAATTTGTCTCTAGTTGAGGGCCAGCAGTAGCTGGTGGGTTGAATCTTACATGGGTATTGTCCAAATGATTTATAGATGGTGGCCGTTCAGCATCACTATAGTGATGTGCTATAAACTCACACGTGATAATGAAACGATAATCATTCAAAATCATTCTTACGATTATTAGCCATGCCGCGATTTTCACTGAAAATTGTGATATTCGCAATATAGTGGGTGTATTGTAAATCAATTTCAAACTAATTGAAATACGCCATGCTGTTGTTAAAAACAATTGTAATGACATCACAAAGCATGTTTCATGCAGCAGTTTCAAAAATATTAACACTATTTACTTGAATTTCATACAGAGAAGTAGCAGGAGCGAACACAAAAAAGCCCGGTGAAAGGACGCTCTACCTAGCTTCACAGCAGAAGGCTGGTTCAAACGCTGCGCAAATCCTTCCCTCCTGTTACTTCTATAAATAAAATTGATGCTAAATATCATTTAATTGGGTTGAATCTATTTGATCATGAGAGTAAATCAATTCGGGAATTGAAAATAAGTCCTTTTGTCTCTATAACCAATATACAGAATGTATTTTTTCACTGTATTTGCATTCCATATTGCATCTGAATAGATGTCTGCTAGAGAAAACTGCTGCATGGCTGGTAATCGTGAGAATAACTTAAAGCATATGACTGTAGCGATATTGATAAAATGAGATTATACTCAACGGTGATATTTTATTAGGTGATAATTGCGCAACACTGATCACAAATTATAATGAGACCCCAATACCAATCTCAGAGAACAACGATGATGATAAACAATAATCACGAATAATCGGGAATAATAGCTGATTTTTGATTTTTTGAAAATGATAATACCAACACTGATCCGTGAATAAATAAATGTCGTGAGCTATTACTGATCTTCGGAAAATTTATTCGAATCTCGTGTAATTAACAGAACACATTTTCATTCCGAAAATAAATCAATTTGACAGATATGATTCTCATCAAAGAAGTCAGTAATGTTTGCTTAAGTTTCTTTTATGAATAATTGGTTCACTTAAAATTGGAAAATCTATTACTGAATTGGGAAAAGTAGAGACATTTCAGAGTTAACAGATTATGTCAGTAAAATAAGAGCGAATATTTCGTAGTATTTTTATAAGATTTACTGAAGTTCGGTAGTTTATTGACTGACTATGAATTGGATCGATTTTACAGATCGCCCAGTGAAAATAATATTTTACACCCGGCGAAAATTGTAATGTAATTCATTATAAACATGCTTTCGCAAATGCCTTTCTCGGATGATGATGTAAAAATCATATAAATAATTATTTTAGAAGGAAAGAAGTTCTAATGGATATATTTCTTTTACACTTCTATTATAACTATTATTTCAGGATGAATGAGATATACCTGTAATTGCTTCAAATAATTTAAATATCTAATGTAAATTTAATTTATAGGTGGTTAGAATCCAATTTCGTTTGCGATGATGAAGAGCAAGAAATATTACATTTTGCGAATAAATCTGATCCTGATCCTGAAAATGACCTACCAATAATAAATCAGCCGAGTTTAACAGGTGTTCGCTGTGCTGCTCATGATGTTCAATTATCAGTACATGACATATTTAAACAAAAACACTTATCGAATTTCCTCTTAAAAGTTAGGAAATTAGTTGAAAAACTACGTGCTCAACCATATATAAACGCTTTCAGAAGAGATAAAACAAAAAGTTTACCAATGTTGGACGGTGAAACACGATGGGGATCATCGTACTTGATGGCGAATCGCATTAACGAACATAAAAGTTTTATACAAGAGCTCTTGACAGCAGATCTTCAGAAAGAATATAATGAATCTTTTTGGACTACAGTTGAACGGTTCATTAGATCGTCGTTTCCTTTGTACATTCTAACTAAAAGGATTCAAGAAGAATCTCTTACCTGCGGTACAATGTATCTCTATTGGAAGGAGTGTTGCCTAGAGTTGGTAGAAATCAACGACTCGATTGCTAAGCAATTACTGGATGCATTACAAAATCGGCAGGGAATGTGGTTTGATAATCCGGCATTTTTAACTGCTCTGTATGTTGATCCTCGTATGCACGAGTTCGAACCTCCAGTGTTATCTGAAGCTCAGAAAGACGTGGCAGTCGTAAGTATTTTTATAATTTCATTACTATACAGTCTCATACATATATTAAACGCTTTAAAAGACGTGGTAAATATACCGAATATGAAAAACATGCAACATTCTGTTTATACGAAATGACAAACAACAGCATATTTCACACATAAAAAACAGTCCTAATTTCAAAAAGTCACGTTGTGTAGTGAGACAAATCAATTTTTACTAATTGTAATGGTTGATAAGACTGTAGATGCAAGAAAATTTTTTGCGTGTTAATGTTAATACACGTATGGGTGAATATTTCGTACATTTCGTAGTTCTTTGCAGATTTGTAGGTAGGTAGGTATTGCAGGGTGGATTCATACAACCTGATCTTGAATCATCATTGAAAAAATAATTGTATATGAAATATGAAATATGACCCATATGTGGTATACTGATTGCGAGTTTTTTTTCTTTATATATAAATGATTATATGCTTTTCAGCTCCATTTGATGACGACATGGAAATCTTTTCGAGTACTTAATGGAATTTCTTCGAAATCAGAAAATGTTTCACAAACACCATCTACCAGTGCAAGTAGTTTTTCGAGGCTAGAAAAACTACTTAAAAATAATCGACATTATGAGTCAACTGATGCGGGAGACATGGAGAAACGCATACGAAAACTTCCATTAGAAATGTCCGCGTCCCTTGATACTGATGTCATCCAATATTGGGAGTTAAGAAAACGGAGCGAAAAGGAGTTAGCGGAAATTGCACTTACAGTTTCTCAATTGCCATGTACCCAAGTTTCTGTAGAACGAACATTCAATGGACTTGGTCAGATACTAACGAAGTCTCGTATGAAACTTGGACATCTTTCTCTTTCTACTATTTTATTTGTTAAAGCAAATAGCAACCTCTTCGATGAACTCTATTTTCAGTACGATTTATAACTAATTTTTAAAATAACACTGTGATATCCATTAATCATTGACTAATGTCGTTTTCGTTTTTAAATTGCACTACACTGGTGTAGCGAAAGCTGCACTGAAACCGTTCGTTTTTATCAATTGCACTACACCAGTGCTACACTTTTTCTGCACCGATACCACTGGTGTAGCACTCGTCAAAAGTTTGGTGTAGCTCTGTGCAATGGAATCGTTTATTGTAGTCAATGGTTACTGTTTATGTTTTCGTCATTTTTGTTCGTTTATTCATGCCTCAGTGTAGCACTGCACCGGTGTAGTGCAAATTAAAAACGAAAACGCCATAAGAAGTATGTATTTTTATGTTTGTTCTCCGCGCACTTCCACCGCAAAATTAGATAAAAATGACTAATAAATTACTGTATTTACAGTATTGGTGTCCTACATACTTTTCTGTATTTTTTTTTTAAATTTGAGTATGTTTTATCTTTAATGGGCTGTCGAAAGTCATCATCGTAGCAGAATCTATCTCCGTTTGTATTTCATATGCGGTTTATGAATCTGAAATATATCTTATACTTTTTTAGGCATTATAAATGCCTTACTCTTTACTATACGGGGTTGAGTGTCATGTTTTCACGAACTAATCACACGGCCGACGGTATCGATCGTTGCTTCACACCTCGCATTTCATTATGTTTATTTTATTTTTTTTTTATTTTATTTCGTCAAGCAAATGTAGACTACATATAAATTGTTTACAATGTTCACTTACATACTACACATTATTTCTACGACAAAGCTTAGATTTGATTTGATTTTTTGACATAGTAAGGTCAAGATGTTCGCAGTATTGATTGTAATGGCGCATTATTCGATTGACTGGACTGTATTTTGCATAATTTGTTCTAGCTTGTTTTTCTAAAAATAATTTCCTGGAACGTAGTTGGCGGCTAGGTATATAAAAATTTAATTGCGATAATAATGGAGCTGATTGAATGCGTTGAGAAATAATGTCGCTGATAAAATAAAGCATTGCAAAGTCGCGGCGTTCTTTAAGTGTTTGTATATTGATAAGCATGCAGCGTGCTTCATATGATGGTAGAGGAAATGCTGCCCAGTTTAATTTACGAAGTGCATATAAAAGAAATTGTTTTTGAATAGATTCGATGCGTTCTTCGTGAATAATATTGTATGGATTCCATACTAGGCTGCAATATTCCAAAATAGGTCTGACATATGTAGTGTATAATAATTTAATTGTGTATGGATCCTGAAAGTTATGACTGAAGCGTTTAATAAAGCCCAGCATGCTATTAGCTTTATTGATTATGGTATTGTAGTGTTCCACAAAAGTGAGCTTGGAGTCTAAGATTACGCCTAAATCTCTTACAATTTTACATTTTTCTACAAGTTGATTTCCTAGATGTATGTTTATAGGTATAGTTTCATTTTTCCTACTGAAAGTTATTGAGTTACATTTTTTTACATTGAGTTGGAGTAGACTTTTGCAGCACCAAATGTGGAATAGATTGATTTCGTTCTGGAATATTACAGCGTCGTTGATATTTTTAATTTCCATGAAGAGTTTCATGTCGTCTGCATATATAAGCACTTTCAGATTTTTTAGTATGAAGGAAATGTCGTTTATATGTAAAATGAAAAGGAGAGGCCCTAAGTGAGAACCCTGAGGTACGCCAGAAGTTACATTAATTGGTTCAGCAGCATTTCTGCTTCGATCGATTGGACTTACGTCATACATGATGCTATTTCCCATCTGCTGAACACAGTGTCTGTTTGAGTATATTAAGGTTATACAAACAATCTCAGGAAAACAGCAATTGTTGAAAAACGTAAAAGCAGTTTTCTCCACTATTGGTTGATGAATCGCCAAGAAAAAAGCATCACTTTATTTAGAAAAATGTACAGAACAAACTGATATTTCTCTTTTGAATTTCCACTCAAAGACAGCGAAAAGAACTGCTTTTGCGTTTTGCAACAATGACTGTTTTCCTGAGAAGGTTAATTGCCCCTTAAATACCAATTAGCTGTTGATTATGATTCTCCGGTGATTAACAGGCTAATTTAAAACTATCTGTGTTAGATTTTCCGGACCTTTTTTAGCGTTTAAATATCGGTGATCTGTTGATGGAATTGCTACATTTAACTGGATTCAAAAACACTACTTTAATAGTGCACACGGTTATTCCCACATACGAACGAAACGAAACGATTGTGTAATAAAGATAGATACTTCTTCTTCATCAAATTTGGCAAAAACACAATTAACCATCTTGGAGTAGATGCCCATAGTTACTATTATTAAACTAAACCATAATCATGTAATCTAATTGACATGTTTTGATCAAGCAAAATATTCTGGTCTAATGTTTGATAAAAATCATGCTTTCAAGGATCATATAAAAGAATTTCAAACTACTTGGAATAAACCGCCCAAAAGATTTAGAATAAAACTGTCGAAGTAATCCCTGAGCGGCCTCCCAGTATTATACGTAAAATTCAACTATAATATATGCAATCTTCTATTGCATCGATTCACTGTTTATGAAATTAATAATTTTTTTCGTTACCGTATTTTCGACCAAAAGAAATGTAAGTTTACAATTTCGCGAAAACAAGTGATTTCTTAAATCATGTAAATATTAGAATCGAAAAGTCGTCAGTTGCGAACGAATTCTATGACGATTCCTTCGTATGTTTAAGAATGTTATTTTAAAATATTTAGTAGCCCTTGGCGAAAGACTTAATGATAAAAACCGAGGTAAAGATAAACCTCAAATACAATTCAATACAAATCGTTTAGTAATGTGCGGAGTAACAAGTACTGGTTCGTAGTTTCTAAAAACAAACTGTATTATCTAATGTTTAATAGTCATCGTAAATAAACTTGAATATATCTGATACTTCTTCATTCGCCAACCTTTGTTGAGAAATAAGCATTTACAAGAACCAATGCGAAATGAAACGACATAATACATGTCCGTAACACCCATGGGTGAGTCGCTTAACACAAATGGTTTAGTGGAACCCAAAACCTAATGTCTTTTCAGAACGAAAACCAATGAGCCCCAGAGCGCTACGTATTGCGCTCCAGAACAGAAACGAATATGCTCTATGATAAGCGGTCTTAGCCGACTGTCAACAGACAACAAAAAAAAACGTTTTATCAGTGCCTCAGCAGTACTGACATGTCCACCACTCTGCCCTAAGCGACACAGCCCCGTATGTCTACGAATGAAGTGCACCACCGATCTCTGCCTCTTTCTACGCTTCAGTGAATCCGAGAGCTCTTTTCTTCCCACTCTGAATCGATCTAGTGCTGGAAAGAAACAGTAATTTGCTACACAATAGCTCATACGAACCGCAGACCAGTGAGCTCACCGGCGTGTACACTTTGGTGAAAATCTCGGCGTTCACCATAGAGAATTTTAGAGCTCTTATTCAGCATTCTCGTGCGCTCAAGTGCCAGAGGAAAAAGAAAGTAAACAGACGCTCCCATTATGCGATCTCACAGCAAAGAACAGCAGTGTATACATGTAAAAGAGAAGCGCTCTCGTCGTGTTGGCCAGTGTGAGGGGAGTAAAAAATACTGCTCTTTGTCACACAGAGGAGATGGGCATCACTGCTCAGCGGGATGCATTTTAAAAGTTTCACAACACGAAAGTGTAACGAAATTACTCCAGATTTGTTTTCTTATTGATTTTTTCCTGTTTGTGTAAGATTGTTGTTAATATCACGTTTATCGCGTAAACATTGTTTGAATAATGAAAAAATAGGTCCACGTAGACTCACTCCGGGGAGGGGGGTATCTGACAAAAGTCTACGTTTGTGTGCGAGAGGGAAGGCGGGGGGGGGGGGGGTGTTTGCCTGAGGTCTACGTAGTCTCATAATGTTTTTTTTAATTTTTCAAGATATTTACTTAGTTTAATTAGCCGACCGCGCGTTTTTTTTTCGATTGATCAAAAAGACAGTTAAAATTGCGTATTCAACCAAATGCATGATGCTTGAGAGCAGAATTGCAATTTGTCACGTCGAATAACCTTGACAGACTGACTAAAAACATCGTCGACTGTAATCTGTACTGTGAAAGTGATTATCAAAGGAGATAGACGTAGTTCTATGACCAAGTAGAAGTATTCTCAAAGACATGCGACTCTATTGTTTTACCTATTTTTATATATATAAAAAATAGGTATAGAATTCGCTCAAACTTTCGAAAATTTTTCCGAGGCCCGGAGGGCCGAATGACATATACCAATCGATTCAGCTCGACGAACTGAGCAAATGTCTGTGTGTGTGTGTGTGTGTATGTTTGTGTCCGTATGTGTGTTGTCAACTAAGAGGTCGAGATCTCAGAGATGGCTGGACCGATTTTCATCAAACTAGTCGCAAATGAAAGGTCTCCCCGTCACCCAAAACGCTATTGAATGGTTTTGAGATCGGATGTTTACTTTTTGAGTTATACAAAGTTTTATGTCAAAATTTTCAGTTTTTTGACAGTATCTGTCACAATTGACCTTGAAAACAGAATATGTTTTCAGACTTAGATTCCGCACGGTAATACCTATCCAACAAGCCATAGATTGTTAAAATCCGTCCATTTTTAACGGAGATATCGAAATTTTTCTGTAAGCGACTTTTCCCCCTATTCCAGCAGTAGGAGTTTTGAGCGCTGTATGACAAAGAAATGCTTGGGAGCAACGGAAAACACGATTTTTTATACTGTTACATACAATTGTTTCTAAGAACCAAAAAGACTGTGTACAGCATCCTTTTCCATGACAATTTGCCTCGGACCGATTTTGGCACGGCTCGTTTTTGGCAACATAATCGTTCGAATATGACATATATAAACCAGATGATGGCAGAATTTTTTTTAATTATTTTGTTTTAAACTACTTACAGCAATAAATGCTGGAAGAACATAACATCCATATACCATTCGAATCAGTTCGTCGAGATCAGCAAATGCGTGTGTGACAAATAACTTCAATTAATTTTCTCGGAAAATTTCTTTCCTACAAATTCAGATTCATACGAAAAGTCGTATGCTCCCAAACAAAGTTCCTGCATTATGTTTGGTTCCGACCTCTGGTTTCGGAACTACAGGATGATATGTGAAACGAAATCAAAATTGTGTAACTCATTTTTCTTGAAGATGGCTGAACCGATCTAAGATGCAAATGAAATCTAAGAATCATCTAAGATTCAAATGAAAAGTTTCAAAGTTCTATAAAACATCTTGCTTTTCAGTCAGATCCAACTTCCGGTTTCGGGGATTGTATAAAAATGTCTATTCCACATAATTTAATCAGGTTTATCGGGTTAGCAGATTTGGATAGTCGATAAAAAAATTAACTTTTTTCAGTTTTAGTGGTATTCAGTTGTCGATCAGAAGGCACCTAAAAATTTAGTTCGTGCTATGATCTCTCAAAGATGTCTTAACTGATTTTCAAATGTTTTGAAACAAATGTAAAGTGTACAGCTACTCAGGTGAATTTATCTGACTTCGGCCATACCGCTTTTAGAATTCCGGTTCCAGTATAAAATCGTTTCTCAAAGCTCAATCGTTTTCTCAAAAAAAGCCTAATAAAATTTCAGAAACAAAAATTTTAATTGAAACAAACTTATATACAAAAATTAATTATTTTATCCAATTATGACTTCCGGTTCTCGAATTACATGATGATGAATTTTTAAAATTCAAACCGATATAGAAGATGACAATCCCGAAAAGCTTCAAAGTTGAACTCAAAACTGTTGTAATTTATTCGTCATATGGCCATACGAATCGGTTTGGGTTATGCTGGTTCCTGAATACCGGCTCTGGAAGTACCTTAAATTACCGTAAACTCTAGAGTGGAACTTACATATCATGGCATGTTTAATCGATTATCACACTTCTAGATTCAAATTCGATCCGATTTGCAGTTTCGACATTACAGAGTAATGAGTGATTAAAATCTCAAATTGTCGCTTAAAACGACGGTCATTAAAATAATGTCATGAAAACTTAAACACCGAAGAATATTCATGCAAAAAACACATGCGGATTGATAAAAATAGGTATCATCTCACTGCTAGGTGGATTAGACACGTTTTTTCTTTTATTCTTATTTTCCCTATCGAAGTGAAAAATTAAAAGAAAGTACTAACATAAACATAAATCGAAATAGCTCATTATTCTTTGCAAAAAGTCATCGGACTTTAAATTCATTGCAGTAAATGAATAAATTTCAATGTTTATGCTTTCCGTTTATTATTTAGTCACATCGTAATCAAGCAGTGAAAGGATAAATGGAGATACAGTCATAATAATGTTCTGACGAATGAAATGTCCAGAGAATTTTAGAAGTCGGCAAAGGACCGATGTGAGTAGGGTGACAAAATGATCAAAATTTATCACTCATTTATAGCCGATCACGAATAAGAAAAAGAAATTATTTTAGAAAATACTAAATCGCGAGAAAGTAGTTGTCAGTGTGGTTTTTTTTTCAAACCAAAAACGGATTTGAAAAACCAAAATGATCGGAATTGTGAAAGTAAACATTTGCCTAAAAATACATCCCAGAGGTTGAAATCGAACCAACCCACTATTTCCACCCATAAAATTGTTGATTTTAATTTGCAATAATTATGGTTTCGGCTTCACAAGTATGTTAAATAAGAACGGCTGTTATCTACTGCCCGACGTTTCGACCACTGGTTATGGTCTTTTTCAAGGGAAACTGTAAGTTTATTGGTTATGAAAGATATTACAAAAACATTATAACTGTGTGTCAACTCACTATCTTATCGTTCCTCGTCTGAAAATCGTATGCCCACGAACGGCTGTTTACATAATATGTGCTTTCTTATCGTTCATCCAGAGAAGCTGTTTGAGATTTATTGCAGAGGTGGAAATAAGCCCATTTTGCGCATGAAAATGTGAATCAAGATTTCCGATTGTAAATCAAAAAACCGAACAGGGTGAATTAAAAAATTGGGTAGCAAAACTTGCGATTATGTTTTAAATTGTATATTACACAGAGTAGCAGCAGAGCTCATGCATACGCGCTTTTTTTATTGCGTCGAGACGAATTCTCATTCTCAGAAGACAACCATGCACAGGCGAAGAACTTGAGTTGCTCTCACAAAAACTTGTTCGTGCATTTATGTACCGCGGCAGAATTGAATGTACAACGCTTCGTACGTACGAGATGCTCCTGTTGCATTAGAATAGGCATTACAACCTGTGCTAATTAACCTTCCGATAAGTCCTCGTTCACAATACAACATTTATACAATTTTGTAACAATATGAAAGGCTACATTTTTGGCAATTGTGTTTTCTGAGACTTGTTTAAATACTTTCTTGGCGTACGGCACAATTGTTAATAATTGGGGTTTCAAAACCAGGGAAAAGTATTTGTAACTATTCAATCAGCTAAATCTAAAGCTTTTTCATATACTTCTTAAAAATCCTCAACACCAACCTTGAAGTTTATTTAAAATTGTTTGCGTGGTCGTACATAAAAATCATTCAAATATAATATGGAATTAAATATAGTAATAACGTTAGTAATTTTAATTATATTAAATTACTTTTTAAACCTGATAGTATCGATCCGAATAATATTTTAATAAACATATATTATCGAACTTAATTCGTCAAGATAAAAATATATTGATTTCTATACAATTAGATTAAATTCGTCATCAGTATTCAGTATTCAAACATCTTTTAGATCTAAAACAACTTGTAGGTTAAATAGTAGGTTCCAAGCGCATACGTTCAATTATTACAGCAAATGACTTTGAATCTGTTAGACAAAATACATAACATTCAATATGTGGAATAAATCCCGCAGCCGAGGGAAACGCGTAGAAAGTTTCATGCATAAAACAATACATTTGCTCTGAAAGTACCGGGTAAGATTTTATCCGGTTATTCTAATTTAAAATTTTTGCCCGGTTCTTGCACTAAAAATGGCTTTAAACGTTTTCTGCTCTGGAAAGCTCAAGTCCGGTTTTGGCACACAAAATATTCATTCGTATTCAAAACTTCAACTGGTTTCAACGATAAGTTGGACTCGTCACCCGTTCATATAACGCTCAATAACTTTTTGAGTTATGCTATGTTTCGAACAGTAATAATTTTTTGATAAAAAGTTTTGGAAATTAATGTTTTCATGTCATTTGAATCACGATGTAAAAATCTAAAATTATAGTGATCTATACCTGCAAAATGGAACTGGTATCGATCGATTTCCACGAACTTAGATTCAAAACAAAGTTATCGTTCATTGAATTTCATTCAGATCCAACTTCCGATTCTGCAATTCCAGAATTATAAGGCTTTTAACATTATGGTTATTCACTTCTTCGGATCAGAAAAACTCCACCAAAAAAATTAAAACTGGCATATAAATGAACACAAAAAGGTTATAAATCTTCAAAACTGATCTCACACATACATTTCAAATTACCTTCTATGTCGAATATAAAAAAAATCAGAAATATATTCAAAACATGTGGCGAGTTTGATTTATATGCTCATTTGATAGAGCGTCTACGAATAGTTTAGGCTTCATTGTTTCAAATTTTTGCATTTAATAGGAAAGCGATACCCATACGTAAAAGATCCTGACGTTGAATTCTTGAACTTTACAGGCAGTGAAACTGTTAAATTCGAAGATACTCTGGAATCAGGACAGGAAAAATCAAGACCAAAAAATCATCAAATCATAATCGCTACCGAAGACGATCGCTTGTGATTTTCCCCAAAAGAGATCTCTACTGATCTAATCTTTTGAAGATCAATTGTTCAGTGATCTTTGAATCACATCGATCAAAATCAATACTGATCTTCTGTCAGTAGTAATTTTGAGCTACTATTATCACTGATTCCAGTAAGATCATATCGATTAGCTTTTAGCATTGTGGAAGAAAATATGAGCAAGATCAGACATGAGTGCCGATTGATTTACGTCTAAAATTGTTGATCCCGATGAGGAGTGTGAAAATTAGTGACAATAGCAATCCGACAGGAATTTTGAACCAAGGATAACGCGTATCAGTGCGACTTTCGAAATCGTGGAAAATTTCCATTTTCTTATCTTTGAGAAGTTTCATGATGGGTGATAAGGAATATTAAAAGAGCATGTACATCAATGATTTTTTGTTAATTTCTATGCATGAGTATTCTCAAATAAGGGAAGTTGTCAATTTATAGCTTTCAGGAATGCTCCTAGAACTGACTTTGTTTTACTTCCAGCTTGTTGATGCTATTGATGACGTTCATGCACTATTTAGATTAAACCCAGTAAAACGCTATTTGACATGTTTTGCCTTTCTCATATAGAAAGGTTATGCAATCACTTGAAAAACCGAGTAGTGAAAATTGTGTCATTTACCATTCGACTCAGTTCATCGAGCTGAGCAATGTCTGTGTGTGTATGTATGTGTGTGTGTGTGTGTGTGCGCGCGCGATGGTTTAACCGATTTCCACAAACTTAGAATCAAATGAAAGGTCTTGTGGTCCCATACGGAATTCCTGAATTTTATCCGGATCCGACTTCCGGTTCCGGAGTTATAGGGTAAAGTGTGTTCAATATTGTACACCGTCACCTAAACTGGCGGAACTAAAACCATACAAAATGTTATAAACTGGACTCTAAATTGTTATTCCCAATCTTAGGGTCATTCTTATGGTCCTACCAAAAATTACTGCATATTTTGGAATAGAACAAACATTTAAATCGTCATTTAGAGTGCGATGACAGAATTGTATAAAATCTTCGAAATTTGAATTAAAACTAGTAGAGTTTGTATGTCATGTTAGTTGATGGCCGTACGAACCGACTTTGATTATACCGGTTCTCGGGTTCCGGTGCCGGAAGGTCATATAATAGTAAACCCACTTCGTTTTCTTAAGGATGACCTACGCAATCAAAGCACTGTTTAATTCTGTATGTTATACTAGTTAATGCACAACAAAATCTCTTGGTTTCTTTCAAAAATCGAAGAGAAAATGTTTAAATAGAATACCACAATATTATACATGAGAAAGGCAGCATTACACCACTAGGTAGATTAAAACAGGTTTTTTATATCGTTTGTTTAATCCGGCTTTAACCTAGTTTTGGTCGTTCGCCGGGATGTATTTGACATGAATGCTATTTAAGCTAAATAGAGTTATATTAATCAGCTGCGTAGCACGCTTTGTGATTGGACATGTTTTTTTTATCATTATAATTATTATTTATCGCAGCATGTGTGTTAATATTATTAGCTGTTCTAATCCACCACGGCGGTATTACTGAATACATTTCAAATACATCACGCAGCATGTTTTTTTCATAAATACGTTTATTTCATAGGCAATATACATAAGTTTTTCTTCGCCGTGGCATCCACAATAAATAGTATTTTAACCTCATTAGTTTATATAAATACTGTTTTTTTCAATCGATTTGCTTTTATAAATTACATTAAATATAATGCTTTTATTTTGTACATTTTTGTAGAACTATTTCATTTCATAGCAAGCAAATAAACAATTGGATTGTGATCGAACATTGAAGTGAAGTGATACCGTTAGTCCATACAAACTATAAACAGTTTATTTGTGCCTTTTCCTCGGTGAGGTTTTTTGCACCTTCGCACCGAACCGTTAGCTGGTGCTTTGTGCTTTTCCTCGTAGAGGTTTTTTGGCATCAATTGAAGTGGCAATCGACCAAGAGCAGGTCTTGGCGACCGTTCCTTGCAACTGTACAACAAGCTAAGTATTGCTTTTTTCTTTATTCTGCCCTTATTACAGTTTATTGTTGCATCCCTCTTATAATTTACCACTTGCCTAAATATAACCTCGTTCTACAGTAAGCACAATGAGTTCTCCCCCTCCATACGAATAAATGATGACAGATCCTAATCTGCCTGTTGTTGACAGTAATAAAACCCCCCGGATTAAGGAATATTCCGATGAACCCTCGCTATCGACCGGTCCATATGTGGTGTACTTCCGGACCAAATCTAAAGATAAAGCATTGAATTTATTGACATTAAATAAGAACCTGACGTCACATTACCCAACTATCACACAAATAGTAAAAATGCGCTCCGACAAACTCAGGGTCTCGTTGACCAGCTTAAAGCAGGCTAATGAGATCGTTCGAAATGAGCTCTTTACGCGGGATTATCGCGTATATGTACCAGCCCGCGAAGTCGAAATAGATGGCGTGGTCACAGATGCAGGTTTGACTTGCGCAGATATTCTTGAGCACGGGGTTGGCGGTTCCAAAAACCCCTTACTCAAGAATCTGAAGATACTGGATTGCAAACGCTTGCATTCAGTATCGATCGCCGAGGATGGGTCAAAATCTTATCCTCAATCGAACTCGTATCGTGTGACCTTCGCTGGTTCGGCTTTGCCAAATTATGTCCTTCTGGACAGGGTTCGTCTACCCGTACGTCTCTTCGTGCCGCGGGTTATGAACTGTACTAATTGCCAGCAATTAGGACACACAGCCTCCCATTGTGCGAATCGGCCCCGTTGTTCGAAGTGTGGAGAGCGTCATGCGGATGGCTCTTGCGGAAGAGACATTGAAAAGTGTCTCTACTGCAGTGAGGGTCCGCATGATCTCTCAGCATGTCCCACCTACAAATTGCGTGGAGATAAGCTAAAGCACTTCTTGAGGGAACGCTCCAAGCGCACATTTGCAGAAATGCTAAAGAGTGCTACACCACCAAGCCCATCTGCAAATCCCTATGCTTGCTTGTCAACAGACGAGTGCGATTCAGACGACCCTCTCGAAGGCACATCTTCGGCCATCCCTCGTAGCAACAGGAAAAGGAGAAATATTTCCTCTCATAAGCTACCTAGTAAGGGTTCGAAGGTGGCCCTTGAGGGGCCTCCAAAAGTAACAGCTAATGGTAGTGTTAGTAAAACACCGAAGCAAAGAATAGCTCCTGATCTAGAAAAACTGAGATCTGATAAGGAGTTTCCAACACTTCCTAAGACAAACAAAAACTCAATTGCCCCTAAAGACCAGTCAAAGAATCAACCAAATGCTGGATTTATTAAATTCTCTGATATAGTGGACTGGATTTTTAAAACTTTCAATATCTCTGACCCCTTGAAAGATATTTTGATGACCTTTGTACCCGTAGCTGAGACGTTTTTGAAACAGTTGACTGTAAAATGACCCCTTCTTTCAGCGATTGTATCCTTCGATGGCTAATTTATCCAATGAGGTCAAGGATTTGATCACTGTTTTACAATGGAATTGCAGAAGTATCATCCCAAAAATTGATTCCTTCAAACATCTATTATATACCACGAATTGCGATGCATTTGCATTGTGCGAAACTTGGTTAACTTCTGAAATATCTCTCAACTTCCACAATTTTAATTTATTATTCGTTTGGATCGAGAAACCCCCTATGGAGGAGTACTTTTGGGAATCAAAAAGTGCTATTCCTTTTATCGAATTAACCTCCTCTCGATACCAGGTATTGAAGTTGTCGCATGTCATGTAACAATCAAAGGTAAGGACCTTTGTATTGCTTCCATCTACATTCCCCCTAGAGCCTCGGTTGGGCATCAGCGGCTCAATGATATCATAGAACTCCTTCCCGCACCAACGTTGGTTTTAGGAGACTTTAACTCACACGGTACGGGATGGGGTTGTCTTCATGACGATAACAGATCAGCTATGATCCATGATATTTGTGACAACTTCAATATGACAATATTGAATACGGGAGAAATGACACGGATTCCTGCACCACCAGCAAGACCAAGTGCGCTGGATTTATCCCTTTGCTCGACATCGCTACGGTTGGATTGCAAGTGGAAGGTAATCCCCGATCCCCACGGTAGCGATCATCTACCTATCGTAATTTCAATCGCCAACGGATTAAGACCATCGGAGACAATCAATGTTTCGTATGACCTCACACGAAATATTGATTGGAAATATTACGCAAATTCGATGTCTGAGAAACTGGAAACAACACAAGAACTTCCTCCGGAGGAAGAGTACACGCTTTTGGCTGGCTTGATTCTCGACTCCGCGATTCAAGCTCAGACGAAACGTGTACCCGGCGCGAAAACTAACATCCTTCCTCCCAATCCGTGGTGGGACAAAGAGTGCTCATCACTGAACGCGGAAAGATCTTTAGCATTCAAAAAGTTCAGAAAATATGGAACACCTGATAATTATAGAAATTACGCAGCGCTAGATAAGCAAATGAAGAACTTAGTTAAAGCAAAGAAACTAGGTTACTGGCGACGGTTTGTTGACGGATTAACAAAAGAAACATCGATGAGCACTCTTTGGAACACAGCCCGACGAATGCGAAACCAAAACACCACGAACGAAAGCGACGAATATTCCAACCGTTGGATATTCGATTTCGCTAAAAAAGTATGTCCAGACTCTGTTCCGGAACAGAAGATCTCCCGCGCCGCGACATCAAATACAAACGAAACACCGTTTTCGATGGTAGAGTTCTCACTTGCGCTCTTGTCATGTAACAATAAGGCCCCGGGGTTAGACAGAATCAAATTCAACTTGTTGAAGAATCTGCCTGACACCGCCAAAAGACGCTTGCTGAATTTATTCAACAAGTTCCTCGAGGGTAATATTGTCCCACACGACTGGAGACAAGTGAGAGTTATCGCCATTCAAAAACCTGGGAAACTAGCCTCCGATCACAATTCGTATCGGCCGATTGCTATGCTTTCCTGTATCCGGAAGTTGTTCGAAAAAATGATTCTCTTCCTTCTAGACAATTGGGTCGAAACTAATGGCTTTCTTTCAGATACACAATTTGGTTTCCGCAGGGGTAAAGGAACGAACGATTGTCTTGCGTTGCTCTCAACAGAAATTCAAATTGCATTTGCTCGTAAAGAACAAATGGCATCAGTATTTCTAGACATCAAGGGGGCTTTTGATTCAGTTTCTATAAATATCCTGTCCGAGAAACACATGTATTTAAATATATTGTCCGAGAAACACATGTATTTCGCACATGGTGATTTGTCGACAATACGATTTAGCTACATGGGTCTTCCTCAGGGCTCATGCTTAAGCCCCCTTTTATACAATTTTTACGTAAAGGATATCGATGAATATATCAACACATCTTGCACGCTGAGACAACTTGCCGACGACAGCGTTGTGTCCATTATAGGATCCAAAACTGCCGATCTGCAAGGACCATTACAAGATACACTCCACAACTTGCCCACGTGGGCTCTTCAACTTGGTATCGACTTCTCTACGGAGAAAACTGAGCTGGTTGTATTTTCAAGGAAGCGAGAACCAGCACAACTACAGCTTCAACTAAGGGGTGAAACCATAGCTCAGGTCTTCACATTCAAATATCTCGGGGTCTGGTTCGACTCCAAAGGCACCTGGGGATGTCACATTAGGTATCTGAAACAAAAATGCCAGCAGAGAATCAATTTTCTTCGCACAATAACCGGAACATGGTGGGGTGCCCACCCAGGAGACCTGATCAGGCTTTACCAAACAACGATATTGTCCGTAATGGAATATGGATGCTTTTGCTTCCGATCCGCCGCGAACACCCATTTCATTAAACTGGAAAGAATACAGTATCGTTGTTTGCGTATTGCCTTAGGTTGCATGCAGTCGACTCATACGATGAGTCTCGAAGTGCTTGCGGGCGTCTTACCGTTGAAAAATCGATTCTGGGATCTCTCATATCGATTGCTAATCCGATGCGATATCTTAAATCCGATGGTGATTGAAAACTTCGAAAGGCTTGTCGAGCTCAATTCTCAGACCAGTTTTATGTCCTTGTATTTTGATTACATGGCTCAGAATATTAATCCTTCTTCGTTTGTTTCCAACCGTGCTCATTTCTTGGATACTTCTGTTTCTACTGTGTTTTTCGACACATCCATGAAAGAAGAAATTCGTGGAATTCCGGAACACGTACGCCCTCGAGTGGCCCCTAATATATTTTATAATAAATTTAGAACAGTCAACTGTGAAAAAATGTTTTACAATGACGGATCAAACATCAACGAGTCCACAGGCTTCGGCATCTTCAATCAGAACATCACCGCTTCGTACAAACTCAGTGATCCGGCTTCAGTTTACGTCGCAGAATTAGCTGCTATTCAGTACACCCTTGAGATCATTGAAACCTTGCCCATAGACCATTACTTCATTGTCACGGACAGTCTAAGCTCAATAGAAGCTCTCCGGGCAATGAAGCCAGGAAAGTATCCCCCATATTTCGTGGGGAAAATACGGGAACACTTGCGAACTTTATCTGAACGGTCTTGTTTAATATCGTTAGTCTGGGTCCCTTCACATTGTTCCATTCCGGGAAATGAGAAGGCAGACTCATTGGCTAAAGTGGGCGCATTAGAAGGTGATATTTATGAAAGACCAATCTGCTTCAATGAATTTTTCAGTATTTCTCGTCGAAGAGCACTTGAAAGTTGGCAAACTTCATGGAGTAATGACGAACTGGGACGATGGCTACATTCCATTATCCCTAGGGTATCGACGAAACCTTGGTTCAGGAGGATGAACGTGAGTCGCGATTTCATTCGTGTTATGTCTCGGCTCATGTCTAATCACTACACATTCAACGCACATCTTCGGCGTATTGGGGTCATGGAGAGCGGTCTCTGCACCTGTGGCAACGGTTATCAGGACATCGAGCATGTCGTATGGTCATGTGTGGGGTATTGTGACGCCAGGTCTGTTTTAAAGGACTCCCTCTGGGCCCGAGGTAAACCACCTGATGTTCCGGTTCGAGATGTGTTGGCGAGTCGGGATATATCATATATGTTACTCATATATAAATTCCTTAAACACATTAATATACAAGTGTAATCTGCGTTAGTTACCCCTGTTCCTCGACTGATGCTAAGAAGAAACTCCACCCACAGGTTCGACACTAACATTCGCCCGAATCTCCCCATCCCTCGTCTGTCCACCATCTTCATTGGAACTAACAAGATCTTTCTGCGGTCACTAAATTTTCTGCTTCCCCCTCCCACGTTTTTTCACCATCTCGATGTCAACTAATTAGATCTTTGTCGTTCTTAGTCATTTTGTTCCCATATCCCCTTTTTACTCTGTTCTCCGTAATATTTACTTCTCTGTATATTTTTTCTCCGTAACATCATCATCATTGCCCACGGACGGCCACTGTAGTCTATGAGATGAATATGGGCCACCCGCCTGGTATTCGTAGCCTGGGGGTGTTCCCCGCGAACCCACACGGACAGAAAAAAGCGGCTAATACCAAGATACTTACCAACGTGTTACATTCAGTACGCCGGCCGGTACCGATTGCCAGCTGAAGGCGGGATCTGCCAAAGTCATTACATTATCTTAATATACTATCCTAGTTTTAAGTTATTTGTTAATTAAAATTAGAAAAAGCCCTTGGCATCTTAGAGCTTAAGCAGTGTGCCTTAATAAATTATATAATTGAAAAAAAAAATAAACAATTCATGGAAATATAAAAAATGGTGTTATAATTAAATCACCAAATATCTCAAGAACAGCTACTTTTAGAAGAAAGGATATCATGAACCAATTTATTGCCTTTAACACTCCTAATACCAAGCCTAAAAAAGTTACGCCTCAAAAAAAGTTGGAACGGTAACTTTGAGCTATCATAGCTCAGTTGTTACTTGACCAATTTACACCCTCGAATTTTGTGAAATTTGTTGATTATTTTAAATATATCATTATTGACGATCGTTTAGGAAAAACTAATGAAAATCTGATTTTTCCCGTTCCAAGTTTTTTTTCAAGCTCAAAATATGCCCTATCTGCATTCATGCGGCACCTGCATCGCGAATCGGATATTGAGAACTTCAACTTTACCGAGTCATAACTTTGTTGTTAGTCAATCGATCTTCAACGAGAACATGAAATTTTGATTATATCTGTAAATTGTTTTAGCTGTAACTTCTTCATTTTTCAAAAAGCACGGATTGAACAGCCATCAATCTGTAGGTTTTAATAACAGCTGTAAAATTAAAATTATAAAAAATATATTCAATCCATGCTTCTTTCTAACTTTTTCGGATTCTTTTGTAATTATTGAAAAAAATCAATTTTTTTTCAGTGTATATTTTTTTTAGAGTGACCAATCGATTGCCTACAACTTCTTCCTGAACGCCATTTTCGTACAATTAACGGTTTCCGAGTTACAACGATTTGAAAAAGGCAATTTTTGTGAAATACATACGCCCTTTTTAAAAATTAGTCGTGAGTCGGATTGACCTCTCCATCGGTTCAAAACTTATGGCTTGCCATACTGAAGCCATGTGCAAAGTTTCATCCAAATCGGGGAAGGTCGAGTCTGATGATCTGCTAAGCATTTCTGGAATTGCTCCTAAATATATCTAAAGAAAAGAGTTTTCATTATACAGAGGAGACCGGGGCTAAGCCAGACACTGGGCCGTATGAATAAAACGTAGCATGCTTGAATTTCGGTAGTAAATGCTACGTGTGGATCACGTTCCTGTCAAAACATGCTACAAACTGTAGTATTTACTACAAGTTTTCGGTAGGTAGCTCTAGAGGTTGCTACTCGTTTGTTTGCTGATAAAGTGAAGTACGGAAATTAAAGAAGTAGCATTTTTACAGATGTAAGTACGTTTCTTGCTTTGTGCATGCTTATGCCAGCTTTTCCGGCTCTGTGTCGATACGGTATGCAGTAAATGCTTAAATTCGGAAGTAGCATTAACTACACGTTCGAACTTGTATTTTATTCATACCAAACCGCGTTATACTCTGTGGACTTTGTTTTTGAGAAGATACTACAAATAACAGACTTTACTACATTTTATTCATACGGCCCACTATCTTGAAAATGAAAAAAGAATCCATCACAGCTAGATTTTTGCTCAAGTTATCTCTAGCGTTGTGTAGCTTCAACCTTCAGCTACAATTCCCAATTTGTGAATTGGAAAATTATGCATTTCACAGATAAAAATTGTTTTGTGAATTTTATGCATACACTCAGAAAAATATAATGGTAACAGTTACTATATAGAGGGCCAACCTGACCATGCGAGTATAGTGGTTTTCAGCCGACTATTGAATCAGATGATTTCAACAATAGTCAAGTTCATGTTAACTATACATGGTATCGGCTCTAGAATAGTAATATTGAACAGTATATTGTATGAATAACCAATACGATTGAGATGGTTATGCTAACTATGACCGAATCTTTATTTACATTGTAGTTTTCGCTATAACCAGAGCCATGGTATTTTTGACATTTCACTTCTAGTTATTTCGAAACTAAAGGCAGTGGTTGTTTCAACAATGCTGAAAATCAGCAAAACATGAGCTAATGTTAAAAAGTTTTATGAATTTGAATTCTAGAACAAGCACAACAAAATAGTTTCATTGAATTCTATTTTATTTTTGCATCAAATCAAATGATGATGTGCCTGGTGAAATATTGATTATCAACGTAGATACGGAGCAGCATTGCTTGGTTGTAACTGTTGATCCCAGGCTCTGTTCGGTGAAGTTTTTCCTGAAGCAGGAATGGGCAGCATGGAAGAAATTAATAGCAAAGTCCAGATGCAAACCTCAACACCCACCTGCCATATATTGTTATTTTTCCGTCGGATTCGAGCGCTTTGAATCCGGGAATCGGATGATGTTCTTCGTTTTCATCAATCGCTTGGTGTTGTTTCTACAGCGACCGATAACAAATAACAAAAATCATACAGGACGTCGATTTCACTAGAAAACAGCCGTTACCAGCAAAATTGTTGAAAAATTTAATTTCAACGACGGAAACTAGTAAGGCTACAAAATTTACTCACCTGCAAGACCTTCTAAATTGCACAGTATAAGTCACAATATACTTTTTTTTTCAAATCAATCACTGATGTGTACGAAATTGTCTGCTGTATTGTAACTTTATGTGACAATAACAAAGTACATCCGTTTATTGACAATTTGTATAGTCAGCACAAATGAGAAACATAGTCCATAACATAAATTCTATTGATATGGACTACATGAATAGTGTTTTCAAACTTCATAATTTCTTTTAAACCATGTATCTATTTATGGTAACATTATTATACTGTGAACATATTTACATGGTAGCGATAACTATTTAGCTCCTCATATACCAAGGCTCGAGAGCAATTTCACCTTACTAGAAATTGTGATTTTAACTATTTGTTCTTATATTTGAGACGACTACCATTGTCAGGATGACCATGCCAGAAAAGTCATAAATACAAATAGTTTAGTCCAGTCGTAGTCTTTGTTGTCTAGTAATTTATACAATACAGATGGTGAATAGTCATATATCATGATTGTTGCTACTATTTAAGCGTATAGTTGAAATGACAATGGAAAACAAGCTACGGTTACTATGGTATTTTGCTCAGTGTATTTTCATGCACATATTTGTAGCACAGTAAAAAGTGGCCCCCCCATTTTTCACGAGGTAACCGATTTTACAATAAGTGCTATTGTTTTGTAGTATTAGTATCTACGAACATGTTCGTGAAATGTTTCGTCGATATTCGAATTTTTCATACTATTTTTAGAAACATTACCATTTATATACCTTTTCATTGTAATACTTCCAGAAACTCAAGTTCTCTTTCGAATTATACGAAACTTTGCAAATGGATAAACAACTATTTTTGGCATAGAATTAAGAAAAAATTGTTTAAAAAAGGCGAGTGGGTAATGTCAGAGACATAACTGGATGTCGTGAATACGAAAACAATTGACATGTTCCTTAACACTTCCGAATATCAATTAGTTGATCAATTGTATGAATTATGCAAGCATTCCCCTTTGCACATTTTTCGCAAAAACAAAGAAGGCTTCACTTTTTGTTGAGAGGCTTGTTTCTACACGCTTAGAAAAAGTTACTCAAAGTTTGAGTACTAGTTACTCATTTTCAAATGATACATGGAAACGTCAAAAATTGAGTAGTTATCATCAATGATATTGAGTAACTCCTACTCTAAATTTGAGTATAACGCAATAACTCGTTTTTTTTTGTTACTATTCGCAAAATCAGTCTGAAAGTTGTAATAACCATTTGTAGCAACAGGTTGTATATTTTGTTAGTGAGATCGCGTATTTCGAGGGTGAGTCGCTCAACACAAACGGTGTTGTGTCTGCAAAAACCGGAATGATAAACTCCGTGTTGTGCTTTAGAATGAAACCGAATATGCTCAAATGTCATTTCTGAGGAATAAGTGTATGATTGGTGCTTGAGCATAACTGACATGTATGTTAATTTGCGATTGACACACTACTCCAAGCAACCACCACTTGATATAGTATTGAGTTCAATTACTTAATATTTTAATACAATACACTCAGAAAAGGAGCAATTTTTATTTGCAAATTTGGTATATGTGACATAAAATTTCACTCAAAATTTGAGTGATAGTTACTCTATTTTTGGTACATGTACAAATAAAGTATTACTCAGTAAATGAGTAGATTTTACCCAAATATCGTTTCCAGTGGAAAAACTCAAATTTGAGTAACTTTGGAGTTACTCTAAATTAGAGTTGTTCCACTTTTTCTGTAGATGAGTGAGATCTTACTCATTTTTGAGTAACTATTTTTAAGCGTGTACCTGATTTCGTTTGTAATCGCTGTAATCGACGTAATCGCTCTTGTCGAAAGCGAAACTAGCTGTGCAGACGACACAAAACACATCTGCTCGCAGTGGCGATAGAATCCAAACTGATTGAATTTTTGTTAAGAGATTTCCTTTTATGTGATTTCGTTTGTAGCTTTTTCACTAATGGGCGGTCCTAACGGCTATAAAAATATCCGCATTCAGAATTTTAATGTTGATTATTTAATTTCGGATTTGCATAATTTATTGAAAGAAACTATCAATATGCTGAAGGGATTCGTTTCTAGCATTCACAAGGACCAAATTGAGGAACTCACTGCGATATTCACCACTTTTCGGAACATTTTTCCCGGACGATTTGTTGTACAGCAGCAGATATTTTGTTCTCTTCCTTAGAACGCGTTCTGATTGGCTGGTGTTGACATGGATCAAATGAGACAGGTTTTTCAATAGTGTACTATTGAAATACTTTAATGCTTTTGCTATACACGTTTAAATTGAAAAATTTCGATTCTATTGGTAGTTAGATTATATAAATCCTTTCATAGATCACTGAGCTATGAGCTTTAAAAATACGAGAAAGGCAAACGCGCCTTATGAATTATCCTCTTTGATACTCGTTTATACCAAACATTTCAGAAAAGTTTAGTTTTGAATTATTTGAGACTATGTCACAAAACTGAAAATTTTATCATAAAATTGTGATCATATTTCCGATGGCATGTCGCAAGAATTATGTTGATTCATTAGATACAACAATAGATATTCACGATCAAAAACTTATCACTCTCTCAGAGGGTAAATTTTGAAAAGGCACCCCATAGTAAAGTAAGTCGTATTCACGACAAAATATTCAATTTTACTAATATTAATTTTTTTCGTGTGGTTTGGACGCGAAAATAGTCAAGGAAAAAACAAAAGTTTGTGATCATTCCGGGAAAAAGATTAACGATACAAGTTCAGTGCATTTACTGCACTTTATGAGAAAGATCATAAAATTAGGACCGAGTGGAATTCTTTCGCAGCCTCATTTTTTGTTGATTATGAAAACCAATAACATATACAACATTTCAGCATTAAACAGAGACATAAATCGTGTGAAGAAGGTACTTTAATATCGATTTCTTTGGAAAATTCAAGGAGAAATTTTAGTAAAATTGAATATTTTTAAACAATTTTTTCTTAATTCTATGCCAAAAATAGTTGTTTATCCATTTGCAAAGTTTCGTATAATTCGAAAGAGAACTTGAGTTTCCGGAAGCATTACAATGAAAAGGTATATAAATGTTAATGTATCTAAAAATAGTATGAAAAATTCGAATATCGACGAAACATTTCACGAACATGTTCGTAGATACTAATACTACAAAACAATAACACTTATTGTAAAATCGGTTACCTCGTGAAAAATGGGGGGGCCACTTCAGAAATTTTTACTCAGCAGGCAATTAAACATAAAGTTACTCTACAATTCTGTACGATTCAGTAAAGTTTAATAAAAAAACCAAGCGTGAATTGGAACATACAGTTCTATTTATTGAATATTCAATGCAATCCAATTTAGTGTTTCATCGATGAAGGTTTAAAGCCTGTCCCAGGAAGTATGGACGCACTTTAATTTCGCTGTAAATAATTCACAAGTGTTAGACCCTCAAATTTAATTCGATATACTGATAAGACTACAAAAACAGAATATTATTCTCAATATTTACCACAAAGCTATTGTAGACTAGCTGGCGCACCTTCTTGCGAACGTTCCTGATTAAATTCCGTACAGACTTCTTGGCGACAAGTTTTGACACTTTTTCCAATCTTTTTCGAACTGTTGAATGGTTTCGGCTGCCGAGACATGTTGCCTAAGATGTACCTTCGTTAATGCCCAAAATTCCTCAATTTGTCGAAGTTGTAGGCAATTTGGTGGATTCATGTCTTTTCGGACGAAAGTGACATTTTTGGTAGTACACCCAAACCTCCGTTTACGTAAACTTTTTTTACGTAACTCTTTTTACGACAAAAATCCCAAATAACGTAATCTTTTTTTACGTTGAAAATACTTCGTAAAAAGAGGTTTTCGCATACAATGAAAATCATTTCCGGCTCATTTATATTCCATGGAAATTAGTACAATATGGGTATTTTCGGAACAGGTTTGATGAGTAGATGTCGGAAAATGATGTTTAAGGTAGTTCTGAATTCCAAGATGGCGACTTCCGGTTTATTGATATTTCTTTGAAAATCTTTACAATATGGGTATTTTCGGAACGGGTTTAATGAGAAGATGTCGGAAAACGATGTTTGAGGTGGTTCTGGATACCAAGATAGCGACTTCCGGTTTATTGATATTCCTTGAAACCGCTTACAATATGGGTATTTTCGGAACTGGTTTAGTGCATATTGCGTAGAAAATAATGTTTGAATATTAGTGGATTGCTGATCGTATCCTATATTGTATTAATATTTTCGAAATAGGAAGAGTCGCTTAAAACAAACTATGTTGTGCCTCTAAAAATCACAATATATACTGTGAGTTCAAGTGTTTCACTCTGTACTCCAGTACTTTCACACTTGATGAATGAAAAATTTATTGTAATCCGTCCAATGTTTTATGTAATGTAAAATTATATTGGCTATATTTTGCCAATATTATTTAATTTAATTCTCAATTTATTGAGTAACTAAGGTTTTCATTGTTTAATTCATAATCCTCCATTGATACCTTCCACTATCTATATATGTAACACATGGTGACTGGTAATAGTAAACCTTTTATATAGCCAAAATTTGTACAGGAAGGTAGGACCGAAAATCATCCTCAATGAGTTATTGCCAAAATCAATTTGATTATTGTGTTTACTCTCTAATACGGCCGTTGACGTTTCAAACATATACTGAACGCTTTTGGACGGAAAACTGTGGTTATTTAAAAATAGAACTAAAATGTCTTAGTTCATCATTCATCGAGCTAAGTTGAATGATATATAACGATAAGTGTCTCCGAGCTTTGAACAAATTTTTATTTTCATTCAAATCTATATTCTTTCTATAGAGAAATGCAAACATAATGGAATTTACACGACTCAACACTGTTAAATCCGTAAAAATACCCATATTGTAAGGGTTTTCAAGGAATATCAATAAACCGGAAATCGCCATCTTGGAATTCAGAACCACCTCAAACATCGTTTTCCGACATCTACTCAACAATTCCGTTCCGAAAATACCCATATTGTAAGGGTTTTTCAAGGAATATCAACAGACCGGAAGTCGCCATCTTGGAAATTGATGCTGCTTAGAACATCCTTTTCCTGTAAATACTCATAATTTTCGTTCCATAACTATCCAATATATTGTACATATCTAATAATACATATACATAAGGAAAACTTTTTTTACGTCGAAAATTCCAAATAACGTAAACTTTTTTTACGTCGTAAATTCCAAATAACGTAAACTTTTTTTTACGTCATAATTCGATTTACGTAGTCCCGATTATTACGTAAATGGAGGTTCGGGTGTATACCATTCTACCGTTGATTTCGAGTAGTGGCAAGAAGCAAGATCTCGCCAGAAGACAACAGGATCCTTGTGGCTTCGAATCATGGGTAGAAGTCGTTTTTGTAAACATTCCTTGATGTATATTTCGCTGTTAATTGAAGCAGTGGTGATGAAGGGTTTCGAAATCTTACCGCAGCTATAAATTGCTTGCCAGACCACCAAATTTTTCGGCTTGCTTTCTTACCAAATTTTTCGACTTCAATCGATGTCTCGGACTGGTTTAACACTTGCCCTTCTCGCACCGTATAATATTGAGGTCCCGGCAAGGATTTGTAATCGAGTTTCACGTAAGTTCCGTCGTCCATAATTATGCAGTTCAAATTTCCAGCAAGAATCGTATTGTACAGCTTTCGAACCCTCGACCTGATCGATGCTTCTTGTTTCGGACTACGTTGTGGTTGTTTCTGCTTCTTATAGGTTCGAAGATTGAAGCACGTTCGTTCTTTAGCACGAAGAACATTTGACTTCGAAGTGCCCACTTTTTTGGCCACATCCCGAACTGAAAACTCCTTCTTTTGCTCGAACGCCTTCAGTATACGTTTATCCAACTGAGGGTTAGCAGGACCTTTTTTTCGACCCGTTTTCGGTTTATCCTCAAAGGTGTTATCCTCTCCGAACTTCCTGATTGCAATTCGCACGGCTTTTTCACTTACTCCTTCCATTTTTGCTATTTTTCTCAGTGACAGTTCGCGTTTTGTGCACCATTTGTACACAATTTTTCAACATTGTTCTGCTGAAAGTCCACGCATTTCGAAACAAACTAATAAAAACGAATAAACAACTGCACAAGTGGTTAGAGAGGAGTGTAAACAACAGGACGCAGCCATAAAATTGACAGATGCTGAACCATTGCGAAACGACAGCGGTTTTTGGTTGCGCCCATACTTTCTGGGACAGTCTTCACAATCAACCGTCCGATTCAACCCATGTCTATTCCATGTACTATTGATTTACATATGGTGTAAATTTCATTATTTCTTTCTGTGTAGTTTTCGTAACAAGACGCGCAGAAGTGACCAACCCAAAATCCAATATTTTTGGAATCACAGAACTCAATCTGACTCGTTATGGGGCAAATTAGTCTATAAAGCTTCACACAAAGATTAAGAACGAACATAATAGAGCGCCTAATCTCGAGATACCTTAATTTCAACCTTTCGTGAGACTGACGTCTCAACTTCCGGTTAGCTAGTCTCCCCTAATATGTTGAGTTTCAGTGAGGAGGGGGGTGGTTTGAACCCCTAAAACCCAGCCCTTTATACGCGCTTGACTACAACTATGCTACTTGGATTTCTTGCTTTCTGGTAATTTGGCGCTGAGATACAGTGGATACCGCGAATCATGTTTTCAGAAACACGTCATCGAAAATACTTCTTCACCGATTTAAATTACAAAGCGTTGTTCGAATGATGCTCTGTGTAATGCAAAACATTTGAAAATGTTAACTGAATCAATAACATTTTAGTTGAAGCAACCAGGGCGTGAGTTAATAACTGCATTATAGTAATTTTGTGATCTAATTGCTCTCCGTGGCATAAATCTGGTTTGTGAATGTTGGCTTGCGTTATAATACCGCATCATTCGGTCTAAATATAAACCAATCAAAACAAATCTACATGTACAGCGATCTCCATCCCGGAACTACTTCCCGGATTAGAAATTGCTGACTCGAGCTATGTTTCTGCGTTTTACAAGATTTTGCTAGATGAATTGATTAATACTCGGAGTTACACGTCTAGTGAATTTTTTTTTAAATTAAAAGACTACATAAAACTGGACACTACGTAGACTTTGTAAGAACCATGACGCTTGAGTGAGTGAAGTTTACTTTATTCTGTATAAATTGATCATGAAAGAGATACATGATTTGATTTTCGAATAAAAAGGTCGATCGATTTAGATTCATTTTTGTTGGACCAAGCTTTGATCCTAACAACCCTTAAATGTGAGTATTTTGGGCGAAGTTTATCCGAAAGTTTTATATAGATACTTATCATGTGGTAATTTATCTCTTGGTTAAGAAAAATTACCTCCAAATGCGAACTTGAAATCGAACATAGCGTGAAAAGCCGTAATCGCCCACTCAAATTACCTTTGGTCACCCTCACAAAAATTCTAATTTTCAATAGAATGCAATTGAAAACGATCGGTGATGATAACCGATTCCAAACGTTCTGAAAAACTTCTAAAGTTTAAAACCGCCATGAAGCCATTCGAACTTTCACCCACAATCGAAAACTTGTTTGTTTATTGCGCTGGTCGACCAACAACACCCCATCGCCGAAAGGCAGGCAGTGGTGTTTCCCCAAAAGTGCCAGTAAGTTGGACTGATTTTCCAATCGGACCATTCATCTATCGATCATACGAACTAAAAGGTTCAACTTTCTGGTAAATCCAACCACAAGTTTTCTCCAAGCCCCCCGAGGCTTATGGTTGTGACTATTCAGTTTTTGTCGCTGTCCACGCGCCACCATTCCACAGCTCTGCTCTATCAGTGTTCCTGTCATTTAGTTTGTTATCCCTTTGATCGCATTCAGCAACGGAAAACTTTCCCCGAAGCAAATCCCGTCCACTCCTTGGGTTTCGAGCATACACCCCCGGAAAGAACGCGTATCCTGTCTTCCGCACTCGTTGCCATTCATCCTTTCCGGATGGCACCGTTTTATTGCTGGACCGTTACGCTTGACAGCTAGCTCGACCGGCATCGGCATCGGTGGCGAAACAAAACTTGGAGCCCCTCGGGTAGATGGAATTCAAATGTACACTCGCGCTTATCGTAACCGGCTACAGCGTTTCCACGGCGCGTTTTACGGATGTCACGCTCTCAAATGTGGCCTGCCCTCCCCCCGTGTATTTTGACCTAAACCGAACTCCATCGGTTCGCACGGTTACGGGTGGAAAAGCTATCCCCACGTTGCCACCTCGGGGAAAGTTTTAAATACGAACGAAACAGACTCAAAGGACCGGATTGTCCGGATGTGAGAATCAAGTCGAGATTAAAAGCACTAGATTCGAACAGTGGGAATACTGTTGCGTTGGTCGAGACGACAATTTGATTTCCGCTGTCGTAATGTAATTGATGGCGAGTCCGACACACCGGGTAAATCAGATTCGCCTTCCATTGAGGGAGAGAGAGAAAGAAAGTGAGTTTATAATGGAAGTTTCTTATCGGGTAAAGTTTAATCATGACGAAGTGATTTGGTGATTTGCGAGGATATTTACTTACGATTCATTCCAAATGTGTGGCTTTGATTAAGTTTGATGAACTCTATCGAGCGCTTCCAGAATTTTTCAACCGTTGAAAAAGTTTTAACTGCTCTAACGCTCACGAAAATAGCGCCGAAAAAAACCAAACAAACAAACGATAAATGTTTGTACTCGTATGCCTTCGCACCAGAAACTTTTTATCATCACGTTGAAATTTTAAACTTGTTCGTCACTTTGCGGACGAAAAAATAAAACGCCCAAACGATACATTTTGAACCAGTACGCAAAGAGCACGTTTCCTATCTCGACATGGTCGTGCATCGAGGATTACTGAGCAAACATTTAATTTCAAGTGCAAACACATTCTAGGGGGCGTGTGGGGGGCAGAGGCGGCGACGGTGGCTGTGACAGCGGCATTCGAATCATGATCCTTGTTGTTCGCCACTTCGCCTACCAACAACACACTTCACGCACCATTCCGGGTACCATCGAAACCCGATTGGGACCTGAGTCCTCGGAAGTAATGCGGCTTTCACAAAAATACCCGAAGCACTACTCCTAAGCGTAGGCAAAGGGAAAGCGCTGTTTATTCTTTGCCAGTGGGTACGCGAGAGTGGGAACAAAAAATTAATTAATTCAAACAGTGCCACGCAAAAGAACCATTCGTCGTCCGTTCCCAAGTTCGGATCGCAGGATCGATCAATCCATTCGGCGGTGTGTGGTGAAAGCACTCACCGAAATAGCTCACTGAAATGACTGAGGCGCGAAATGGGCCGGGTTTTATTGCGTTCGTAAACCTAGTGCCTAGTGATGGATTCCAATTTTTTTTGTTCTGCTGAAATGCTGGAGTGTCTGATCGAAACACTACACTGAAGTACTAAAACAAACACACATGGGAATGAATGGTTTATGTTTGTTTTGACTTTGAGTCGCATCCGCCGGAGTTGTATGGTTCCGATGCAAGTGCAACGCCTCTTCTGCTGCAAAAGTATTTGCCGTATTTGCTAAGGTTTCAGTTTGATTGAGTTCGGTCCAGGGTCCAGATGATAACGAAAGTAGAAGGCAACCGTTTTTTTTTCTGCACGTCCTTAAACCAACTACCGGGAATGGGAGGTTCGTTTTAATTAAACTGATGGTACACGGTTCCAATGGCTACAAGTTGTTGCAGAGTTTCGAGACTGTCTTCTATGAGAAAGTAAACCATGCATGTTTGGAGGGTAAATTTTACTATCCGTGCAGATCTACGCGGCTTAGTAATAACAGTTCAAAAGCTTCTCAGCGAAGGACTTAACGTGTTACACAGGTAATATTCCTGGTGTCTTGGATTTGCCACAAGATGGTATTTATTAGTTAAAATAGTTATTTTTTCAAAATTTTTACTTTTAAATAAAATGGTCATTTGAAAATAATATTCCGCTGAGCTTGTATTTTGTCTGTTTTCCGAATATCAACCAGGATTTTATTTGTAAATGATCATCCCGTTCCCAAAACTCTAGAGAGACAGTGGTATTTCCCACAAGAGAGTTGAATCCCAGATAGAAGAGAGGTCCTCATCCCAAAGTAGTCGCTTTTAGTGATCCCAGGTGAATAAAGAGTAGATAATAAAGACTCAATCTTAAAAGAATCAAAACAACAAACCAGGCGTGTATGCAAAGAGGGGCTGGGGGTTGTTTAGGGACTCAAACACCTCCCGAAACTTAAAAAAATAAAAATGTTATGAAAACTCTTTTCTATAAATATGACGAGTTTCACATTTTTTTTTTCAAAAAGTTGTCGAAAATAATAAGTCCTACAAAAAAGTGTTGTACTAGTGATTTTCACAAAATCAGTCAAAATTTTTATGATAAATCCCAAAAAAAATCGTTATGAATAGGACTCTACGAAAAAAATTGATTTTAAAAATTTAATTACATTATTGATTTTGATGAGATTTTGTCCCACGATAGGTGATTGAGTTCCCTACCAACC
Source organism: Malaya genurostris (assembly GCF_030247185.1). Lineage (NCBI taxonomy): Eukaryota > Metazoa > Arthropoda > Insecta > Diptera > Culicidae > Malaya > Malaya genurostris. The sequence continues at coordinate 52,588,225 of NC_080571.1, forward strand.
AATCATGCACTGCAAGATGCATTTTTTATTCAGTGTCTTTTCATTAAAAGCTGAAAACTGAGCTATGTCTTTTCATTAAAATAAAATTCAATTTGTGAAAAAAAATACACCAAATACACCCAAACCTCCGTTTATGTAAACTTTTTTTACGTTACCTCTTTTTACGTAACTCTTTTTACGAACAAAATCCCAAATAACGTAAACTATTTTTACGAACATATTTCGTAAAAACCTGTTTTATTCCACCTAGTGGTGTAATGATGCCTTTCTCATATCAATCATACTATCATATATAATACTGTGGTATTCTTCCAAATAATTTTCTTCGATTCTTAAAAGAATAACCGAAATCGGTTTGTTTTGCATACAATGAAAATCATTTCCGGCTCATTTATATTCCATGGAAATTGCTACGATATGGGTATTTTCGGAACGAGTTTGATGAGTAGATTAGAGATGGTCGGGTATCGGGTATTTTACCCGAAACCCGACCCGTACCCGTACCCGAAGGGTTTTTGGTCGGGTACGGGTAAAAATTTTTATTTTCAATCGGGTACGGGTCGGGTACGGGTAAAAAAAATTTACTGCTTACTCGGGTACGGGTCGGGTCGGGTAAAAAAATTTACTACTCACTCGGGTACGGGTCGGGTACGGGTAAATTTTTTTTTCTGATCGATTACCCGACCATTTGTACTTCACATAAATATGTTTACACGTTGACGAGAATTTTTTATTGCAAAACAGTTGTTCCGAAAAATAAACAATTTGATTCAAGGGGTTTTGACATTCGCGCCTAGAACCAGACCTGAAAACTGGCATCTTTTTTCAGAAAAAAACATTTCTTTTCTTCATTTAAAAAAAACGATCAATCATAGTTACGTGAAAAGTTATGTGAATATTTTCCACCCTACTTTTTTATAACATATTTAATAAGATACACTGCCTTAGCTCTAAGATGTTGCGGTCAGACCCTACTTTCCACGTAGGTTTTAATGGACTGCCATTTTAAAGCTGTTTAATGCACAATCCAGTAAAAATTATTTGATTAATATATAAAATGTAGTGTTGTACTCATATCACATTCAGATACCAGAAAACTGTTATTTTAAATATGGTTGGAGATTTTCAAAATTTACATATAAATCATTAGGATTCTAACCATAAAAACATGAACATTTATTTCAGAAAATCTGCATAGAAGTTCTTCTTATTCTTCACTTCTGGGTGGTGTCACCTCACTTGAAATGACACCGATTGATGGCACAGCAAGTTGAGCTATATTGCCAGTTCGATGTCAACATTTCATAAGGGCACATAAACCAATGAGAGTTTCTCTTTGTTTACTTTCTCTTTTGTGAATATCTCCTTAATTTTCACGTGTACCTACAAAGTATTCGTGTAGAATGAAAGATAATATCTCCATGTTTCTAACATTACCAAATATGTAACGAACGTTTGTATAATAACGCAGATATAGTCGAAAGAGAAAGTAAACAAAGAAAATCTGTCAATTGTTTTTAGGCCCTTTTGAAATGTTGACGTCGAGTTAATTTACGTTTCTTTTCACTGAAAATCTCGATGCGTGACAGTTGCAAAAGTACGGGTGAAAATCTTTTCACGCGAAATGCTCAAATTTTCACCGTGTTCACTCTTTGAGGGTTCCAAGGGAGGCGGAACAGAAGTTCAATGGCTGTAAAAACCACCAGCTCCCGTTAACATCGTTGGTGTGGGTTTGTGAGGCTTACAAAACGGGCATATTTGACAGATTAATTTAAATCAAAATCATAATTCATTTTGCTTTGTAGTAAAAAAAATGTAACCAAAAAAAATTTCTCACAAATGTTCAAACTACTTACACTTGAAGGACTCACAGTTCACCATTTTCAAAATTGAATTTTTCACACCGGGATTACACGTGAATTATTTGATGTTTGGTCAATTCACGTAAACGAACCGATGATACTCTATTAATTTTAGGGGATGTTCGTGATTTTTCAAGTGATTCTAATGTGAATTTTTATTTGTGTGTCAAGATAATGAGCACGCTTACTTGTGGTTCTAAAGAATTGGATCAAAAGTCGCACTGTTTCGTAAAAACCATACCTACCCAAAATTGAATACAATGGGTATTACGACATTTTGGATAAATATGCTTCTCGAAAAATTTGAGTAGATATTACTCCTTTTTGTTGACATTTCTAAATGAGTATAAAGTACCAAAGACATTGGAAATCTATTAATGCTTCACAGTGTATTTATATGTTTAAATGTAAACAATCATTTTAATGTATTTTACTGACAAACTAGAACCTGATACGCTCTATCTAGCTCGCTATCTAAAACACTATTTTTTCCATCCTGAATTTTGGTAAACTTTTTACTACTCATTCGGGTCGGGTACGGGTACAGGTAATTTTTAATCGGGTACGGGTCGGGTACGGGTAATTTTTTTTTATTATTGATCGGGTACGGGTAATTTTTTAAATTTTTAATCGGGTACGGGTCGGGTACGGGTAATTTTTTTTGCTGATCACTCGGGTACGGGTCGGGTTCGGGTATAAGAATTTCTATACCGGACCATCTCTAGAGTAGATGTCAGAAAACTGTGTTTGAGGTGGTTTTGAATTCCAAGATGGCGACTTCCGGTTTATTGATATTCCTTGAAACCCTTATAATATGGTTATTTTTGAAACGGGTTTGATGAGTACATGTCAGAAAAAGATGTTTGAAGTGGTTCTGAATTCCAAGATGGCATAGCATAGTTTCAACAGTCTTGATAATCTGAAACTGATTTGTCTGGTATTTTATTCTTTTTACCTTTTTTTATATATATAAAAAATAGGTATAGAATTCGCTCAAACTTTCGAAAATTTTTCCGAGGCCCGGAGGGCCGAATGTCATATACCAATCGATTCAGCTCGACGAACTGAGCAAATGTCTGTGTGTGTGTATGTGTGTGTGTGTGTGTGTTGTCAACTAAGAGGTCGAGATCTCAGAGATGGCTGGACCGATTTTGATCAAACTAGTCGCAAATGAAAGGTCTCCCCGTTACCCAAAACGCTATTGAATGGTTTTGAGATCGGATGTTTACTTTTTGAGTTATACGAAGTTTTATGTCAAAATTTTCAGTTTTTTGACAGTATCTGTCACAATTGACCTTGAAAACAGAATATGTTTTCAGACTTAGATTCCGCACGATAATACCTATTCAACAAGCCATAGATTGTTAAAATCCGTCCATTTTTAACGGAGATATCGAAATTTTTGTGTAAACGACTTTTCCCCTTATTCCAGCAGTAGGAGTTTTGAGCGCTGTATGACAAAGCAATGCTTGGGAGCAACGGAAAACACGATTTTTTATTCTGGTCGGTGTTGAACAGTCGTTCGCACCGCACGCGTATAGCTCTTGGCTCCTGGAATTTTTTTTTCTGGCTACCTAGAGTTTCATTGATTCAAGGCTTCAGTCTTTTTCAAGGCTACCTGAATCACTAACTAAGTGACTAAGTGATACAAAGAGTGATATTAGAGTGACTAAGTGATACAAAGAGTGATATTAGAGTGACTAAGAAATTAATCAGCCTTTTTTAAGGCTAGCTAGGAGTCTAATCGAAGACTAATTTAGCCTAGTTAATTTAATTTAAAATTTCATTAATTTCAAAAATGCCTGCGTCCAACCGGAAAGGCAACAAGCCTAAGGCTAAAAATAATTCAATACGGAATAAATCACAATCCGTTATTCAACATTTTTCTAATAACATTCACGATCTTATAGAATCTGAATGTAAAAATAAAAGACAACGGACGGATTTCCCTACCGTTGATCCTATGCCGTCTAACAATATTTACGAGATTCTTCCTGAATCCGATTGTAGCGACATAGAAGAAAATTCTTCAAAAATTCCCAAAATGGACGCTTGTCGTTCTGGGAAGAAACATCAATCTATGCCACCAGTGACGGTGATGATTTCCGACTTCAAAGCATTCCGTACTGAGCTTTCTACTTTTCTCCCGGAAGTAAAAGTCTCATTTCAAATCGGACGAAGAGGAGAATGTCGAGTCTTGGTGGATGGATTGGAAGATTACGAACGTCTTATTCGATATTTGTCCGAAAAACTTCATAAATTTTATTCATATGATATAAAATCAGACAGACCCTTCAAGGCTGTCTTAAAAGGATTATCAAATGATCAAAGTATTGATGAAATTAAAAATGAACTAAAAGAATTGCTTGGTTTTGCCCCTTCCCAAGTAATACTTATGAAAAAAAGAGCGAATGGTACTTCTAAACCACGCTCTGGAATTTCCCATGAACTTTACCTAATACACTTCAATCGAAGTGATGTAAACAATTTGAAAACTTTAGAAAAAGTACGTTTCATTTCCCACATTAAAATTCATTGGGAACATTATAAACGGCATAATCGTATTGCAAACTTAACGCAATGTCGTCGTTGCCAAGGCTTCGGTCATGGAACCAAAAATTGTCATATGGATATACGGTGTTTGAATTGTGGTAAATCGCATTCGAAAGACGCTTGTCCAATGAATGAAACCACTGATAAATTTTCATGTTCAAATTGCAATGGAAATCATAAATCCAATTATTTGAAATGTCCTGTCAGGGAAAAAATTTTAAACGCTCGTTCGCTTAGACAACAAGTCAAATCAACGACCTTAAATTTACAGAACATACCTGAAAATTCTTCTAAGGCACCTGCCAATTCGTCTTCTAACGAAAACAATTTATTGACAGGTAGATCGACCTCGTCATCATCTTCTTCTAATTTCACTTATGCTGGTATATTAGGTAGAAATCTATCTCCTATTTCTTCTAATGTAAATAATCAAAACACAGGACCGCCTTGCAGTTCTTCTTCTAACGAAAACAATTTATTAATAGGTAGACCGGCCAAATCATCTTCTTCTAATGGCAGTCTACCTACAAATATTCCTTCAATGCCATTCGCTTCTTTAAATGAAGTCGATTTAGGCGATATAACTGAAAATAAAATGATCTACCTACAAGATCAACTTTTTCAAATGATCATCCAAATGAATTCGACTTCATCACTTTTTGAAGCATTTCAAATCGGATGGAAATTTGCAAATAATATTATAATGAATTTAAAATTTAACAGTGATGTTAAATAATTATTTGAATATTTTAAATTGGAATGCTCGATCTTTGAAATCGAGTGAAGATGAATTTTATAATTTTCTCAAAGTTCACAAAATTCATATTGCCATTGTGACAGAAACTTTTCTTAAACCAAATGTAAAATTGAAAAGTAATCCACATTATGTGGTTCATCGATTTGACAGGTTTACTGGAATTGGTGGTGGAGTTGCCATTTTTGTCCAACGGCAAATTAAACATCGAATTTTACCTTCTTTCAATACTAAAGTTATTGAAAGCTTGGGAATCGAAGTTGAAACCATTCATGGAATTTATTTCATCGCTGGAGCATATTTGCCATTCCAATGCACCGGCGAACAATTAAATTTCTTTAAAGGCGATTTGCAAAAACTTACAAGATATCGATCGAAATTTTTCGTAATAGGGGACTTAAATGCTAAGCATGTCCAGTGGAATTGTAGGCAAAATAACAGTAATGGTAAAATACTTCATAATCAACTCTCAGCTGGTTACTTTACAGTTCTTCATCCCAGTAATCCTACTTGTTTCTCTTCCGTGAAAAACCCGTCTACAATTGATCTGGTTCTAACAGATCAAAGTCACATTTGTAGTGAACCGATTACTCATGCTGATTTTGACTCAGATCATCTTCCTGTAACATTCAGACTTTCCAACGAAGCTATAATTAATCCAATTAGTTCTATTTTCAACTATCATAGAGCAAATTGGTTGGATTACAGATCTCACATTGAAAATCATGTGGATCATGAAACTATTTTAGAAAATTCTGCGGATATCGACACAGCAATTGATAATTTGAATCATTATATTATCGAAGCTAGAAATCTTTCAGTTCCCAAAGGTCAAACTAAATTAAATTCTCCTATCATCGATGACAATCTTCAACTGCTCATTCGGTTGAAGAATGTTCGTCGACGACAATATCAACGTTCTCGTGATCCTGCTATGAAAAACATAGTTAAGGATTTACAAAAAGAAATTAAACATAGATTTACTCTTTTGCGAAATGAAAATTTCGCTAAAGAAGTTGAACAAATTAAACCATATTCTAAACCTTTCTGGAAACTTTCTAAGGTTCTTAAGAAACCTCAGAAACCTATTCCTGCTCTCAAGGAAGGAAATCAAATACTTCTTACAAATGGCGAAAAAGCTCAAAAACTTGCTCAGCAGTTCGAGAGTGTCCACAATTTTAATTTGAACGTTGTGAGTCCTATTGAAAATGAAGTCTCACTGAAATATGATCATATTTCAACTCAAGTGTTATCACACGATGACATTATTGAGACGAATTTTGATGAAATTAAATCAATTATTAGAAAACTTAAAAACATGAAGGCTCCTGGTAATGATGGAATTTTTAATATTCTTATTAAAAATCTTCCCGATGTTGCCTTGAGACTCCTGGTTAAAATTTTCAACAAGTGTTTTTCATTAGCTTACTTCCCAAAAAGATGGAAAAACGCTAAAGTAATTCCTATCCTAAAACCTGATAAAAACCCAGCAGAAACATCAAGTTATCGCCCAATTAGCTTACTTTCTTCTATCAGTAAACTTTTTGAAAAAATTATCTTGTTAAGAATGATGACTCATATAAATGAGAATTCAATTTTTTTACCAGAGCAGTTTGGATTTCGTCATGAACATTCAACTACTCATCAACTTGTAAGAGTTACGAACATGATAAAAACAAATAAATCTTCTGGGTTATCCACTGGAGTTGCTCTTCTAGACATAGAAAAAGCATTCGACAGTGTTTGGCACAAAGGTTTAATAGCAAAAATGTCTGATTTCCAGTTTCCTATTTATTTGATCAAAATGATTCAAAATTATTTAACTGATCGTACTCTTCAGGTTAGCTATCAGAATTGTAAATCTGAATTGCTACCCGTACGAGCCGGTGTTCCGCAGGGTTCGAGTGTAGCTCCAATCTTGTATAATATTTTCACTTCTGATCTTCCAAATCTACCCGTTGGTTGTCAGAAATCGCTATTCTGTGACGACACAAGTCTGTTAGCCACAGGTAGAAATCTAAGAGTGATCTGCAGTCGCCTACAAAGAAGTTTAAATATTTTCAGTGATTATCTGTCAAAATGGAAAATTAAACCAAATGCAGCAAAAACGCAATTAATTATCTTTCCTCACAAGCCAAGAGCTTCTTTTCTTAAACCAAACAATAATCACATTCTCAAATTGAATGGCTTGGAATTGACATGGTCTGATCAAGCTAAATACTTAGGTTTAACGTATGACAAAAAACTCACTTTCAAGGATCACATTGAAGGAATCCAGGCAAAGTGTAATAAATATATTAAATGTTTATATCCTCTTATAAACAGAAATTCTAAGCTCTGTCTAAAAAACAAATTGTTAATTTATAAACAAATTTTCAGACCAGCCATGCTTTATGCGGTACCAATTTGGTCAAGCTGTTGTTCCACCAGGAAGAAAACGCTTCAAAGGATTCAGAATAAAATTCTGAAAATGATTCTGAAGCGTCCTCCCTGGTTTAGTACAAATGAGTTACACAGACTCACAAATATAGAACCATTAGATGTAATGTCACATAATATTATAAGCAAATTCCGACAAAAATCGATGCAATCTTCAATTGAATCGATTCGCTCTCTGTATTAGTTAGTAAGTTAGTATATAAGTTCCTTTTCCCCATTACACAATACAAGTAGGTTTAGAATTTTCCCTACACAAAAATCTCAGAATTGCGGAAGCAAATGATGTCTTCATGGTAATAACCAAATCATATATATATATATATATATATATATATATATATATATATATATATATATATATATATATATATATATATATATATATATATATATATATATATATATATATATATATATATATATATATATATATATATATATATATAACAGGGCTGAAAAGTCACCACTTGTGGCTGAACACCCAATTTAAATCTTAATAATTTAATTTTAACTCATATTCCAATAAATAGTTATTTAAAAAAAAAAAAAAAAAAAAAAAAAAAAAAAAACGATTTTTTATTCTGTTACATACAATTGTTTCTAAGTACCAAAAAGACTGTGTACAGCATCCTTTTCCATGACAATTTGCCTCGGACCGATTTTAGCACGGCTCGTTTTTGGCAACATAATCGTTCGAATATGACATATATAAACCAGATGATGGCAGATTTTTTTTAATTATATTGTTTTAAACTACTTACAGCAATAAATGCTGGAAGAACATAACATCCATATAACATTCGAATCAGTTCGTCGAGATCAGCAAATGCGTGTGTGACAAATAATTTCACTTAATTTTCTCGGAAAATTTCTTTTCTACAAATTCAGATTCATACGAAAAGTCGTATGCTCCCAAACAAAGTTCCTGAATTATGTTTGGTTCCGACCTCTGGTTCCGGAACTACAGGATGAAATATGAAACGAAATCATTCTCATTCTTCTCGTAGATGGCTGAACCGATCTAAGATTCAAATGAAATCTAAGAATCATCTAAGATGCAAATGAAAAGTTTCAAGATTCTTTAAAACATCTTGCTCTTCAGTCAGATCCAACTTCCGGTTTCGGGGATTAGTATAAAAATGTCTATTCCACATAAATTAATCAGGTTTATCGGTTTAGCAGATTTGGATAGTCGATAAAAAAAATTAACTTTTTTCAGTTTTAGTGGTATTCAGTTGTCGATTCAGAAGGCACCTAAAAATTTAATTCGTGCTATGATTTCTCAAAGATGTCTTCACTGATTTTCAAATATTTTGAAACAAATGTAAACTATACAGCTATTCAGGTGAATTTATCTGACTTCGACCATACCGATTTTAGAATTCCGGTTCCAGTATAAAATCGTTTCTCAAAGCTCAATCGTTTTCTCAAAAAAGCCTAATCAAATTTCAGAAACAAAAATTCAAATTGAATTAAACTTAGATACAAAATTAATTAGTTTTATACATATATCCAAAAATTAATGAATTTTATCCAATTAAGCTTCAAAGTTGTACTCAAAACTGTAATTTATTCGTCATATGGCCATACGAATCGGTTTGGGTTATGCTGGTTCCTGAATACCGGCTCTGGAAGTACCTTAAATTACCGTAAACTCTAAAGTGGAACTTACATATCATGGCATGTTTAATCGATTATCACACTTCTAGATTTAAATTCGATTGTATTTGCAGTTTCGACATTACAGAGTAATGAGTGATTACAATCTCAAATTGTCGCTTAAAACGACGGCCATTAAAATAATGTGATGAAAACTTAAACACCGAAGAATATTCATGCAAAAAACACATGCGGATTGATTAAAAAAGGTATCATCTCACTGCTAGGTGGATTAATCACGTTTTTCTACTAAATTCGGCTATAATTCAGATCACCCGCAGATATTAGGCTACTGCTTCAAAAATGTAAGCTCTCACTAATGAAATCCGTTCCGAAAATATGCATATTGTGAAGGTTCGAATCATTCGAGAAGTATCGACACAAATTGTAAGGGTTACCAAGCAATAACCGGAAGCCGGTGTTTTGGATTCCAGAACGACTTCAAACATCGTCTTCCTACATCTTCTCATCAAACCCGTTCCGAAATACTCATATTGTAAGGGTTGTCAAGAAATATCAATAAATCGGAAGTCGCCATCTTGAAATTCTGAACCACCTCAAATATCGTGTTCCGACATGTACTCATAAAACCCGTTCCGAAAATACCCATATTCTGATGGTTTGTCTAATAATTGTTGTTCCATAGTTACCCATTATTTTATACATATCCAATAATATACATACATAGGGAAAACTTTTTTTACGTTGAACATTCCAAATAACGTAAACTTTTTTTACGTTGAAAATTCCAAATAACGTAAACTTTTTTCACGTCATAATTCGGATTACGAAGTCCCGATTTTTACGTAAATGGATGTTTGGGTTCACCCTGTTACTAATTTCCCGATATTTGCAGAAAATATCAGTGCTGGATAAGAAAATGTTTTTGTTAGCAAAACTTTTTTCCCTTCAAAACGCCCATCTTACAATATTTGGAAGGTTGACAGGACTCATAATTATCGATATTGGAACAAAAATTCATTCAAATGAATAATGGTGTTTATTTTTTGGAATTCAAAATTAAATTTTTAAGATCGATTTTTTCAGTGCAAAATTCGATTAGTAATTTTTTCTTTATATTCAATCGAAAATTTGACTTATTTTGAGAACATCAACAGCGCTACAATTTTTTTGTAGGATATGCCATATTTTACTCTAATTATTAGCTACAAAATGATAAAAATGTCTAGTCCAATTCAAAAGATAGGCTAGATCAGTTTTGGAAAAATAAAGTGAACAAAGTGTTTTTTTGCGATAAAGTCTATATGCTGCCAACTAGGGATGTCCGATACCGAGTCGATACTTTGAGGTATCGAACCTTTCTTTCAAGAATCGGGTATTTTTGGTATCGATATCGCATCAGAGCGATACTGTTAGTATCGATAGTTTTGGTCTCGATACTTACAGTATCGAAACAGATTGAAGTCAATTCCCACAATCAGAGATGTCTATCTCCTCTGTGTGACGAAGAGCAAGCAAAATTTCTCCCCTCGCACTGACAACTTCAACGAGAGCTCTTCTCTTTCACATTTATACACCACTGTTGTGTAAAGTGTACACGCATCATGAGTGCGTTTGTTTATTTCCTTTTACCTCTTCCACTGAATCGCACCAAAGTGCTAGAGCATTAGCTAATAAATTCTCTGAGGTGGATGCAGATACTTTCACAGAGGTGTACACGCCGGTGAGCACTCTGCTGTATGGTTTTTGTAGATGAAGCGTGGATACGCAAAATCAGCAAAATAAAACAATTTATCGTAAAATTTTCGGTTTTCCTTGCAAATTTTTCATAGCAAGGCCAGATCTACTCTCTATTAATTGAAGTTCACAGAAGTGTTCGCTCACCTTCACGCGCCAGTGGTCACTTGGGTGTATTTAGACGAGAGCACGTGTGAGCGATTCATGCGAAGAGAATGTGTTTCACTTGCGCCAGCTGCTTTAACCACAAGCACACACTCAAATGCTGTCTATTCGACACTGAGAAGAAGTGCGCTTTCCTCTTTGTGCGGTGCTTCGTTTTTTTCATCCTCGGTGTGGCAGAAATCTGACTCTAGCGTGTATCTCTCTGGTGAAATGCCATCTCTGCCCACAATGACGGAACATTTTTTTTGTTTCAATCATAGAGGCTTTAATCCTAAGGTCATTCACCTCTTCGGGCCAGAAAAACTATCTAACCCTTTGTACGGGGTTGGCAATCGAACCCAGGAGGGCTGCGTGAAAGGCATCACGCTATACCCGTTCCCAACGGAACATTTTTATTTCTTCGGCTTCGACGAAGCGCCAACATCTCGCATCTATTAGTATGACGTGCACTAACCGTCGTTGAAATTCGTTCGACAATCTCACTTCGTTCCAGGGGTGCGCTGAAAGAGAGTGCAATGAAAGAAAATCATCATACTCTCAGAGAATTCAATCATTGGCTTTTAGTGTAGTATTTGTGTATCGACATAAAGGCATGCTTCTACACAGCAAGAAAGAATTGTAACAATCTCGATGTGATTATCAATTAATGTGATAAAAATTTAGATGTACTGAATATCAAACACAATAATTTTCTGTTTTCAAGAAAGATTGCTGATAAATCTCACATTATTACATAGAAACACCGTATTAAGTTCATTACATCACCCTAACTGAATACTGTATACGATTCTTATATGAAATTATGCATCATTATAAAGGTTGTAATATTACACGAAAAGATATCTGATTTAATTCAAAATCGTCTAAGCATTCAGTCAAGCGGATGTAATCTACTCAATACGTTGTATCGATCTAATAACGTGTGATTTATCTGTAATATTTCTTGAAAACAGAAAATTATTGCGTTTGATATTCAGTACGTCTAATTTTTTTCACATCGCTTAATAATCATAGTTACAATTCTTTTTTTGCTGTGTAGAAACACCTTTCTGTACATCATGAAATAACGCCACAGTCGACAATTTTATTTTATTTTGAAATAATTATTGCTCAAGTAGTAATTGATACTTACAGCTATCGATAACATATGGATCAATAAGTCCCGAGACTAACAATGGAAACAACATTTTTTTTTGCAAAATTTTTTTTTATTCATCAACATAATCACCTTTTAGGGTGATACAATGGTTCCAACGTTTTTCCAATTTTTCAATACCATGTTTATAAAAAAATTTATCTTTCGCTTCAAAATAAGCTTCAGTTTCAGCGATGACCTCCTCATTTGAGCCAAATCTTTTTCCCTGGATCATTTTTTTAAGATCAGCAAAGAGCCAGTAGTCACTGGGGGCTAAATCTGGCGAGTTGGGGGGGTGGGGAAGCAGATCAAAGCCCAATTCGTTCAATTGTTCGCCATTGTTTTCATCGACTTGTGGCAGGGTGCATTGTCTTGATGAACAACCAATCGCGGCACCCACTTGGAAAAAACCTTTTTCATGCTCAATTTTTCATGAAGGATAGTAAATACACTTCCATATGATATCTGTGTCATCTCAGCAATCTCACGGAGCTTCACTTTACGATCTTTCATTATAATTTTTGTCACTGCACTCACATTTTCCGGTGTAACAGCTTCCACAGGTCTACCCGAGCGTTCCGCGTCATTTGTGTCGGTACGACCACGTTTAAACTCGGCGAATCACCGACAAATCGTTGCTTTTGATGGACAAGAGTCCGGATAACATTTGTCAATCCATTGTTTCGCTTGTACGGTGTTTTTACCCATTAAAAAACAATGTTTTATCAAAACACGAAACTCGGTTTTTTCCATTTTTTAAACAAACTACAAAACGACTTTACTCCAACCTCGATAACTCAGCTGTTTCTGGTCGGATCGACTTAAAATTTTGACCCGTTTCAAGCAAAGGTTAGTACTCTAGGAAGACGTGGTTACTGGTTTACTACGAGCGCCATCTCTGCTTTAGTCTCGGGACTTATTGATCCATGTGTGATACTTTATTGCCTTTTAATGCCTTGTATCGATACACAAACTTTCGGTAATCCGATTCCCAAGGTGTCGATACTTTGCCTTCCGAGTACCATCCCTACTGCCAACTACGATTTTGCGCAAAATTCGTCAGTTCTAATTCTACACTAAAAAATCGATTTTTCAAAATTTATAGTCAATTTACAAACATACCACTTTTGAATTCAAGTAAAATATCGTCCCAAGGTTGGTTATTGTGTTCCATGTATTGTAAGGCGGTCAGTTTTAGAAAAAAGTGATTTTTAGTAAAGCTTTTTCTTTGACCGTTACTAATATTTTTTGCAAATATCGGGTTATCAGTATTCTTTGAAATCTCCTCTCAAATTGAGATTCATTGAATTCTTGGATGGTAATCACTTTCATTTTAGTTAAGTTCTCGATAAAAAGACACTGGTAATTTAAAAAAATGTTTATTCTTGTAAATTGATTTTGAGTTTTTAAAACCAATTGGATACAGAAGTTTTTTAGTATTTTTATGGGAAAGTTTCACTGATTTTGTGAAAATAACTAGTATAATACTTTTTTGTAGGCTTTGCCATTTTTCGTCAACTATTTGAAAAAAAAAATGTATAAACAAGTTTAGCCCTTAGCCTGAATCGAATAGTCTATGACACTCACCCGTTTGGGTAAACTTTCACTAGTCAAATTGGAAAGTGATAGGATAATTTTTCTATATGGGAAGAGCAAATCCCCGGCGAACGGGCATAATTGGGTTACAGCACGGTTTAAACAAACGATCACTTTTATTTTTTCTACCTTTATGGAATACTCTGGCCAATGGTGAGGGTTTCCAGGTTCCACGCGGTCCATATCAGACGAACAAGGCTACGTCACCCAAATGAACACCAGTAACGCTGGTGGAAACCAAGGACATTAATAGGTTTCCTACAGCATGGAACCAAAAACATAAATATCTTCGGCAGAAAAAGCATTAAAGAATTGGACACTTGAACAGGAAATATGATTCATATCGTTCAAACGACAGTCAATGTTCTCAAATCAATTAGAATTTTGTGGTCCTAGTAGATGCTTTATCATATTTATGCATTCGTCATTGAAGCTTCGTAGAATTTCGAATTATATCCGCTTCGGCCTTGGCCCTACTTTCCTATGTTGTCTTCTATGTCTGTGAAGTGGTGGCAAGTGAAATGCCGAGTGGTGGCAAGTGAAATGCCGAGTGGTGGCAAGTGAAATGCCGATTTCAATTTCTCGGTTTGCGAGATAAGAATTCCCGCTTTTTGGAATAGGCTCAAATCGCCTCTGTTTAGTTTTTTTTCTTTCATTCAAGCTTTAAACAGATATCCCATATCAAAAAAAGAACATTATAATAGATCAGCTAATTGAGGATTGAAGTTCTTTTCGGGCATCTCGATGTATAAACAGAAAATATTCATTGTTTCTAGTGCATATAGGAACAGCATAAAGCCTTATTCTAGCCATCTAGAGGTTTTGGTAATGAAACATGTTTACGATTTCAATGCGTTGATGAGCAAATAAATCAAATGATAGCTGTAAAAATGCACAAGATATCGATCTATTTATTCCTAATAGGATTCTAAATGCTAGGCTTATCTCGTTGCGTTATCAGGAAAATAATTAGAAAGTGCGAGTTCTTCATGATGAACTCTCTACTGATTATTATTATTATTATTTTTCTTTTTTGTAAAAAATATGTTCTATTGTCAGATGTTAAATAAGGTCGTTTTAATAATTACAATTCAAGGTGAAACATTATTTCGGCTACATCTAATCTATCGTTATTTTCATTAACGAAGCAGATGTACTTTATGAACATACTCAAAATTTCCATTTTTTTTTCTTTTCCCTAAACCTCTGAGAGCAGGTCTTATAAGTTCTTCAAAAGATAGACGCCTCCATCCGTTTGTGGTATCTGTTAATCTCAGCTGTAGGGCCGTCCAAGCCGGCGCGACACGAGCACATGTACTAAACTTGTGGCAGAGAGTCTCCTCCGTTTGATTTCCACAGTGTGTGCAGAATTCGTCTGGAGTACGGTGCATAGCGAACGACAATTTGCGGTGCTCGATCTTCTTGTTCACTAACAGGTACAGCTCCGATCGTTGCAACGATGAGAGCTGCTTCAAAGCTATGTTACGCCATGTGCGTTTCCAGTCGATTGTCGGATTATTCCGTACCACCCTTGGCAGGTCGGTTTGTTGTACAAAATAGCGTTGGATTTGATCGGCAGAGGGGTTTTGTTGAAGTTGATGAGGAGTTTGGGATAAATTTGAGAGGATTTGTTTGAGGTCGGGAAGATCTGCTGGAATTACTGGTCGGGGATTTGCGTGGTGAATTAAGGATCTATAGTAGGGAAGGGAATCGATTTCACGGAGATGCCGGTTGATTGCGAGCGATTTGCACTTCAGCGCTGGTAGTTGCAGCTTCAGTCCGCCTTCCTCTCTGCAGTGGGTTAATTGCATCATTGGGACGCGGGCGAAAAGTGTCCATCGTTGACGTGATTTTAGCCGTGTGTACTGCAAATGGTGGCAGACATATACCATATCCTTGAAGTACCAAACGTATTCAGCAGAATAACCCTTTGGTGAAGTGTTAGCTGCCGCGGAGAGTGCAGTCACATAAGCTGAGCGAATTTACTTGTAATCGCATCCCAATTCAATGTCGTCATCAGCCGTATCGAGTTCGCGAACACAACACCCAGGATTTTAACCGTATCTGTTGTTTGTATCCACGAGGTACTGATTTCATGTCCCTCCCAGTCTCCAACGTTAACTGCAGTTGATTTTCGATGGTTGAGTTTGGCACCGGAAACTATCTCGAACCGAGCGAACAACACTCTCATCGCTTCTATCTGCTCGTTGGTTGTTACGATCACGGTGATATCGTCTGCGTAAGCCACCAGCAAATCATTGCCGCAGACTCGCTCAAGCTCATTAATCAATGGATGTAACTGCAACACGAACAAATGCATTGAAATTGGGTCGCCTTGACGTAATGAACGTTGTATTTCGAACGAGCGAGAAAGATGCCCATTGATAAGCAAACGCGATGTTGATCGGTTTGCAATCACAGAGAGTAGTTGTGTGAGATCCTCATTGATACCGAGCGAGCGCATGGTTTCGAAAAGAAATGAGTGTCGTACTCTATCGAACGCGTGGTCCAAATCGAAGCTGATGAGTTTACCGGCACAGCGACGGTAGCGCAAATCAGCTATTCGGTCTTTCAGAGCAAGAGTGGCTTGAAATATGTTTCGCTCTGAGTTTGAACATTTCTGTCCGTCGCTCAGAATGTGGTGGGCCTTCATTACTTGCTCTAATCGGGTTTTCAGCAGTGCTGTAAAACTTCATTCAATTCAATTGAAACTGAATGTGGAACACATTGACGATCTCTCTAATGCAGTAAACTTCACTCTCTGACACACACAACGTTTGCTGACGGCCCGAACGGGCAGCATTCAGTCATCACTCGTTTCTCTTCAATCGAGGCTTAGTTTAACCACCGTCGGTTGATCTCTTGAAGTAACAAAATATCTCTTTCAATAGTGTGAGAGCGGCCTTCAAATGAGGTTCATGTAAACATTCGAATTGGTTCAAGATAATAGATGAAAGACTAATCAGACAGCTGAAATATCAATCCAAGAATACACATTAATTAATTGTTTCCTCCTTAAGTTTTCATTTTCAACCCTTTACTCCATTTATAATTCTATTCGATCGAAATTGCTTACTACCAAGAGCGAAGACCATGAAGCAGCTAGACTACTTGGCACTTGAAACTGAGGAAGCAAAACTTCGAATGACTAGGTACGATTATTCAACTGACGATGAATGCTGGGAGCTTCACTTGGAATTGGCAGCATAAGTCAAATGAATTAGTAGGGATATGCTGACGCTCAGTGGCCATAAATTTCATTTTCATCTTATATTATTCGATTGAAAATGAAATTTTACCGCACTGGTTTTCAGTATGCGGGAGAACAACTTGTAATCGCTGTTTAGAAGCGAAATCGGGCGATACGATCGGACTGTATTGTCTCCTCCTCTCTTTTTAGCCAACACGATGATGCCCTCTACGAACGCAGCGGGTAGATTGCCAGTAAGGGCTTCGTTCATCAGCAGATTGAGCTCTCGGTGGATGACGTCAAACACGCGCAGGTAGAATTCTTTCGGGATGCCATCGCAACCGGGAGATTTCTTGAGCTGCCCTTACACGTGACAATATTATTGTCAATCCAAAGTATTGTCAATACCGTCAATCCAATTGACTTGGTAACTTGAGTCCGCATTTTTCGAACAAATCATCGAATCGAATTTCGAAGAACTTTCTCTGGAGAGAAAGTATTGTCGGATTGATGAGCAGTTTTGATTTTTTGACAATATTTTCGTCAATCCAATGAAGTTTCCATTACACGATCAAAAGTATTGTCAATACTCCTTGTATTGACAATAATATTGTCTCGTGTAAGGGCCGCTTTGGGTGCACTAGTTCGTATTGCTGCTAAGATTTCTGCTGTGGTGATCTCGTCCATGCATGCCTCGTTCAGAGGATCATTCGGTGGGATGACTCTCTCTGAGAAAAAATCATTTTCGTTTCCATCGGTTGCTTCTTCGGAGTAGAGACAAGAGAAATAATTAGTTATCTGCGCCTCGATGTCATGTGGATCCTCGAAAATTCCTTCCCGCTCTGTCTGTAGCTTAGTTATGACGGTTTTTTTTCCTTCGTCTCTCTCCTAAATGGAATATCGATATTGGTTCCCCTGCTACGTGCGTTTCATTTATCCTCATAAACGCGTGAGAGAAGTTTCGTTGAAGAGCCAACATTTCGCATTTCAAACGGTTTATAGTGGGTAACATTTCGGGATGTTGATAGTACCCGTCGTACGCTAGCCGTAGCTCAGCATATAATCGCTGATGTTTACTGTGGAACTCTCGAAAAACTTCACGAGATTTCCATTTGAAGAATGACTTTATCTTGGGCTTAGCGTATGACAACCACCATTCTATCCATGAACGAAAATGTCTGCGCTGTCGAGTCCAGTACTGCCACTTGTACTGAAACTCTGCAACATTTTCATCGGTCAATAGATGGGGCCGCAGTGACCAAAATCCACGACCGTGCTCGCGTCCTAGTGAAGGAAGGCAAAGTCGAAGTGTGATCGCTTTATGGTCAGTAAATGAGCACACGTGCGTTTGTGCTGTTCGCAAGTTGTCGCGAAGGTCTTTACTGACATATATTCGATAGAGGCGAGACAAGGCATTTCTGTTCACGTATGTGAAACCTGCATCGCGCGGGCATAACTTTTCCCACACGTCTTGTAGGTGTAGCTGCTGCACAGCTGTTTTCAGTGCGGGACTGGGATTTGGACTGCTCGAGTCGCACGTTCGAAGTACACAATTAAAGTCGCCCGCTAGAAGAACGTGCTGTGTACGGTGCCGGAGGTAATAAGCCAACGTTCCGTTGAAAAATTCCTCTCGCGCGGCACGTTGCGCAGAACCGGAAGGAGCGTAAACATTGCAGATTGTCGTGTCTTGGACTCTCAATGCGATGAGTCGCCCGTCTAGACTTCGCTCGACGTGAGAAACCTGGATGTGTTCTCTCAGAGCGATAGCGGTGCCTCTTCTCGTGTGATCAACATTGCAGAAAACGACGAAACCCGGCAAGGAGAGTTGCTCGTTCTCTACTTTTTGCAAGCACACGATGTCGATCCAGTGGTTGCTGATGAAAGTACGAAGCGCATTTATTTTCGTGGGGTTCGTGATCGAGCCGATGTTAATTGAAGCGACGTTGTATGATGTGAGAGCCATTTGTTTTGTTACTTTTGCTCCATCTCAACATCGTCCTCGTTTTCCCGACGTGGCTTTTTGCCAGCCGGTCGGCCTCTCAGTTTTCGGCTGCTTGTGGATGCAGACGAATCGTCGGTTTCGTTACCATTGCCGATTTGGTTTCGTGTCTTACTGCTGGGTTTCCTGAACAGTTCGACTGCATTCGCGCTGGTGTTAAGCAGATCGTCGTTTTGCGACAGTGCTTGTTGTGTCGTCGCTTTTTGCGGAGGTATGCATGAGGAACCAATCGATGCGGGTTGGCGGCTGCTGTTCGCTGTCATATCAGCTGGTTTATCCAGTTCAGGAAACGTTTCGGCCGTTAGTGGGGGTGGTGCTGAGTCTCTCGCTACGGTCAGTCGCTTATTGACTGATTTTGTAGCAGCTGGCTTTTTCGGCTGCGGTCGTGGTGCATTTTGGCTTGCCACGTTTGCGTAGCTCTTTTGAACTAGCAGTTTCTTACTTTGGACACAGGATATTCCTGTATGTGACTGCTCCTTGCAGTGTCGGCAGGATTGCAGCTGTCCCTTGTATACAACGAACGCTTGCTCTCCGTCGATCGTAACCCACGAATCAATGTTTCGTTTAACGATCATTCGGGCAGACCAGACTCCGAGTGGAACTCCCCCGAAGTCGAAGCCTTCACCCCATGTCAGTTCACGAATAGATAGCACTTCACCGAACGCGCTCAAAAATTTCACGATTTTCTCTTCGCTCACGTCTTCGGGGAGCTCGTGCACCTTCACTTCGACACTTCCATCCTCCAATGTTATTCGGAGTTTGTACTTTTTCCCCTCTAGCTCCACTTCATGTTTTCCGTCGTGATCGTCGACAACTCTTTGTGCTATCTCTAGGTCACTGACCTTTATGAAAGCACACGCTAGTTTTATTTAGAATAGCCCAATTATGAGAAATCCTTCTACAATTGATCTGATTCTAGTGGATCAATGTAACATTTGCAATGAACTGACTATGATTCAGATCATCTACCAATAGCATTCAGGGTAAAGGACGGGTATAGCGTGATGGGTAAGTCGATGCCGGGTCCGGTTCCCAACCCCGCACATAGGATCAGAAAGTTTTTCTTACCCGAAGAGGCGAATGATCTTTAGGTTAAAATCTGTAGAATTGAAACAAGAAAAAAGAACACCCAGGGTTTCAAATTATGCAATGATTAGTTCTATTAGTAAATGACTGTCCCAGAAAGTATGGACTTAACCAAAAACCGCTGACATTTCGCAATGGTTCAGAATCTGTCAATTTTTATGGCTGCGTCCTGTTGTTTACACTCTTCTCTAACCACTTGTGCAGTTGTTTATTCATTTTCATTAGTTTGTTTCGAAATGCGTGGACTTTCAGCAGAACAACGTCGAAAGATTGTGTATAAATGGTGCACAGAACGGGAAATGTCACTGAGAAAGATAGCAAAAATGGAAAGAGGAAGTGAAAAAGCCTTGCGAATTGCAATCAGGAAGTTCGGTGAGGATAACACCACCGAAAACGGTGAGGATAAACCGAAAACGGGTCGAAAAAAAGGTCCTACTAACCCTCAGTTGGATAAACGTATACTGAATGCGTTCGAGCAAAAGAAGGAGATTTCAGTTCAGGATGTGGCCAAAAAAGTGGGCACTTCGAAGTCAAATGTTCTTCGTGGTAAGGAACGTTTGAATCTTCGAACCTATAAGAAGCAGAAACAACCACAACGTAGTCCGAAACAAGAAGCATCGATTGGGCCGAGGGTTCGAAAGCTGTACAATACGATTCTTGCTGGAAATTTGAACTGCATAATCATGGAAGACGAAACCTACGTGAAACTCGATTACAAATCCTTGCCGGGACCACAATATTATACGGATCGAGAAGGGCAAATGATAAACCAGTCCGAGACATCGATTGAAGTCGAAAAATTTGGTAAGAAAGCTATGGTCTGGCAAGCAATTTGTAGCTGCGGTAAGATTTCGAAACCCTTCACCACCACTGCTTCCATGAACAGCGAAATATACATCAAGGAATGTTTACAAAAACGACTTCTACCCATGATTCGAAGTCACAAGGAATTGAATCCTTTTGTCTTCTGGCCAGATCTTGCTTCTTGCCACTACTCTAAATCAACGGTAGGATGGTATACTACCAAAAATGTCACTCCATGAATCCACCAAATTGCCCACAACTTCGACCAATTGAGGAGTTTTGGGCATTAACGAAGGCACATCTTACGAAACATGTCTCGGCAGCCGAAACCATTCAACAGTTCGAAAAAGATTGGAAAAAAGTGTCAAAACTTTTCACCATTAAGACTTCATTTAATACGGAATTTAATGAAGAACGTTCGAAAGAAGGTGCGCCAGCTAGTCTACAATGGCTATGTAGCAAATGTTGAGAATAATATTCTGTCGTTGTAGTCTAATATTACCAGTATATCGAATAAAATTTGAATATCTAACTCTTGTGAATTATTTACAGCGAAATCAAAGTGCGTACATACTTTCTGGCACAGTCTTTATATGTTCTACCATCTTCGAGCTAATCAGCTAGGATACAGATCTCATATCGAAAGCAATGTAAAACTTAAAATAGTTTTGGGAAATATCGATACATCCATACATAGTTTAAATCTTTACATTATTGAAGTTAGGTGTCTCAAGATGACCTTACTGAGACAGATTATGATGAAACAAGGGTAATCATAAGCAAAACTAAAAACATGATGACTCCAAAAAAAATTGTAATAAATTTATTAAAATTTTTCCTTGAGACTTTGCCATACTTATTCTAAAACTTAACAAAAATCCAACAGAAGTACCCAAATCATCCTTACTTTTCATTATAAGCCTTCATTGTGCTGTTATTGATAATAACTATGAAAGCGCTGATGCTTTCTGATCCATTTGAAAACTCGGCGGGAGGCCCGCATGCTGGACATCAACGAGAGCGGTTAAGTTATGTAGAAAAGAAGGAGAGCGGTTAAGTTATGTAGAAAAGAGAAGTGAATGTTGCAGTAAATGTAATTGAGAAGGGGTTTGAAGGAGGGCGAGTGAAAGAAGTTAAAAACGGCACAAAACCATGTTAATTCACTAAAAAGATAGTTAAAAGATGGAAAAAGGGGGGAACAAAAAGATTAGTAGCTTCACAAAGATCTGGTTAGTTCCGAAGAAGATGGTGGAGAGCCGGGGGGTCGAGATGGTTGAAAGGACGTTAGAGATAAACCTAAGGGTGAATATTATTCTTTATATCGACGGAAAACGGGACGGAGGAAACACAAAGGGCTGAGGACAGTACGCTAAAGATGTTGGTTTTTTGCTATTCTCCCGTTTCAAATTAAATTTTCTTGGAAACGGTAATGAATATCGAAAAACCCACCTGACAATCTCTTTGAAATTTAGTTGAGAATATTCCGTGAAATTTTCAGAATGATTCATTGAGTTTACCGCTCGTGTTGTATTTTTTCCTGACTGAAGAACTGCTGAAAAATGGAACGCTCGGAATTTCATGCCTCGCACCGTTTATCGAATATCTCGGATTTGAAGGCTTGTATCATAAATCTACCATCTAGATAATTCAGTTTAGATGCGATTAGTGCATAAAAACATACATGTTATCGCGATAGTCTTGTATTTTTCTGTAAAAGCAAGTCAGTTTCTATGCATCCGCCATTTCATTCACTTAAGTTTCCTGGTGATGTCCGGGAAAAGAAGAGAAGAGGAGAGAAATCAAATCTACTCAACAAGGTTCCTAAACAAACAGACGCAAAGGGAATTTAAGAAGTCAGGGTGGAAGATTCAAAATCTATACGCGACCCCTGGTCCTTAGGCCTTAAGTACTTATAACAGGATTTAAATTTTTAAGTACTTCTAACAAGTACTAATCTTAGGCCTAAATCGAAATCTAGCATTTAAGCAACTAACGACTTTTGATTCAGTTTATTAATTATTTCACGTTTTTTTGCTTCGAATATCAGATAACTCTGGAATTTAATATGGGACCAGAATACCATGAATTTGAGCTCAAGTTTGTGAAAATTGGTCAAGCCATCGCTGAGAAAAGAGAGTGAGATCCGTTCTGGAATATATATGACCACTATTTCCGGTATTCCTGGAATTGGAAACCGGGAACCAGGATATCCGGAATCGGTTTGTTTGGTTGTCTATTGCTAATAGCTACCAACTGGAGTAGTTTACAATTTTTTTTACGAGTTTTGCTTCGCCGCTTTTAGTGATGGTATCAAATTGTTAACACACTTTACTCTATAATTCCGGAACCGGAAGTTGGATCCGGATGAAATTTGTAATTTTTGTATGGGATAATGAAACCTTTCATTTAAATCCAAGTTTGATGAAATCGTTCATGCCATCTCTTAAAAAATGATTAAGTAATTTGAAATAGGAATTTTTACACTGATCACCCTGTTATTCCGGAACCGGAAGAAAAAAGAAACTTAGTATGGGACAATTATACCTTTTATTTAAATCTTAGTTTGTGAGAATCGGTTAGGCCGAATGTCTTTGAGAAAAGTTAGTGCAGTTATTTTCACCGCCTTTACGAATGATGCACACATTTGTTGACAGGTACCGCTGTGATGAAATGTTAGTTTTACTGAAAAACTCAGCTACCGGGGTTTGAACAGCTGAGATCGTTAATCCAATTTAAGTGTGCGGTGTTCGGTTTGGTTTAGTTGAACACGGTGCTGTTGGTTGAGTAAAATCACACCCACTTATCGGAATTGTGACAGAAAGAAAAAGAAAGAATTTCGAAGGTTGGAAGTATAATTGAAAATACTTGCCTTGGAATCTTTTGATTCGAAATGTATATGAAATTTCAACAGCCGATTGTGTACACACCTCAATTGGATTACCGATCCTCGACACGCATGATCTAACAAGTTTTTTAACCATTTTAATACATTCTGCAGGCAATTCACTTTTAATGTTTTTAGTTAGTTATAGGTTTTATTTAACTCCGCTTTTAACCCCCGTGGATTTTTGCCGGAGCGTGTGGGTTCAATTAGATTCTTTTTTCCAGTCGGTAGGATTTTGAGAGTACTGGCATGTGACCAGTTGATTCTCGTACGTGATCAGCAATTTTATTTGGAGTTTTCCACGTTTGAAAACCAAGTGTAAGATGGAATTGACGCTTCCAAATGCAGACGTAATGCACGAATACTGTTCGGTTCGACAGGGAAAAAGTTTGCTTGCACTTCCCTCTCGTTTGGAAGAACCTCGTCTCGCGACGTTGCCGTAGCTTTTTGTTGTTTAGATTTGCTCATCCCGAGAACGTCTTATTGTTCACTACGCAGTATTGTATAATGTTCCAAAGCAGATCCAAAGACGTAGAGCAGTTCCATGGATTGAAATAAGGTATAACTTTGCTCTATGCATTTATTTACTGTTTTGTTCTGTTTTTCTGTCTTTGCATTGGAGACCTTTATTTTTTGTTACTCCTAGTCATACTAGAAGATTTCGAAGTTTTTTTTTTCATCGCTTTTGTTTTCTCTTAATTCAAGAAGGATGTTACTATCTGGTCACAATGGTTATTTCCTCTAATAATTTGGCGGTTATTTTTGACCCTAATTAGACCAACAAAATGCCGTCAAATTAAAAAGAATTTCCAATCGGTTTATTACCTACCGCTCGACATCATCAAATTTTAGCGCACAAGCGAGTTTCTTCCATTTTCAGTCATTGTCTCATGAAAATTGTGGTTGGCTCGTATATGCCTCGTAAAATTCCGGGTCGGTTGAATGAAGCTAATCGAAACGCAGACTACCGAGCTTGGTCTTTACGAAACACCCTGAGCCGGGGGAGGAACAACCGGAAGCCTTGTACGATTAAAATAAATATAAACAAGATTATTCCAGTCGGTATGTCGGTCGGTGCTACTTAAATAAAACTGTAGAATTCCCACGTCATTCACTGGCAGTTTTTATCAGCCTTTTCCAACATCCGATGCCTACATCCGACGCGAAGGTTGAAAAGTTAACAGTGTCGGTACTTTTCCGCCAGCCGGAAGAGAATGTTTGCCATTAGTGTATTTCGCACTGGTGGGTAAACACGACAAAATGAGATTAGTAGCTGTTTAATGAATAATTTGTTTACCTCACCTTCGCCATTGCCGCAGCCGAGGATGAGAGGATTTTCCCGCGACCGATGAACCGGCCGCCGGGTTAAATTAAATTAAATTAAATGTATCAAACAGTAACGTAGATTTCGGCGAAATCCTCAGCCCGACAGTGGATTTGGGTCGGTGTAGTGCGGCAACTGGCAGTTCCGGCCTACGGAGACGGAGACGCCAGCACCGTACCGAGCAGCAGCGGTAAACAGCGTGCTTCAGCCAGACGATGATGTCGAGCAACGCCAACGGTGAGGACGATGCTGGCTGATAATGTTGTACTCGTGTTGATGGTGATGTTTATGAGGGACCATTTCTAGGAGGATCCCGTGAGTGGCTCGAAAGTAGGGTGTCCACCGAGAGCGTATTTCCTGTACAGCGAAACACGCATACTGCTCTTCTTGGGAGACGACACGACGTTTCGTTTCGTACCCACCAGCAACGGAGACGATATTTCACAATGAAAGCACTCATAAAATTTCATATTATTTTAATGTTACATAATTTGCTGAGAGCATTATCTGA
Source organism: Malaya genurostris (assembly GCF_030247185.1). Lineage (NCBI taxonomy): Eukaryota > Metazoa > Arthropoda > Insecta > Diptera > Culicidae > Malaya > Malaya genurostris. The sequence continues at coordinate 52,613,884 of NC_080571.1, forward strand.
AATTTGTTTACATCGAACTGCTCCGCGCGCACACAAGCTCTCTTGTAACGAAAGTCGTATATTCCGGATTCGATGTAGATGTAACCATTTGCCATGTTAGGATGATGGTGGGAAAACAAATCGGCTTCCTGGAACGGACTCGTTTCGCCGTACTTTGTTATGTCCCAATTTTGCATACGAACCACACCACGGCTGATGTATGTGGCCAGCAGCAGCAGCCAGTCGACGTGAACCCGATAATGGCGTGTGGCTCCATTTCCATTTTTCTGCAACAGCAATTTTTTCAACATTTGACTGTTTTCAACAGATAAAGCACGTGTTCGCTGTTGACTTATCGAACGGTGATTTCGTTTGAACTTGCACCGACGGGTTGCATCATTGTACAAACGTTGTGCATATTTGCATATCATGGTTGTTTTTCTTTTTTCTTTTTTGTTTTTTGCACAATCCCAACTGTAAACGATAAAGCAATTTACGTTGGAAAGTTTAATGTCTTGCAAATGACTGGAGGTAATTTAATTGGCAATAAATATTTATGTTTCTGTCAGTTGGCTTGTCTGCCAATAAATCACGGAGATTTTTCAATCACGAGCAGCCCCACTCTCCGACGCGTCGAGAGGCGTACGGGAGATCAGATAAACAGCGTTTGCTGATTTAGGTGGAAGGGCAAAGTTTTGCTATGGGTATTTTTATTACCAATTTCACTCTCAGTAAGTAATGAATATTCATAGGAATTGAACATCAGCCATCCAACAGTCAGATATCAGTCTTTGTCTAATATTTTTTTCAATAATTTCAAATAAATCATCATGGATAAGTGTTTATCGTAATCTGACACTGACGAGAAAGCGCACGACGACCGTTGAAAAACCGTGCAAGATGTGTTATCTTCCTACTCAATTCTTACAAGGGTTAAAGCACCTTTTAGCATGAGCTTGAGTGACCATCCCGGGTCTCTATTACGTTACTGTCTCAGAATAAGAGACTTGGGACTGGCAAATCATCCTACAATGTACATCTTTTACTAATCCCAAAAGTCATTGATCAGTACCGGAACCAGCCCGGACCGAACAAGGAATGGGGAGGAATGTTAGTCCCACACTTGTTGTTACTAGTCGCCGTAAATTATACTGCGCATTCCACAAGTGTCACGAGAGAAGGATATTTGTTAGTATTAATTTCAGTAATGATTGTAATCAGGCACGATTTAGTATGTTCGAATGCATCATAAAACTCATGGACTTTGCAAGTGAACGTTTTAGCTTCAGGAAACTGAATTCGTAGTTACTAAATGTAACTTTAGGTCCCATCGCAGAATTTTTCTAAATTAAATTTACTTTTACAATAGAAAAGAGTGAATAGGATTCACACATAACTTTTGATTCATTTTAGTGGGATTTTACGGTTATTTCGTCGTAACCCATTTCACCGAAAGCCTATTCGATGAAAGCGATTTCGCCGAAACTCATTTCACCGAAAGTGTCGTTCTGAGAATGACATTTCGTCGAATGCCATTTCGATGAATAGCAATTCGCCGAATGTTATTTCGCCTAAAACCGCTTCTTCCGAAAACGTCGTTTCGATTTAAAATAAAGACAATTGAAAGATAATAACTTTTACACCCATTTTTTGTGACCTACAATCGTACTTCGGAAAGGTACGCGAATATATTCTTTTCACGCGTTCAATTCAGAAATATTTTATTTTTCACATTGATTGATGATCCTCAGAACGAAATTTATAAGAAATCTTGTAGACTTTATTAGATAGTAAGCATCAAAGCTAGATGCTCTAGGTAATATTGAAACATTCTCTAGAAGATATAAAAACAAATAAATATTTTTGATGAATTGGGCCTGAATACAAGGATGGCTTTTATCGTATCAAAGAACGCTCACTAGCAACTCTTCACACGATTCAATCAGTGCCATCAAAGAGAGACGGATATCATTGCAGCAACAAAAAACCGGCATAGTTAATTTAACATAAAATGGACACCAGTGAGAGAGCGAATTTCTCTCGATGATCTGTCTGAGAATCAAAAGTTAGCACGCTGCTGTGGGGATTCTCTCTGAAGTAACAAGAGATCGCTTATTCTCGTTTCGCGATCCGCGATCGAATCATTGATTCAATTTTCTGCGATAATTGTCAACTTGCAATTCTTGCTTGGTAAATTCCACACAGCATCGATCATTACCAGAATATAATTTTTATTAGGGGCCGTGAAATACTGAAGGGGAGTGAAGAAATGTAGAAAAATTCTCTCACGGTTCATGCATTAAAAGACACGGGTTCTTGTAGCATCTTCTACCGGATTGAAAATGTTGTATACAATAAAGAGAAATATCGAGCAGCTTCTGTCAAATTATCGGCAATCACCAACACTGACAGAATTCGTTGTTGTTTTTAATAATGTGTTACTATATTCGATGTCTCTTTCGGCGAAACGAATTTCACTGAAATTGAATTCCCCATTATTGAAATTATTCGAAAACTCTACTCAACAGATAAAGCACGTGCATTAATTACACGTATTATAGATTATACCAAATCATTTTAAGGGTCATTGGGCAAAGACTAACAAGCTTCGCGTGCATTAAACAATTAAATGTTTATTATTATTACCACTATATTATATTATATTTTTCTATGTCTTGGTTGCCGGTTCACTTGTCTTACAAGGTACTGGTCTTACAAGTCAGTTGTCGTATGTTCGAGCCCCAACATGGAAGGATTCTTAGTGTCAGTAGAATCGTGGAACCAGCCATGAAATATGAGAATCGGCTGCGAAAGCAATAATTTCTGATAAGGCAGAATCTCATATACAGAAGGGTCCGCGAATCCGCGATAAACGGGACCCAGAGCTTACGGGATTTCGACTGGTTGGGGCTGTGAACGGTTATCTCGCTTCGGTCGACAGATAAAGCTATACAATCTTCGGCAAACTTGTTGTAGATACTTGTACCAACAATTTAGTGTAGTTTGACAGACAATTAGTTGAGAACTTCTCCACCAGGGACGCTTTGAAAAGAGCATGAAATAATTCATATGTTTACAATAGAAAAAACAGTTGGAACATGAAATATCGCGAGGATTTTAGCATCTGGAATCTTGAAACAATTTTCGAGAGACTTAAACTTTATTAACAAGTTGAAAGTTTATTTCGGAATCACTCCATCAGATGGAATCAGTGTGCTTGCTATGGTACAACTTTCATTATAAAAATTATGCTCTAGTGCGAAAACTAAAATGTTTAGAGTTTAAAGGTTCATCTACAAAAATGTTCAAAATGTAGCGGTTTACATTATGAAAATCATATTAGTTAGGAACTTATCCACCCAGTGGCGCTAGTGAGATCACAATTTTGCAAAAGAAAATTGATTCTATTATATCTTTATAATTTGATGAGATAGAATGTTAGTGTTTTCGGAAAGAATGTTCCAGAGTTCAAAACAGATCAAATAGTGTAAATTTCTCTCATTGGTAACCTTAGTGTTCAATTCAGGGTCGGAATTTACTGCAGCTCAAGACTCATGTTGACTTATTAAATGAATGAGTTTTTATTATATCTACAAGAAGGTCTTCTGTAACATAAAATTAGAGTTGTTTACGAGAGTGATGTTATCAATCAGTGTTTCAATAAGCTACTGGAGTATTAGGATGAATATCGACATCTGAATTCTGAGGTTTTGGCTATTTACATAGTTAGATATAATGTTAAGTACATAAATCGTGACATATATTGCTTATTTTATTTAATTTAATATAAGTTTTTATTTTCTATTGAGCTGGGAAAAGCCCTAGAACATCTTCTCGAAGAAACCATATTTGACAAAGTTTTCTTGCGTAATAATGAACGATGATGCTTATGTGCTGGAAGACTTCAAGCAACTTTCCGGAGTGTCCTCACATACTGATATGCAACGGAACAGCGTAGAGAAGCGTTTCAGAACGGAAAAAAGGCCAATTTTCTTGAAAAAACATTTGGTTTGGCAGGCAATATATAGCTGTGGTTGAGCAAACCAAAAATTTATTCCGTAGAATAGAAGCTCTGCAAAATTCATTATCATGCCCGTTTTGCTCCAATTCCTCTTTTTTCTGACTTTACTTTGAAAACTAACTGTGAAACTCTGTACAAAATTGAATTCGACCAATTGGAAGGTATTCCTGACATGTTCATAACCTAGATAAATGGATTGTTTTTAATAAAATTGACCGCAAATAACTGTATTCTGTTTTAATCCCAGTCATCTTCTTCCATGAATTTACAGAAAAAAAAGTTCTACTGATCAGTATTTGAACCAATTCTGGTTAAACTAGACTAAAATAATTAACAGATAGTCTCCATGATCGCATTCTTCGTGCTACATCGTTTTACCCCAATTTTCCCACAAAATTTAATTTATATGATATTGGTTCATATAACGTACAAAACATCTGTGATCCAATAAAACACAATGGGAATGACAGTACTAGAATTTTTAACCCGTTTCACCCCAATTTATATCAAAATCGTATATCTGGTTAAATTTTTTTTCGCATACCGAAAGCAGGCTGATTGAGGTTATTGAAAATCGATCGAAGAAAGACCTGAAAATAAGAATACAAATGAACTCAATGACCGCACGAATCTTGCGTTTTACCTCAATTTTTTTCGAATTGAGCCTTCTGATGTACAATTCGGAAGCAGATCTAATACGAACTATAAATGATGGTCCATATTACGTAAAAAACTACAGTGATCCAAATACCTTTTATGGTTTAAAACTGTCATTGAAGGTTTTACAACAGTTTCGAGGTAAAATTTTCCTGAATTCTGAAAGGAGTGTGGTCCAATCGATTATTGATAAAAAAAGATTGGATAACATTTTGTTGAAAATACGCAGTGGCTTAAGCAGCTTTTTGACCATTTTCGCAGTAACATGATCAATGTACCTTGATTTGAAAAATTATAAAAAGAAATTAAAGTGACAAACAAACATGTTTTCATTCTTTCGTTTTTTTGCACAGATAATTATTTCTCTATTTTCTCATCTCCACTCATCAGTATCGTCGGTGTCTTCTGTTGACAGTGATTCGTGTACGACAGATTGATAAAAAAATTTGAACTCATTTTTTTTAAGTTTACGTTTCGTCTTCGACTCATCAGTGCGTCAGCAGATTATGCTGACGCGAACCCCCGGATCAACATAATCCGCTGAGCAGACATAAAGTTAATGCTATTTGCAAGACACTTTTTTATTACACATGAAGTGTGACGTCTAAACTGAAATCTCGAACGAAACAAGTTCTGAACTGTTCTTCAAACCAGAAATACGACTTATGAAATAAATTGAGGTAAAACGGTATAACAAGATTCGTTCGGCCATTGAATCCAGTTGTAATCTTATTTCTAGGTCTTTCTTTGTAATATCAATCGATTTTAATCAACCGCAATCAGCCTGCTTTCGGTATGCGAAGGAAAGTTTAACCAGAAATAAGACTTTTGATGTAAATTGGAGTAAAACGGGTTAAACAGGCTACTACTGTCATTCCCATTGTGTTTTATTGGATCACAGATGTTTTGCACGTAATATGAACCAATATTGATAGATCGTATTCTATCTGCTTTTGGATTGTAGATCATATTTCAACTGATAATATTCAAATATAACTAGACATGAAATGGGGTAAAACGGTACAACGAGTTTTTTGCTTTCATAAAAACTATATGCAATCGATTTGTTAAACTTTTTTACATTGGAAACACTCTATTCTCTCTTCTGCAAGTTCTTCGGTTTTATGTTTTATAGTTAAGCTTAAATACAATGCAGTATAAAAAGGGAACTTAGGGTAAAATGAACATGATAGCGTTTCGTTCGGTCCTTCTAAATACATGAAATCGAATTTAATGACCATTTTGCTACAAAAAAGTAATTTGTGGTCAGCTTTATCATGCCTCCAAAAAAATCGTCACGTTTTTGGTCCATTTTCCCCCATTTACCAGCAGTTTTGGACTCTTAAGAAGAGAGAATTCTCTTATATATAACTGCTGGTAGCAAACAGCGTGGCAAGACTTTTTTTTCTTTTTTTTCAAGAAATAAGATTTAAATTGGGTGTTCAGCCACAAGTGGTGACTTTTCAGCCCTATTATATATATGATTTGGTTGTTACCATGAGGACATCATTTGCTTCCGCAAATCTGAGATTTTTGTGTAGGGAAAATTCTAAACCTACTTGTATTGTGTAATGGGGAAAAGGAACTTATATACTAACTTACTAACTAATACAGAGAGCGAATCGATTCTATTGAAGATTGCATCGGTTTTTGTCGGAATTTGCTTATAATATTATGTGACATTACATCTAATGGTTCTATATTTGTGAGTCTGTGTAACTCATTTGTACTAAACCAGGGAGGACGCTTCAAAATCATTTTCAGAATTTTATTCTGAATCCTTTGAATCGTTTTCTTCCTGGTGGAACAACAACTTGACCAAATTGGTACTGCATAAAGCATGGCTGATCTGAAAATTTGTTTATAAATTAACAATTTGTTTTTTAGACAGAGCTTAGAATTTCTGTTTATAAGAGGATATAAACATTTAATATATTTATTACACTTTGCCTGGATTTCTTCAATGTGATCCTTGTAAGTGAGTTTTTTGTCATATGTTAAACCTAAGTATTTAGCTTGATCAGACCATGTCAATTCCAAGCCGTTCAATTTGAGAATGTGATTATTGTTTGGTTTAAGAAAAGAAGCTCTTGGCTTATGAGGAGAGATAATTATTTGCGTTTTTGCTGCATTTGGTTTAATTTTCCATTTTGACAGATAGTCACTGAAAATATTTAAGCTTCTTTGTAGGCGACTGCAGATCACTCTTAAATTTCTACCTGTTTTTGTTTTCTATTTCTAGATAAGCAACTCCAGTGGATAACCCAGAAGATTTATTTGCTTTTATCATGTTCGTTACTCTGACAAGTTGATGAGTAGTTGAATGTTCATGACGAAATCGAAACTGCTCTGGTAAAAAAATTGAATTCTCATTTATATGAGACATCATTCTCAACAAGATAATTTTTTCAAAAAGTTTACTGATAGAAGAATTGATGTTTCTGCTGGGTTTTTATCAGGTTTGAGGATAGGAATTTATTTAGCGTTTTTCCATCTTTTTGGGAAGTAAGCTAATGAAAAACACTTGTTGAAAATTTTAACCAGAAGTCTCAAGGCAACATCGGGAAGATTTTTAATAAGAATATTAAAAATTTCATCATTACCAGGAGCTTTCATGTTTTTGAGTTTCCTCATAATTGATTTAATTTTATCAAAATTCGTCTCAATAATGTCATCTTGTGATAATACTTGGGTTGAAATATGATCATATTTCAGTGAGACTTCATTTTCAATAGGACTCACAACGTTCAAATTAAAATTATGAACACTCTCGAACTGCTGAGCAAGTTTTTGAGCTTTTTCGCCATTTGTAAGAAGTATTTGATTTCCTTCCTTGAGAGCAGGAATTGGTTTCTGAGGTTTCTTAAGAACCTTAGAAAGTTTCCAGAACGGTTTAGAATATGGTTTAATTTTTTCAACTTTTTTAACGAAATTTTCATTTCGCAAAAGAGTAAATCTATGTTTAATTCCTTTTTGTTAATTCTCAACTATGTTTTTCATAGCAGGATCACGAGAACGTTGATATTGTCGTCGACGAACATTCTTCAACCGAATGAGCAGTTGAAGATTGTCATCGATGATAGGAGAATTTAATTTAGTTTGAGCTTTGGGAACTGAAAGATTTCTAGCTTCGATAATGTAATGATTCAAATTATCAATTGCTGTGTCGATGTCCGCAGAATTTTCTAAAATAGTTTCATGATTCACATGATTTTCAATGTGAGATCTGTAATCCAAGCAATTAGGTCTATGATAGTTGAATATAGAACTAAACGGATTAATTATAGCTTCGTTGGAAAGTCTGAATGTTACAGGAAGATGATCTGAGTCAAAGTCAGCATGTTTAATCGGTTCACTACAAATGTGATATTTACCTGTTAGAACCAAATCAATTGTAGACGGGTTTTTCACGGAAGAGAAACAAGTCGGATTACTGGAATGAAGAACTGTGAAGTAACCAGCTGAGAGTTGATTATGAAGTATTTTACCACTACTGTTATTTTGCCTACAATTCCACTGGACATGCTTAGCATTTAAATCCCCTATTACGAAAAATTTCGGTCGATGTCTTGTGAGTTGTTGCAAATCGCCTTTAAAGAAATTTAATTGTTCACCAGTGCATTGGAATTGCAAATATGCTCCAGCGATGAAATAAATTCCATGAATGGTTTTAACTTCGATTCCAGAGCTTTCAATAACTTTAGTATTGAAAGAAGGTAAAATTCGATGTTTAATTTGCCGTTGGACAAAAATGGCAACTCCACCACCCAAGTAACAATTTTTGTTTCGTTAGCTTGTTTGTGACTAGTTTGCAACCAGATATTTGAGTGATTGTTACTAACATCTAACCACTTGCATGACTCTAAAAGCGCAGTTTCTACTAGTTGTTAAGTCGGCTAAAAATAAGTTGTCGTTACGTTGTAATGCCATACTGAAATAACTTATCTTTTCATAACTTGAAAATAACTTGTTTTCAAGTAAACTAGTTGAAACTTAGTCACCATCGACATTATAAACATTGAATGAATCCAGAATACCTTTCTATCATCAATAAAAAAGCAGAAGAGTACTTTAAATCACAAACTTGATACAAGGTACAAATTTCACAACGATCCAAAAAATGCCGAGCGGAATTCAATTTTACTCAACTGTTTTTTATGCGCCTTCAATCAAAATCTGTTTATGAAGATAAAATAAATAAACAACAAAATAACCCTATGTTCAGAATGCTCAAAATTATTCCAAGTAGAGTGATTTCTCTTCATTTTAAATTCATATATCATGCGAATTATAATATTATCACAATCGATGTTTAATCCCTATATTATTTTCTTCGTGTTTATGACAGTGCATAGAACAAAAATGACTATTCTGCCTTTCACTATTTTCGGCAAAAAGTAGTTTTGAAAAAAGTAATATCCTGGTTTTATTTACGTTTCATACACTTCTTGAGACTCCATATTGTGTTCGCAATTTTCAGGCCAAAAAAGGTTATTTTGTTTGCATTTTCGTTATCATAACGTTGGAAAAACCTACCGATAACTATCTGATTCAATGAAGAAATTATGTTATAATCTTATAATATCTAAGTTATTGCTATATCAATTCACAGTAACGATTCACATTTACGTTAACGTATTTATAATGGTTTCACAACGGAAAATATACCTTTTTTCAACTAGTAGCTAAAAACATAACTGTGATTAAAGATATGTTTGAATCCAGTAACGATAACTTACAAATGATAGTTAGTTCAATGTTTATGTTATAAAGAAACACTGCTGTCACCTTGTTTTAACCAGTATAACATAAAAACCATGTTCGTGCTCTTGTTGCAACAAAATTGGGCTAAGTGGTATCAAAACTAGTTACGGGTTGCTACAATTGAAGTCTAACAAACTTATTTTCAACTAGTAGCTAGAAGCATAGTTGTGATTAAAGATATGTTTGGATTAAGTAACGATAGCTTATAAATTATATTTAATTCAATATGACACAAAGATGTTATGATTGAAAACCTAAATAACTATTTCGTAACTAGTTATGTTATGATGAAACATTGCTGTCACCATGTATTAACCAGTATAACATAAAAAACATATTCGTGCTCTTGTTTCAACATAGTTTGGACTTTGTCGTATCAGAACTAGTTGCGAATTGCTACTTGGGCACCCATTCCAGTAAACCTGTCAAATCGATGAACCACATAATGTGGATTACTTTTCAATTTGACATTTGGTTTAAGAAAAGTTTCTGTCACAATGGCAATATGGATTTTGTGAACTTCGAGAAAATTATAAAATTCATCTTCACTCGATTTCAAAGATCGAGCATTCCAATTTAAAATATTCAAATTATTAGTTAACATCACTGTTAAATTTTAAATGCATTATAATATTATTTGCAAATTTCCATCCGATTTGAAATGCTTCAAAAAGTGATGAAGTCGAATTCATTTGGATGATCATTTGAAAAAGTTGATCTTGTAGGTAGATCATTTTATTTTCAGTTATATCGCCTAAATCGACTTCATTTAAAGAAGCGAATGGCATTGAAGGAATATTTGTAGGTAGACTGCCATTAGAAGAAGATGATTTGGCCGATCTACCTATTAATAAATTGTTTTCGTTAGAAGATGAACTGCAAGACGGTCCTGTGTTTTGATTATTTACATTAGAAGAATTAAGTGGTAGATTTCTATCTGTTATACTAGCATAACTGAAATTAGAAGAAGATGATGACGAGGTCGATCTACCTGTCAATAAATTGTTTTCGTTAGAAGAGGAATTGGCAGGCCTACCTGTTTTTTGTTTTGAATTCGAAGAAATAAGTGTCTTAGAAGAATTAGGCGTGGCATTTGTAACGGTTTTTTGATTATCAGGTATGTTCTGTAAATTTAAGGTCGTTGATTTGACTTGTTGTCTAAGCGAACGAGCGTTTAAAATTTTTTCCTTGACAGGACAATTCAAATAATTGGATATATGATTTTCATCGCAATTTGAACATGAAAATTTATCAGTGGTTTCATTCATTGGACAAACGTTTTTCGAATGCGATTTACCACAATTCAAACACCGTATATCCATATGACAATTTTTGGTTCCATGGCCGAAGCCTTGGCAACGACGACATTGCGTTAAGTTTGCAATACGATTATGCCGTTTATAATGTTCCCAACGAATTTTAATGTGGAAAATGTAACGTACTTTTTCTAAAGTTTTCAAATTGTTTACATCACTTCGATTGAAGTGTATTAGGTAAAATTCATGGGAAATTGCAGAGCGTGGTTTAGAAGTACCATTCGCTCTTTTTTTCATAAGTATTACTTGGGAAGAGACAAAACCAAGCAATTCTTTTGGTTCATTTCTAATTACATCAGTACTTTGATCATTTGATAAGCCTTTCAAGACAACCTTGAAGGGTCTGTCTGATTTTATATCATATGAATAAAATTTATGAAGTTTCTCGGACAAATATCGGATCAGACGTTCATAATCTTCCAATCCATCAACTAAGACTCGACATTCTCCTCTTCTTCCGATTTGAAATGAAGCTTATACTTCCGGGAGAAAAGTAGAAAGCTCAGTACGGAATGCTTTGAAGTCGGAAATCATCACCGTCACTGGTGGCATAGATTGTTGTTTCTTCCCAGAACGACAAGTGCCCATTTTGGGAATTTTTGAAGAATTTTCTTCTATGTCGCTACAATCGGATTCAGGAAGAATCTCGTAAATATTGTTAAACGGCACAGGATCAACGAAAGGGAAGTCCGTCCGTTGTCTTTTATTTTTACATTCAGATTCAATAAGATCGTGAATGTTATTAGAAAAATGTTGAATAACGGATTGTGATTTATTCCGTATTGAATTATTTTTAGCCTTAGGCTTGCTGCCTTTCCAGTTGGACGCAGGCAGTTTTGAAATGAATGGAATTTTGAATAATAGTTCTTTGAATAGCTAGCCTTAAAAAAGGCTGATTAATTTCTTAGTCACTCTAATATCACTCTTTGTATAGCCTTGAGAAAGGCTGACTAATTTTTAGTCTTTAAAAAGACTGTTAGTGATTCAGGTAGCCTTGAAAAAGACAAAAGCCTTGAATCAATGAAACTCTAGGTAGCCAGAAAAAATTTCCAGGAGCCAAGAGCTATACGCGTGCGGTGCGAACGACTGTTCAACACCGACTGAGAATTCTCTTAATATAAACAACAAGTTACAACTATAGAAAATTTTTAAAAATCTAGGACAAAAGCAGATAAATCAGTTGCAGAGAAGTCTGTACAGTCCTTAATGGCTGGAGTTAGGTCAAAAGTTCGTAGTTTCTTCGTGAAGCCCTTAATTTAGTAAATGTGATTAGTTCTATGATGACTAATGTTACACAATTGAACAAACAAAATATGCATCTTGGATTGAACAGAAAATTTATTTAATTTTAATCTTTTTTGTCGCGAACAAGCCCTATGATAAGCTAAAAGGATACATAGAAGAGAAGAAAACACCTAACAATACTGCTTATCTTATCTAGTCTGGAACTAGCCGAAGGTCAAATTCACAAACAATCATTGCTGGCTGAACAAATCTGCACACGACCACGTTATTATTGAATTATTAGAAATGTGTATAGGTAAATATGATCTCTAAAAGGACGCTACTGCCACCCTCACTTCGGTTTATGTTTTGCTTTAAGGATTTGACATCCTAAACAAATTTCGAGCGGTTTTGAATTAATAGCTGCTTAAATCATAAAATATCTCTCCTGGGACTGGTTCCCGAAATCATCATAATGTGATTTTCTCGGGAAATTTAATTCAAATCTTACGCAAGAAACGGATAGACATTGGAAAACAAGGGGACCCGGTAGCCAAAATACGAAACTTTTCCCATTTGTTTGTCCAACTCATGACACATAACGATCCATTGCCTGATAGTTTCCTCCAGTTTAGAGGCGCCGCCGGATTCCGTCTGCTGTGTTGGAACCATTCCAAAACAAACAAATCAAATCTAAGCAAATTTGATACATCCGGGTGCTGAAATACAACAGTTCCGAAACAAAGAAACCGTTATCGTTTAAACTTTTCTTTGGCGCTATGAATATTAATACCATCAAACCGAGCAATTTTCCCACCAAATTCCCCCCCATCCGAAATCGGAGAACTTTATTGGAAGATTTCCAATTACGGTTCGTTTTATCTCGTATAATTTCGAAAAAAAAATCCCCGTCTGATGAGACATGATTTTCGTTACTCATTATTATTCCAATTCAATGGCTTTTCCCATCCAAACTATAAAAATGTGCGTTTCGCTGCCGCTGCCGCCGCCGCCGCCGCCACCACCACCCGAGGGACAACCGTACGCGAATGGAATTAATGGTGCCGCCGCGCTTGCGATTTTACGAGCCTAGCTCCCACGGCAAACATTTATGGCCTCAGCACGGCACGGCGTTGGCAAAATCCAATGCCATCATCGTGTGCCATAAAATAATAACTCGGTGCCAGTCGAACCGGTTTTTGGGGGGGGGGGGGGGGTTCGGTAGGGGGGGGGGGGGGGATCGGCAAACTGGCTTCATGCATAGGCGAAAAGCATGAGCATAATGAAATAGAAATCCCAGAATTTGCCTCCCCCGTCTTCTACCCCAGGAGTGACTTCACAACGCAAAAACACAAATCAAACTGCTGAATCAGTTTCGGATTGGTACACCCGAGCGGATCGGGCCGACCGGCGAAATCGGATGACCGACCTAAAACTAATGGATCTCCGGGGTGTCCCCAAAAAAAAGCTTGAGTGGGTGCCGTTGTGCGTGCGTCGTGCCGGCCGAATCTGACTGACTGAGAATTGTGTATAATAATGATATAAACATGCCAGAACTGTTGGATATTCCTAGCAGTCAATTTATGCTAGCCATTTCAGTATGCGCCAACAACGTTTTCTAGCTTCCCATTGGCAAAAGGAGGACAGCGGCAGACGGAGCTGACTGGGGTTAAACGTAGAATAGAAGTAGAAAAAAACTCGCAGTACTATATTGGACTCACTGGGGGTTGAATTCCTGAACAGAAGCACGATCGCAATATACCACCTAATAATAATCTTGTTTCCAGTCCCGGTCCCGGGAATACCCGAAGTTAGGCAGCAACCGGGGGGTCTTTGCAATCAAATTGGATGCGTGGTCCCCCTATCCTGGCTGTTGTCGTGTCACTGCTCCTGCTAATACTTTGTTTTTTTTTCTTAGGGTGTTGTCCGGCATCGGAAATGTGTCAGAGTGGAAATGAAATTATGATTCAGGAAATGTTGGTGGCATAAATTAGCGGTTTCAGTTAGTGATTAAAATATTACTTGTTCATTATAGTTAAAATGGTTGTGACTTCTTTGTGACACACCTGTTTTGTCATTTACATAGGGCAATGGTAATTTAAATGGTTCCAGCCGAAATATGCTTTGCCCAAGAAAAAAAAATCACTATCCTAAGAGATTAAACTATGACAGTCCCGTTTCTCAGAACTCGTACTGAGCCAGAAAAACTCATTTCCCGTCTCGTGTGTTTGTGTTTTTTTGTCCTATTTCATATCATATGTTGACAGGTAGTCAGACAACCATAAAACATGTTGTCTGTTGACCTTTCCCAGCTGGAAGTCAAACCTCGCGGGCGAAAGGATAAAACTAGGGTCGCCACTGGATTTGCTATCCCATACCAAGGGTAAAAAATTTACCCATTGTCTCGTTGTTCCACACGAGATTCCGAGTGATATATGAGCCAATTTCAATAACACAATTCTTGATTTTTAGCTTTGACTGTTGTTGTTGTTGCGGGGGATTGTTAGCACATGCTGCGTGACCTGAATTCGGGGTTTGTTGGGACGATTCCAGCATCGGCTAAAGTGGCTTTGAATTGATACTCCTTTGTCGGTATCGCAGGCGTGGTGTCGCTCGCAGTGTTCGACTAATTCTACAGAACATTTCACAGTTTAGCGATGGAATCACGGTAGCATGTCTGGGATCAGTTTCCTTTTACATTCCGGTGTCTAGGCTAGCCATTCACACGCAGTGCACCGGGCCATCGGATTGGGTGGTCGTCCTGGCAGGCTGCCAGCGACCGTAACAATTTCATTTCAATAGTAATTTCCCAGACCCAGACGAAAATTTTCCTTTCTTTTTCGAACGACTCACTGGAACTCATCGCTGGTTCGCGTGTACGATTGTAGAACGAAAGTAAGTTATAACCGTATCATCAACGGGACTCGTGTGGCGATGGAACGTCATAACGAAGGTGATGAGTTTTTTTTTCTTTTCTACCAGTTCAACAGAAAAACCTTACCCAGCCGCAATGAATCACGGAGCATTCCCAGACCAAGGTACGGTATCAATTGAGAAAGTATTGTGTTTTATTCGGTTTTGCTCTGTAGTCATAAAAATCTGATTTGTAACCAACCATCAATTTTGGTTACTTAATTCAAGTCGGTTATTTTTCAATCTCTCAGGTAATTTCTTTCACACTCCTCTTCTAGGCTGGTTGCCTACAACCGCCCTATGCCGTCATAAGCCCTGAACCGCCAACTCGGGTAACCTTGGACGTAACCCAAGTAGCAAATGTAACTTATTGAAATTTCAAGATGTTCTACAATTGTTTTATAATTGTTATTTATGTTAGATATGTTCAGAAAGATTTTTGAAAATATTAAAATTGGTTTTGCAACGTATCACTGTTAAGCTTCACAAAACTACCGAAAAAATCATCGTCGAACAATTCTAAGTACATCTAAAACAATTGTGCAGTAAACCATCAACTTGTTCATGTTTCCTTAGCATAATATACGTCGAAATTGCTATAAATCTCTTGTGAAAGAAAAATTAGCGAAATTATGCAAGACAAAAGATGATAAGCCGAATTGCAAGTTTTGGCAGCACCATGAATTTTTAGGTCAGTGTGTGCAGTTTTCTTTACTTTTCGAATATAAAACTCAAAACTTCTCTTTAATTTTAGAATACAAAATTCAAAACTTGCAAAAAAGTTGTGTAAGATTTATCTGTTTGAAATGAACGCAAGACTTGCAGACATAAAGCGAAGCCTTCTTCATTCCTGTAGTGGAATTTGACCTCCTGGTTCAACAGACTTCGCAGCCGATTCAGAGTGTACAGAACCATTGCATGGCTAGTGCTACGATTCTACTGACACTACGAATCCTTCCAGGTCGGGCTCGAACATACGACAACTGGTTTGTACGATCGGCGCCCTATGAATCGAACCGCCAACCCGGGGTGGTTGGATATGAGACTATTATAAAAGCTGCAGAAATACCGCATTACTTACGCAATGAAAACAAAAATCAATTAGATCATATGTGTTTGGTTTTCATCTTAAGAAAAAAAAAACCTGTTTTAATCCACCTAGTGGTGTAATGATGCCTTTCTCATATCAATTATACTATCATATATAATGGTATGGTATTCTTCAACATAATTTTCTTCGATTCTTAAAAGAATAACCAAAATTGGTTTGTTTGACCGTCTACTGATAAAAACTATCAATTGGAAAAGATTTAAGGTAGATTTAGAAAACTTTTTAAGGTTTTTCCCCATTTTCAGTGATGGTATACAATTTTTAACCCACTTTACCCTATATTTCCGGATCCGGAAGTCGGATTCGCATGAAATTTCCGGAACTACGTATGGGACCACAGGACCTTTCATTTGAACCTAAGTTTGTGAAAATCGGTCGCGCCATCTATGAGAAAAGTTAGAACACATATTTCCTTATTTTTGCACATTTTACCCCATAACTCCCGAACCGGAAGTCGGATCCAAATAATATTCAGGAATTTTGTATGGGACCACAAGACCTTTCATTTGAATCTAAGTTTGTGAAAATTGTTTCAACCATCTCCGATAAAAGTGCAAAAAAACGTTAAATACACACATACGCACATACACGCACACATAATCGACGAACTGAGTCGAATGGTATATGAAACTCGGCCCTCCGGGCCTCGGTTCAAAAGTAGGTTTTCACAGTGATTGCATAACCTTCCTATATGAGAAAGGCAAAAAATGAGCAGACTTGACCTTATCACTTTTTAAAAATATTAAACAAAAAGTTAAGTTCATAATAGTTACTTTCATAGTTATATTACCGCTCGAGTAACTTGTTTTTGCAACTTTAGCACATAGGCTTACCAAAATAATACCTACAGTGCGTATCACAAAAGTCCGTCTGTATTGTTGTTCAATTCATCTAGAAAATTTAAACTGATAAAAAGTACAGGTGTATAATGTCAGAGACATAACTGGATGTCGCGAATACGAATAAAACTGACACTCTTTCTTTATACTTCGAATATCAATTAGTTGATCGATAGTGTGAATTGTGTAAGTTTTGCCCTTTTACACTACTAGAATTTGAAACGATACACCTAATTTACTGTACAGATTAGTTACATTAAACATTATGACACACAAGTATTACGAAAAATCCAGTATAGTTCTTTATGCTAAAATATTGGTGGTTCTGAAAAGAACCTTTTATGAAGGCGTTCGTGAGTTCAAATTCAGATGAATACCACTGACTTCCGATGGATACCGCTGACTTCCGTCATCTATTTCCAGGCTGACCTGTTGTCCGTGGGTGCGATACTGATATGTCCTGCTTCTTCCGCTTGGAGATTCCTCGATCGCACCATAATCAACATGATGACAACGACAGCCAAATTCGAAATGAATGGCTTCTGAGTCGGTGCTATGCATTTTAAATAGCAAATCAGCAGAAAGTTCTACAAACTGCAACTGGTTTGAAAATAGGCCGTATAGAAGTAAAATTTCGCATAATTCTTTGGGAGTATTATTATGGTTCCAAAAAGAACCGATTTGAAGAATTCTGGAATTAGGAACTGGACCTGAGCTCAAGAACTAAACTCAGAACATAGAACAGACTCAGGATTCAGTTGGAAGGTGCACTCTCGTCACTGCTGGTTGATTAAATCACTCCCACGACGTCTAATTCCATCCGACGCACAAGAAGTTATGATCGATTTTCGCATTTTTTTTTTTGCATAAATATCTGTTTATTAATCTTATTTTTGTGAATTACATCAACATTTTACAGTACAAGTGTTTTGACCCTTTGGCCTTTCATCTTTGTTGTTCATACGATTCGTTATTAATAATAGGTGTTTTAGTTACTCTTGTTTTACATACTAATGTTTAATCATAATATTTATTTTAATTATTAATAAAATATCTACCTACTTATAACAGTTCGGCTGAAAAGTTCGTATCGTTTAATAGAAACACACATTTTTTTGCCAAAATTCGTTTTTATTATTCAACATAGTTGCCATCAGAGGCGATACAGCGATTATAGCGATCTTCCAACTTTTCGATACCATTTTTGTAGTACGATTTGTCCTTTGCCTCAAAATAGGCTTCAGTTTCAGCGATTACCTCTTCATTGCTTCTAAATTTTTTACCAGCGAGCATTCTCTTGAGGTCTGAGAACAGGAAAAAGTCACTGGGGGCCAATTCTGGAGAATACGGTGGATGAGGGAGCAATTCGAAGCCCAATTCGTTCCATTTCAGCATGATTTTCATCGACTTGTGACACGGTGCATTGTATTGATGAAACAAAACTTTTTTTTTCTTCAAATGAAGCCGTTTTTTTAAATTTCGTCCTTCAAACGCTCTAATAACGCTATATAATAATCACTGTTGATGGTTTATCCTTTTTCAAGGTAGTCGATGAAAATTATACCATGCAAATCCCAAAATACAGACGCCATAACCTTACCGGCCGATTGTTGAGTCTTTCCACGCTTTGGGTTCGATTCATCGCGTGCAGTCCACTCAGCTGACTGTCGATTGGACTTCAGAGTGAAGTGATGGAGCCATGTTTCGTCCATTGTTATATATCGACAAAAAAAATCGGTTTTATTTCGATATAACAGCTCCAAACACTGCTCAGAATCATCAATTCGTTGTTGTTTTTGATCGATTGTGAGCTCACGCGGCACCCATTTTGCACAAAGCTTTCTCATATCCAATTATTCGTGAATAATATGTCCAACACGTTCCTTTGATATCTTTAGGGTGTCAGCTGTCTCGATCAACTTCACTTTACGGTCATTGAAAATCATTTTGTGGATTTTTTTCACGTTTTCATCGGTAACAGCCTCTTTTGGACGTCCACTGCGTTCATCGTCTTCGGTGCTCATATGACCAGTCCGAAATTTTGCAAACCACTTACGAATTGTTGCTTCGCCCGGTGCAGAGTCTGGATAACACTCATCAAGTTATTTTTTGGTATCGGCGGCACTTTTTTTCATCAAAAAGTAGTGTTTCATCAGCACCCGAAATTACTTTTTTTCCATTTTTTTCACAATAACAAAAGTAGCTTCACTCAAAATGCAATATCTCACAAACTAATAATCAGACAGCTGTCAAATTTATACACGTATCTTTTGAAGGTTGGTACTAACTGAAAATGGTATGGATTTAATTCTAGTGGCGCCCTCTCATAGAAACGATACGAACTTTTCAGCCGATCTGTTAACTATCTCTAACCTAATACGTACAAATTTTGAATTATTTGTATTTCAGAGTTTGAGCACCTCTCTTCAAATTTCGTGCAGTATTGTTCGAATTTTTGTTCTAGTATATCCAGGGAAGCCATCTCATGTACTTCACTAGTCCTTGTCCAAGGGGGTAGATTTAGAATCATCTTTAAGATCTTACTTTGAATGCGCTGAAGCCTAAGTTTGTGTGTTCGTGCACAGCCCCGCCAAACAGGGACTGCGTATTCAATTGCGGGGTAGATGATTTGTTTATAGACAGCCATCTGATTCTTCAGGCACAGTTTATGATCGATTTTCGACCACGGTACCCCTTTTATACGCATTCAGATGAAGATATGTGCCTGACTACCTCAAAATTGTCGTCCTTGCGCGAAAAAGCCAAGCAACAGTAAAGAGTTTTCCGCGTTGTTTTCAAAGTTTTAGAAAACTTAATTTTTGAGTTGTTTGTGGTTATATCACAAAGCTCAAAATATTATCCTTAATTTCTGATCATATTTTTGATGAAATGGTAAAAGAATTATGTTGCTGCCGTTATACAAGTCGAAATATTCATGATTAAGTTCTGCCCATTCTTTCAATGGCTAATTTTGAAAAGGCACCCCATAGTAAAGTCAGTCGTATTCACGACAAAAAACCAAACGTGGAACATGATAATACCATGTAAATGTTTCCTGTTTTTTTGATAATATCAGTCATTAACAGATCGGCTGAAAAGTTCGTATCGTTTCTATGAGAGGGCGCCACTAGAATTAAATCCATACCATTTTCAGTTAGTACCAACCTTCAAAAGATACGTTAATAAATTTGACAGCTGTCTGATTATTAGTTTGTGAGATATTGCATTTTGAGTGAAGCTACTTTTGTTATTGTGAACAAAATGGAAAAAAAGGAATTTCGTGTGTTGATGAAACACTACTTTTTGATGAAAAAAGTGCCGCCGATACCAAAAAATGGCTTGATGAGTGTTATCCAGACACTGCACCGGGCGAAGCAACAATTCGTAAGTGGTTTGCAAAATTTCGTACTGGTCATATGAGCACCGAAGACGTCCAAAAGAGGCTGTTACCGATGAAATCGTGAAAAAACCCACAAAATGATTTTCAATGACCGTAAAGTGAAGTTGATCGAGATAGCTAACACCCTAATGATATCAAAGGAACGTGTTGGACATATTATTCACGAATATTTGGATATGAGAAAGCTTTGTGCAAAATGGGTGCCGCGTGAGCTCACAATCGATCAAAAACAACAACGAATTGATGATTCTGAGCAGTGTTTGGAGCTGTTATATCGAAATAAAACCGATTTTTTTCGTCGATATATAACAATGGACGAAACATGGCTCCATCACTTCACTCCGGAGTCCAATCGACAGTCAGCTGAGTGGATTGCACGCGATGAACCGAACCCAAAGCGTGGAAAGACTCAACAATCGGCCGGTAAGGTTATAGCGTCTGTATTTTGGGATTCGCATGGTATAATTTTCATCGACTACCTTGAAAAGGGAAAAACCATCAACAGTGACTATTATATAGCGTTATTAGAGCGTTTGAAGGACGAAATTTCAAAAAAACGGCCTCATTTGAAGAAGAAAAAAGTTTTGTTTCATCAAGACAATGCACCGTGTCACAAATCGATGAAAACTATGCTGAAATTGAACGAATTGGGCTTCGAATTGCTCCCTCATCCACCGTATTCTCCAGATTTGGCCCCCAGTGACTTTTTCCTGTTCTCAGACCTCAAGAGAATGCTCGCTGGTAAAAAAATTAGAAGCAATGAAGAGATAATCGCTGAAACTAAGGCCTATTTTGAGGCAAAGGACAAATCGTACTACAAAAATGGTATCGAAAAGTTGGAAGATCGCTATAATCGCTGTATCGCCTCTGACGGCAATTATGTTGAATAACAAAAACGAATTTCGGCAAAAAAATGTGTGTTTCTATTAAACGATACGAACTTTTCAGCCGAACTGTTACGTTGTGTGAACCATTTTCTATTCAACTCACTGTTACCGTCGATGCCATATTGGAAAATATTCAAGAAAAATTCATTTCGAGATATTTCAGATTCAATAGAACATTAGTTTGATCAAAATTGCATGAAAATTTTAAGAATATTTGAATTTACACGTATTTTGAACCCCATTCCGATGATTCTCATAAAAAATAACAGACTGTTATTTTCACAGAAATTGGTGTACACTCATCGAAACACGTTAATTCAAAGGTGCTTGAAAATACATACGAATACATGTTTCACAATAAAAATGTTGTTCGATGTCGATTTTTCATTTACAAAAACACAAAAGATCAATTTTTAACATTATCATTTTTCATGTAAAGATTTTTTTACAAGATCCATGTTTGTGTTAAGAGAACTTGTATTGAAAATCAAATGTGAAACTTATTCATTACCAATTTTTTTTTGTTATGTTTTTGTAAACGTCATTCCATTTCTTATTTACATTACGTACTAGTTCTCACGAGTTTCACAATTGTTTTTTCGCTAATTTTATTATTGCTTTGTGATGGGATCGACGCATGAGTTTTTGTATCAGTTGCAGAATCGTTGTAAATAAATATTCGTAATAACGGAAGAACTTAAAAATATTTTTCACAGCACAGAAAAATTGGGCTTTTGCCATAACAAAACAGTTACTAAAATAGTAATAGAAACTAACTTGATAAATTGCACAATCAGTAGAAAATACAGGACAGCAACTTAACATGCTACTTGGGAACACTACCCATCAAATTATGTGCAACATACTTCTTAAATACTTCAATAAACTCTTTCTTCCAATCCTTGCAATTGAATACTTTCCGATCTCAACTTCTGCAACTTTTTTGGAATAACCATGCAGCACTTACCGATGAAAAGTTTTAGGTCCGTTATCGGCTTGATGTCTGCTTTAATGTATGTCTCGTCGTCCATTACGATGCAGTTCGGCAGTAGCAACTAATCGCGGTACATCTTCCTGGAGCGGGATTTGACCACCGTATTCTGTTGATCGGCTCGTATAGGCGGCTTTCCTACTGTGAAGATATCTGTTGCGCAGATTTGACGAACAAATTTACGTTTTTGGACACATCCCGAATGGTATGAATCAAATTACGCATAAGGGGGAGCGGTGTGGGCGGAAGGGAGATTCGAGAATATTGATAAATAAGCCGGTGAAGGAGTATTTTTGAGCACGCTTCTTAGAAATTATGATTTGCGATGTCCACTGTATCTTAGCGCAGACTAATCAGAAATAAACAAAGTGACAGAACATCACCGCTTCGAACAAACTCAGTGATCCGGCGTCTGTTATACCTCGCTCAGAAAGTATAATCTCCACCTACAGGTTCGACACTAACATCCGCCCGATTCTCTCAATCCCCGTCTCTGTCCACCATCTTCATTGGAACTGAGAAGATCTTTTTTTCTTTTGTAACTTAATTTCTCATTCTCCTCTCCCCCGTCTCCTTACCATATCGATGGCAGCTAATTAGATCTCTGTCGCTTTTTGGACATTCTCTTCTCTCAACTTCTTTTTATCCCGTTTTCAACAATATTTACTTCTCTTCCATAATATCACCATCATCTCCCACGGAAGACCGCTCCAGTCGATGACCAGCATGCGGGCCATCCGCCGGATCTCCGTGACCTGGGGGTGTTTTCCGTGGATGCGGCCAACATAGGTAGATAAATTTACCAACGCCATCTGGAAGACTCTCAAGCTATATTCAATTCACCGGCCACTACCGATTGCCAGCTGAATGCTGAATTTTGGAAAATCTGCGACCCCGATACGACATTACCAAATAATACTATTCTAGTTTTAAGTTAGTCGTTAATTAATATTAGAAAATACCCTTGGCATCTTAGAGCTTAAGCAGTGTTCCTTGAAATTGTATTAGATTATTGAATAAAAAAACCTGTTTTAATCCACCTAATGGTGTAATGACACCGTTCTCATCTTACTCATAACATCATAAATATTACTGTGGAATCCTTAAAAACAACTGTTCATTGAATAGAATTAATAAAGTTTTGTCGGACCTTATCTAACAAACTCTACAAATCCTGTTTACCTTGTAGTTCCGGAGCCGGAAATAGAATCCAAAACAAATTAGGGTATTCCGTATGAAACTGTAAGACTTTTCTTTTGAACGTAGAAGTTTGTGAAAATTGATTTTGCCATCTTGAAGAAAAGTGAGTGAGATCCTTTTTGCAGTTTTTAATCACCATTTCTAATTCTCTAGAAACCAGATTTAGATAACAGGAATAGCCGAAGTTGGTTCGTTTGACAGCAACGAATATGACCTCCAAGTTGGAGCAGTTTTGAACGTAGTTAAACCTATTCCTACTATCTCATGCTCTATTTCGATTAAACCAACTAACGAAATCTAACAAACGAAATCAACCTGCGTTTCTGTTACTTCTGCATATGTAAGTCAAGCTAAAGAGCACGAATCAGCAGCATGAAACATGTAGGAGGATTATTATTATATTTATTATTAATATTTTTTTTATCATTACTATTGACATCACTACACCACCAGCACGGTATTACTATTAGAATTTATCAGACAGCTTTATGGGATTTGTACCTGTTTTTGATGATCATTTGAGAAAAAATACTTATGAAATTGGTAATTTTCCACTTATCACGCTTTAGTTCTGGAAGTCGGATCCGAATAAAATGTTTTAACAATTTTTATAAAACTGTAAGACCTTTCATTTAAATCTTATTTTGTGAAAATCGGTTGAGTCGTTTCAAAGTAAATTGAGTGCACACTATAATTTTCACATATTACTATGTAACTCCGGAACCGGAAGTCGGATCCAAATAAAATTCAATAGCAGGTTATGGGACCATAAGACCTTTTATTTGAATCTTAGGTTGTGAAAATCGGCTATGCATTCTTTGAAAAAAGTGAGTGCATATTTTTTCCATTTTTTTGGTGCGTATCATCCTATATCACCGGAACCGAAAGTCGGATCGGGATGAAATTCAATAGCAGGTTATGGGACTATGAGACCTTTCATTTGAATCTTGATTTGTGAAAATTAGTTCGGCCAGTGCATATTTTTGTTACATACATACACACACAGACATTTACTCAGTTCGTCGAGCTGAGTCGAATGGTATATGACATTCGGCTCTCCGGGCGTCGGTTAAAAAATCGGTTTTCACAGTAATTGCATAGCCTTTCTATAAGAGAAAGGCAAAAAGAATTCTACATATCAAAGCAGCATACTACATGCCTTTCACATAATAGACGTGAATAGTTTCAAACGGGAGCGGGTCATATCGCCGAAAGCCATTTCGCCGAAAGTCGTTTCGCCGAATGCCATTTCGCCGAATGCCATTTCGCCGAAAGCCATTTCGCCGAAAGGGTCATTTCGGGTAATTTCGCCGTAAGGGTCATATCTCCTGCATGTTATGTCTCCTGTATAAATGATGTGGCGCAGCCACATAACCGAAGCCAAGATGGCTCGGCGGCACAAAGCCGCCGAGCCGACACCAGCTGAGTCGGCCGCCGACCCGCCGTCGGAAGCGGCGGCCTCTTGCATACAAACCTGTAACCGCCTCGTTTGCCCGGTCTACTCAAAGCTAGGTTTCTTTGCTTTAGTTAGGTCCGAACGAGCGGTAGCGGTAGCGAACCAAAACGATGTGGCGTAGCCGCATTAGATATTTTTTCATTTTCACTTAATAAACGGAAAATACCACCTTCATTTGCCTGGTAGATACACCTATGCAATTGCTTTGGTGCTTACTAGCTAATAGTCAACAAGTTTTCTTGGGAACTACTTTCTGAGGTTCATGAATCAATCTTTATTCAAAAGTACAATAATCAATCATTATTCAAGAAGTACAATGGTAGGTCAACAAAACGGGCGTTAACGCTACCATCTTTCGTTTGTCTTTAATTTAAATTAATTCTAATTACGATTTAAAGACGATTTCAGGATTCGGCGAAATGACCCTTTCGGCGAAATGGCATTCGGCGGAATGGCATTCGGCGGAATGGCATTCGGCGAAATGGCATTCGGCGAAATAACCCTTTCGGCGAAATGACTTTCGGCGAAACGGCTTTCGGCGAAATGGCTTTCGGCGAAATGACCCTGATCCGTTTCAAACCGTGTATGTTTTTGTAGAGAACAATCCTCTAGATGGCTCAATACCAAATTTCATGACAATCTGTCTACTAGTGTTCGAATAACAGCTGATCGTGTCAGACGAGTTCTAGTTTTCATCAAGCTATGAAAAAACGCAACGAGGAAATTGAATGATTTGCGGTACGAATTGGTCCACCATCCCCCACATTCTCCAGACCTGGCCCCTAGCGATTGTTGTTTATTTCCAAACCTAAAAGGGTTTCGGCAGGGAAAGAAATTTTCGTCGAATGCTGAAGTCATTGCAGAAACGGAAGTCTTGACAAATTTTTTAAAGGGCTTCAAATGGTTGGAGGACCGATTAGTTAAGTGCTTAGATGGAGATTATAATGAAGAATAAAAAAAATTTCACGGTAAAATATTGACTTTTTCTTTGTTAGACCCGGGATTTATCATTCCATATAGTAGTTATAGTTGATGTTTTTCTAGACCCAAACATTTTTGTTTGATTTTTTGTTGTCAAAGGACCTTTCAACCGGGTGGTCATTTGGGTCCATGTTTGAATTTTTTCAATTTTTATTTTTTTCTTTTAGCGATATTCTCCTAACCAGAGACCAGAGCCGGTTCGGATAGTAAATGGTAAAAGACCTTTATCACTACTTTCCGACATACCAGGGACTTGGGTGATTCGCATTGTTCAGATGCCTAAGCCCAACTCCTCTGGTAGAAGGTAAAAGTTAAGTTACTAGAAGATATCAGCTTGCCTAATGACCCTCTGTCACGTCTCACCTTTCCGTTCTATATATTCACATCCTTGCTCTCCCTTGAGTACTATCATTCTATAATTTTCATTTTCTGTTTCTACAAAAAAATGGTCTCTGGTTAGGAGAATATCGCAAAAAGAAAAAACAAATATTGACTACTAAACTTAGTCGTTAAAAAAAAAAAGAAAAAGAGTTCAATTTTTATTTAACTTGTGGTGGTTGCTTAAAGTTAAAAATGCGATTTTTTTATGAGAAAATCCGCCATTTTGTAGCCGTAAACCCTCTCCAAAGTAACAACAATTCTGTAGAATTTTCATACTTATTTGAACAAAACTCTGGAAGGTATAAACCTGTATCTATGGCTATCTCAATCTGCAAAGAAGCAAGAGCTCGGCGCACAGGCCAAAGATTTCTACTTCGATTGACTTCAAAACTTGACAAAACATTCTTGAAATTTTTCATTATAATAAATTATACAAGAAAAAATATGATTTTTTGAAAATGTTAGATCCTACGGGCTCCCTGAAGTCATAAATTGTTTCCATTGATTTTATAGACAAAAAACTTTAAGCGTCACCGTCATTTAAAAATTACTGCACCATTTTTTTTTTAATTCTGCACTCACTTTTTACGTATAAAAAACCAGACCCCAACGTTTTCCTTTCCGTTGTTCGTTACTTTGGAGAGGTTTTACAGATACAAAATGGTGGATTTTTTTGTGAAAAATAGTTTTCCTTTTGAACAACCACCAAAAATCAAAAATATTAAAAAAGAAATCAAACAGAAACTCTAGAAAAGGGTCTAGAAAAACTTCTACTCTAACTATGCTGTGTTCATTTGTTCACTTCTGATTAGTCTGCGCTGAGATACAGTGGACACCGCAAATCATGATTTTTTAGAAGCGTTCTCAAAAATACCTCTTCGCCGACTTATTTCTCAATATTTTTCGACGAAAAAATCACAAAATATTGTTCGAATGATGCATTTTATCATGCAAAACATTTGATTTGATTTTGTTGAACGATAGTTCTGGAAAAAAAATCTCAAAAATGATGATTTTTTTCATCGTTTTGACCCTAGCTCCGGATAAAAATCAGCAAGTTTGTATGGAACTACAAGACTTTCTTTTTGAATTTAACTATGAAAAAAAATATACGAGAGATAGGGACCACATCGGGCACGGAATTAAGCTGGACAGCTTGAACATCTTATTAACCAGTAATTATTTTGATCCCGTGATTGCCTTAAGAAATGCGCTTTCGTATGAAAGACAAGCGTCAGATTGATTTTTTTGGGTTTGTTTTATTTCTGTGCATGATAAAGACGGTCTGGCTAAAATTATTATTTCTTTTCGAAAGTTAATCTGTGCACATAATTTTTTACTTGAAATTCTTGATGGATTCTTGAAACATACTTCAAGATTGATATCTATATTTCTATTCACTTATTAAACCTAGATTATCACTTAATATCATAATAAGATTTACTAAAAATGTAAGCAAAACTTTTTTTCTATGTACCGATACAATCAAATAGTTTTTAATAAAGACTCCAAAGTCAAGAAAAATTTCATTCGAAAATAGTTTCATTTTCATTGTGCTCATTAACACTCCAACCACCAAGCCAAAAAACAGTCGGAACGGTATTTTTTTAATGGCTGTATCTTCGTTGATACTGAACTGATTTAGTAAATTTTGCCATTAGTAGATTTTTTGGAATGTTCAAATCAATGTAGACTAATACTGACTTGGATTTAAGCATTGATTAATTTTGTAGAACTGGAAATGTCGTAGCAAGTACTTGAAATGTCGTATTATAATGCATTGTTGAGATACTTAAAAACAACCGCGATAACCTACGGTTTCTTTAATTTAAAATCATTCATAATGTTACTAGTGAATTACCCTGTTATTTTGAAACCAAAAGTCAGATCCAAATAGAATTCGCGAAATTCAAAATTTCAGAAATTGACCGAAAATTTTATTAGACTATCTATCATCCTCTTGAGTATTCTTATTAGTATATACGTTAGAAAATATTTATGAAAACTTTAACATTCCCTAAATGATCAAGTGCATCCAATACGGACGTGGAGAATCATCAGAATTCCGATGAATATGATTGCCTATTTTGCGAGGCGAACGGCACATAAAATAAATTCGCAGGTCCACTCGTTTATGTGCACAGCAAGCTTCTTAGCAGGTTATCGGCACAGAGAGCAAATAGATTCATTACTAGCTCTGATTGTTTAAATAGTAGACCCCTATGATATGTGAAAAAAGTAACAAGTAAATTTATGTGCTTGAAATTGTCATCTCTCACAAGGAAAACATGATAAAAGGTGTAATAATATTGAAAACCTGTTTAAAACTGGTCCAGCTGTGAATGTTGGATCCTGATCACTGATTGTACGGTTTTTATTTCAAAATTTCGAATTTGTACTTCTATAAGAGATACCAAAGACGTAGTCCTACATCAAAACTGTTTGAAACTTTCTGCTAAATTGTTCGGAGTTGCATGAGAATAGCTTCGAAATCATTTGTCAATTCGTTGGTAATTACTCTGAAATCTTGCTCTAAAATTCCATGAGATAGGGTAACGGCTTAAAATAGCTTTAGAGTTTCCTATTCTAATTTGGTAGCAAATAAGCAGAAATAATCCCAATAAATTCTCTCAATTGTTGTTCTGTAGCGATATTTACTGGTTGTTCCCTATTTACTTTAGGGAAATGAGCTGATACAAATTCAATAAACACTTCATTCTAATCTTCTGCATTATCAACACATTCGTCGTAACTAAAACAGATCAATTAGCATTCCACTCTGATCTTTGCAATTGCTTACAAATTAATAGCTTTCCTGGAACGATTCAATTCCCGTCATCACACGATTTCCAATTCAATCAGTTCCCGTTAAATTAGGTTGGCTCCCTTCTAGCTTCCCGTTCCAATACATCTCCCCGTGTTTTTTCCCTTAACCGGTTTTTCCCATGCACTCAATGATTGCCTTCTAACTTACCTTTTATTTCGTCCTAATAGCCCCGCTTGTCGCCATCCAGACGGGCCAATTTACTTGACCCTAATTTTCGTCCTGCACTTATTCAAATCAAACAAATTGATTCTTGAAATGGGTCACAATGAAGGCTTCTGTCACAAAAGCCGCCAACAGCACCGAGCCAGTCCCGAATTTTTTTTTTTCTTCTGTCGCCGGAAAGAAATAAAAACACTTTTCACTTGGTTTCTTTCCCCCAAGGAACAGGGCAATTCTTCTTCAACTTGAAGCACCTTTAACACATACACTCTTACACACCCACCTGGAAAACTTTTTCGTCCTCCGTTGCTCACTGTTCGGTGGACCGGGACTACGGCCGACGCTGATTCAAACAAAGAATTTCCCGTCGATCGGTTGGCAAATATTTATTTAGGTAAGCAGTATCGAACGATAGGACCGGGGCTTGTTTTTTTTCCGTTTAGCCCTGCTGTTGCTTCACTACACTATCAACTTTTTAATGGTATTTTTTTTCGCTTGTTCCCAGCACACAGGCACTGAAGAACATTTCCGCGGACCCACCGGCGGACCCAGTAGAAAGAGATCGTTTTTCTTCGCCAGAATGGTAGTGGAACTTCAACGCTCCAGTCCAGTCCCGTCCATCGTTGACTGCGGCGAAAGCGGAAAATTTATCGTTTTTCTAATTTATGTTTCCTCTGGAAGCTTCCTATTTCGACGGTTGGCGGTGCTTTGTTCTGCTACCTGGAATGATTTGGGATAATGGAGAGAGAGAGGAAGAGAGAAAAAAAGAATAAAAATTTAGTTCTAGAATTGTGGATTCCGTAAGTAAGTGGGTGGGTGGGTACATGCAGTAAAGTCAGCAAAAAAAAAGTGAGCCGGTGTAGAAGTTCGAAGTTCAGAGATAGTATTTCACCGAGAAGGGGGAAATTGAAACTTTTTTATTTTGGTTGGGTCAGCTTTTTTTTTGTTCGATTCTTAAATTACGATCAGCTCGTTCAGCTTTCTGCTTCATAAGTCGTTATGTGCTTATTCGATTGGACTCTGCGGAGTTTGGGCGAACGTATTTATTGTATTGATCGGTTGAATTTATTATGGCTACGGTATCAAACAGATTTATTTAAATTAATTCTTATGCAGCAGTTATTCCCCTGTTCTTCTCTATAAAAAATAAGGATAAAACAACAACACTTGAAATATCTTGCCTTGAAGAGCACGTACACTACTCTAACAAGCTTAAACTTAGATAAGCTTTTTGATATATTTTTGATATTCTCATTCAATTTGAAGTACTGAAGAAATGGTAACAATGGAGATTTTTTTATTTAAACAATTTTTCCAGGAGGTCGTCAATATTTTATATTTTCAGAATATACTAGATTTAATAAATTCTCTTAATTTTGGATGTTTTTTTCATAGCATTTCCGGACAATTTTTAGGTAGTTTTTGTAGTTTCGTTTTAGTTTAATTTGGTGAAATTAAAAACAATTTAGCATTTTGAGGTTTCGGAAAATTTTTGGATCGTTTTGGAAAATTTCAAATGTTTTCAAGAAAATTGTAAAAGAAATTTTACCATGTAGCCTTATAACTACTTAGTAATAATTTTCTGAAACAGTTTTAAACTATTTTCGACCGCTATGAGTATAGCTGGCCTACAATTCTTATTAATTTTTGAGTTTTTGAGTGATTTTGACAGATTCCCTCTCTATGCTAAAGAGATATAATCCAAAGGAAAAATGTAGAATGTTGAAAAAAATTGTGTTGTAAGAAATCGGAAATTTTTCAACTCTGATGACGTCACAAATTAAAAAATCTCTCTAGCGAAATTTCATAACATTCAATTCCTTAGTGTGTTACTTTTTTTGTACATTCAGCGACGTCACTTTTGGAATGCAAGAAGAAAAAATAATTTTGTTTGTTGATAAAACGCTATTTTCTATTTGAAACATAAATCCGTGTAAGCACAGATGGCTCGATAAGCATTATTCAGACTCGGTTTCGAGCAAATCACTCATTATAAACTGATATGGCAAATTTAAAAGTGATCATGTAAAGCTTGTTCTCGAAAAAATCTGGTCAGATTAAATTTGAAACAAAACAAATCTTTCTGTTTCAGTTCAATCCAAAATCCATTTTTTTATTCATTTAATTATGCATTATTAGTCATCTAAAAATTAACTACAGTTTCTTAAATGGACTACATGAACTACACGTTTATGAGTTTACTCCAGCCATTAGAATCTACGCAGACTTCTCTGCAACCGAATTTGCTACTTTTGCCTGAGTTCCGAAATTCAATAATTGTAGGTTCTGGCTTATATTGAGTGAATTCTCTCTTTACAAAAGCTCAATACCGCTCGATTGGTCGCAATTCCGGGAAGTTATGTGGATTCACCTCTTTCGGTACAACATGGACTCCATTCTCTTTTAATCATTCCGAAACCTCTTTGGCGTAGTGACGAGATACCAAATCAGGCCAAACTAGCGAGGGACCATCATGGCTGCGTAGGAATGGTAACAATCGCCTCTATAGGCATTCTTCACTGTATTTTTCTCTGTTTATCGCTCCGGTAGTGATGAACCTTTGGCTTGCTCAACCATAGCAGCATATTACCTGCCAAATCAAATATTTTTTTGGAAAACTAGGTCTGGTTCTCCACATCGCAGCATGCTAAAGATATTCCGGGAAGATGCCTAAAATCTTCCAGCACATAAATTTCATCGTTCATTATCACGTAGGAAAACTTCGTAAAATATTCGCGATATAAGTTGCGAGCCCGGGATTTAACCGTCACATTCTGTTTTTAAACACGGTTTGGTACAGTTTTCATCTTGAACGACTTCATACTTTACCGTTGCTTAGAAGAATGTACAAATGCTGGAGACATTTTTATTTTTCTAAATGCAATACGTACCGAAAGATCTGGTCTCTTCTGTAATATTTGCTTCACCCTCGTATTGAAACATTTAGGAACGTTGCTTTCAGGAAAACTTTGTTTTTTACAAGTTTTCTTACTGATAGATCCGGATTTTCATTGCGATCGCACACAACTACTTTTCGCATTTGCTCTTCTTTCGACACCATATTTGATCCAGAAGCTTTGAGCATCATCAAATGTTCTCCAGACTATGAAATTTTTCTCGCGTTTATAGAGTTTTCCTATAGATAAACCATGTTTGAGAATGTCCAGATTTTGTCGCAAACAAGCCTTAAACATCGATGATGCACAACGTTCTGGCTGTTGTTCCACGAATAGCCTTGAAAGTTAATTTCAATTGCAGGGAATAGCTGACACTGTAAAGATATCAAAAGGAAGGTAATCCACAATCATGATAATGAATAGTTTTCAAAGTGGATATAGCGTTTTCTCACAGCTGATCAAACACAATGTATCACAACTGAACTCTATGAATTGAAATTCAAAATTCTACCACATCCAATATATTCGCCAGATTTATCCCTCAACAAATAATTTCTGTCGATAGGTAAGATTAAAAGGGAAGCTGGTTGGGAAGAAAATTGCATCGAATTATGAGTTCATAACTGCGACTGATGTTTTTTTTTTCGAGAATACGACGAAATTGTGACATAAAAGTGGTACGTATAATATGGAATGCCGTTGAAAGAATTATATTACTTTTCAAGGAGAACACATTCCTGAATAAAACTGAAATTTCGAAAAGAAGTGTTATTCGTCTGACCGAGGATTTTATAACCGAAGTGTGAGACATATTTTAAGATATTTTTCCAATCAATGTTTATGCGAATTTAAAACAACATATTTCCGAAATCTTTAATCTACTTCTTTGACTTATCAGTGCCACAGTTCAACATAAACCGTTGAGTACGTGTAATGTTCAACTTCACCTTTAGTGATACTTTTAACAATATGCTTTAATGAACATGGGTAAGTCGAATTCCAGCTATTTTTTAAAAAGCAGATTTTTTTCAGATTTTTTCAGTAACATTCTAATACTGTCCAGAGAATTTTCAACTTTCCGACATGTAACGCAAAATTAAGGGTAAGTATATTGAATTCGGTTGAGATATCATCGATAGAATAGGGCGGATAGAAAAAAGTTCGATCCGTCGGTTACGCCATTGCGCAGTAATCCGGATTCACAATTTAGGAGAAAAATATTTGTGATCTAGTCTTATACTTTAAAGCTCCGATGTTTTTAGGATAAATGGTCTGTGTCAAAGAAGTTTGCTCTGGAGGTAGGTAGTATTATAGTGGCTCCTATCATTAGGGTGATCTAAAAATTGTTTTCCAAATGTCGTGAGATAGTAGTATCGCAAAAGATCTCTTCTTCGGCAAAATTAAAGAACAACTTATTGCAAACAGCTTTGTTGAAGACGCCATTGGGATATCCCTAGCGGTTTCAGAAGTACCGCTATTTTAATCAAGCAACTTAGTGTTCCTAGAAAAATCATTTCTTTGAACATTTTTTAGAGCAAATTGAAGCACTGTTTTTTCGTGTCAAAAGTTATTGAAATAACAGGTAATTTTGAAACTGTTGTATATAAAGTGCATTTCTTAGAAAGTGTTTCCAAATATAGAAAAAAAATTCAATTATGTCTTACTCGGAAAAAAATTGATTTTCAAAATTTGCCATTTCCCACATGAGCCAATTAGTACTGATTCTGATTCTGATATTTCCTTGTTTGGTTTTGATGCCATAGCATGGAGAGAAATGTAATATGGTTTAACTTTTCACAAAATCAAATTTTCGAGTGAAAATAAGTTTGATAAAAGTTCTGCAATGAAAATAAATAATAAATAAATAATAATGAATTTGAAATATTTGAAGTCGATCCACCAAAAGCATGATTTATATTAGGCTTGCAATTTTGTCTCGAGATTGATAATAATTATGCTCCCTATCACTGTTCATGTACTGCAAGATGGGCAGTTTCAAGATGAAAAAGTTTTTCTAACTAAAACTAATCGCAACTGTATTCTGGGAAAGCGTCTCACAAATTCAGTTTTATTGCACGTATTTCAGTTTAGTTTCGATTTCTTCTATTTGTTAGGCTTAACTTTTTTTGTGAAAACTATTCATACAGCACTTTTTTTGTAGTATTATCATGTTTTTTTACTACAGCCATTTGAGAAAAATTAGTTGCGTTTGTCAAAGAAAGAAACGAAATGTTTGAACGCAGTTTGAAAAGTTTAGGAAAATACCTCCGCCACCATTGCTTAATAAACCTTTTTGGAATTCATTTTCTAAGAAAGAAGATTTTTTCGTTTGTTTCCACTCTGAATATAAAAGTTTCAAAATTATTTTGCTTTTGCCATTAACTTCAGCTCAAAAAGTGATATCTGAATGCATCTGCCAGGAAATAAATTGCTTGTATTAACTCTGAAAAATGTGCAGACTCCCAATACGAGAAGTGGAAATGAAAAAACAACTCGAGCAAAATGACTGATTTTTCTAGAAGAAAGGATACCATGAACAAATTTATTGCCTTCAACCTGTAGAATAATATTCTACTATCCAAATGATTATCTTTCAACGAGAACTTCTAATTTCGAATATATCTGTAAATTGTTTAAGCTGTAACTTCTTCATTTTTCAAAAGGCACGGATGGGATAGCCATCAATTTGTAGGTTTTACCGTTTTTTATACATATAAAAAATAGGTATAGAATTCGCTCAAAGTTAAGAAAAATTTTCCGAGGCCCGGAGGCTCGATTGTCATATACCAATCGATTCAGCTCGACGAACTGAGCAAATATCCGCGCGTGTATGTGTGTGTGTGTGTGTGTGTGTGTGTTGTCAACTAAAAGGTCGAGATCTCAGAGATGGCTGGACCGATTTTGATCAAACTAGTCGCAAATGAAACGTCTTCGATGGCGCGTCACCCTGAACGCTATTGAATGGTTTTGATGGTTTTATGTCAAATTTTTCAGATTTTTGACAGTATGTGTCACAATTGACCTTGAAAACAGAATATATTTTGAGACTTAGATTCCGCACGGTAATATCTATCCAACAAGCAATAGATTGTTAAAATCTGTTCATTTTCAACGGAGATATCGAAATTTTTGTGTAAGCCACTTTTTCCCCTATTTCAGCAGTAGAAGTTTTGAGCGCTGTCTGGCAAACGACTTTTTATACTGTTAAATAATTTTTTTTCTAAGTACCCAAAAGACTGCGTACAGCAAGATATTTTGCCTCGGGCCGATTTAAGTACGGTTCGTTTTAGGCAACATAATCGTTTGAATATGCCATATGTAAACCAGATGATGGCAGCATTTTCGAGTTGAAATCAATTCCATAATTATATTGATTTAAACTACTTACAGTAATAAATGCTGGAAGAACATAACTCCCATATACTATTCGAATCAGTTCGTCGAGATCAGCAAATGCGTGTGCAACAAATAATTTCACTCAATTTTTTCGGAGATGGCTCAACCGTTTTCTACAAACTCAGATTCATATGAAAAGTCGTATGCTCCCGAACAAGCTTCCTGAATTACGTTTTGTTCCGACCTCTGGTTCCGGAGCTACAGGATGACATGTGAAACAAAATTAAAATTGTGTAACTCTGAACTGATCTAAAATTCAAATGAAGTCTAAGAATTATCTAAGATTCAGATGAAAAGTCTTGAGATTGTACAGGGTGATTTTTTAAGAGCTTGAGAACTTTTTTAAACAATAAAACGCATAAAATTTGCAAAATCTCATCGGTTCTTTATTTTAAACGTTAGATTGGTACATGACATTTACTTTTTGAAGATAATTTCATTTAAATGTTGACCGCGGCTGCGTCTTAGGTGGTCCATTCGGAAAGTCCAATTTTGGGCAACTTTTTCGAGCATTTCGGCCGGAATAGCCCGAATTTCTTCGGAAATGTTGTCTTCCAAAGCTGGAATAGTTACTGGCTTATTTCTGTAGACTTTAGACTTGACGTAGCCCCACAAAAAATAGTCTAAAGGCGTCAAATCGCATGATCTTGGTGGCCAACTTACCGGTCCATTTCTTGAGATGAATTGTTCTCCGAAGTTTTCCCTCAAAATGGCCATAGAATCGCGAGCTGTGTGGCATGTAGCGCCATCTTGTTGAAACCACATGTCAACCAAGTTCAGTTCTTTCATTTTTGGCAACAAAAAGTTTGTTAGCATCGAACGATAGCGATCGCCATTCACTGTAACGTTGCGTCCAACAGCATCTTTGAAAAAATACGGTCCAATGATTCCACCAGCGTACAAACCACACCAAACAGTGCATTTTTCGGGATGCATGGGCAGTTCTTGAACGGCTTCTGGTTGCTCTTCACTCCAAATGCGGCAATTTTGCTTATTTACGTAGCCATTCAACCAGAAATGAGCCTCATCGCTGAACAAAATTTGTCGATAAAAAAGCGGATTTTCCGAATGGACCACCTAAGACGCAGCCGCGGTCAACATTTAAATGAAATTATCTTCAAAAAGTAAATGTCATGTACCAATCTAACGTTTAAAATAAAGAACCGATGAGATTTTGCAAATTTTATGCGTTTTATTGTTTAAAAAAGTTCTCAAGCTCTTAAAAAATCACCCTGTATAAAAAATCTTGCTTTTTAGTCAGATCCAACTTCTGGTTTCGGGGATACAAGGTGATTAGTATAAAAATGTTTATTTTACATAAATTAACCGATTTTAGAATTCCGGTTCCAGTATCGAATCGTTTCTTAAAACCCAATCGTTTTCTCAAAAAAGGTCAAATCGAATTTCAAAAAAAAATTCAAACTAAAGAATTTATGGTCCCATACAGCATTAATGAATTTGATCCAGTTCTGACCTCCGATTGTGGAATTACAGGGTGAGGAGTTTTTAAAATTCAAACCAATAATTAATATGACGAATATATTTATTCGTCATATTAATTTGAGGCCATACAAATCGTTCCGGGTTATGCTGGTTCCTAAATACCGGCTCTGGATGTACCGTAAATAACCGTAAACTCTAAAATGGAACTTACTTCGACATATCATGGAATGTTCAATCGATTATTACACGTTTAGATTCAAGTTCGATCCGATTTGCAGTTTTGACAATACAGGCTAATGAGTGATAAAAATCTGAAATTTTCGCTTGAAACAACGATCATTAAAATAATGTCATGAGAACTAAAACAACCGAAGATTATTCATGCAAAACAAAACACATGTGGATTGATAAAAAAAAGGTATCATCTCATTGCTAGGTGGATTAAGCACGTTTTAATAACAGCTTTCAAATAAAAATTATCACAAAATAATTAAATCCCTGATTTTTTTTATTTAACTTTTTCGGATTATTTTGTAATTTTTGAGAAAAAAATTAATTTTTTTTTGGGTTTTTTTTTTTGTAGTGTCCAATCGATTCCCTACAACTTCTTTCTGAACGCCATTTTTGTACAATTAACGGTTTCCGAGTTACAACGATTTTAAAAAGGCAATTTTTGTGAAATGCAAAAATACATACGCCCGATTTTAAAATCAGTCGTGAGTCGAATTGACCTCTCCATCGGTTCCAAACTTATGGTTTGCCATACTGAAGCCATGTGCAAAGTTTCATCCAAATCGGAGAGGGTCGATTCTGATTTTGTCACTTTTTCGTCTACTCATTTCTGGAATTGCTCGGGTGCCTTTTCAGAATTTATCGCATGGGTGAACATCTCTTGTTTTATTTAATGTTTCAACATAATTTTTTCTTCACGTCATCGGAGATATGATCAGCAATAATAACCGCAAAGAACTCGAAAAAGACATTTTCCTAAATGTTTATAAGTAAAAGGTAAAAATTCGAAGTGTCATTCATTCTAGCCTACGTAGTTGATTGGTACGAGTTCAGATCGGAATCCACCAACCAAAAATAAGCTTAGGAGTCAAGTTCTGAAATTCAGTTTCAGAATCCAAGACCATTTGCAGAATCCAGATCTAAAATTTAGCTCCGCGTCCAGTTTCCAAAACCAAAATTGTATTTCAAAATTCTGGAACTGAAACCGAATTCAAGAACTTGATTCAAAGCCTGGATTTCGAAACCGGACCTAGACTTGGTCTTTTGAGTTTAATTTTGGAAATGAAATATGGACATGTATTTGAATTTCTGAACTGAATTCTGTAACGGAAATCAAAATTCAGACCGGAATTCAGTTCTAAAATGCATTCCAGAATTCTAGATTTGTGTAATTGAATTCAGAAACTGAAGATTTTCGGGATATCTGGATTCTAGGAGACGAATTCTGAATCCGAATTAAATTGAATTGAAAAAATTGAATCCTGGACCGGAATTATGTAACTAAAATTCAGCTACAAACCAGAATCCAAGTCCAGAGTTCAGTGCTAGATTCAGCTTCAGAATTAAGTCTCTAACCAGAATACTGGTCTTCAGTTCAGTTCCAAAATTCAGCTCCAGAACAGAGGTTCAGTGATCAGTTTAACAATTCAGATCCAGAGTTCAGTTCCATAATATAGCAGCAAAATTGAGATTCAGAATTCAGTTCTAACAATCGGCTCCAAATTTCGGTTCTAGAATTTCAGGTCCAGAGCTATCAATTTTATTCGTATTTACGTCATCCAGTTATGTCTCATGACATTTTTATAAGTTTTTCCATAGTTTCTTCAAGCGATTTTCCACTCTAGTTTTCTGCTCAGACACTGCAAATAACTCAAGTTAGTTCTGGTGACTTTATGTTTAAATATCAAATATCAAAGTAGCTCAATGACTACTAACCTTTCCATATAGCGGCCCCTTTTGGAATAATAATGCTTTCCGCAGACCCAACGATTAAAACCAATTTTGTGCACTAAAAATATATTGACACTCTAGCTCGAAAATATAGCATCAACGGAAATAACACACAAGTTTGAGAAAACGACAACTAGATCCAGTTTAGTGATAAAAACCATTATATTATAATGAATTCGACGCAACACAACACATACTTTTAGAAACACTTGCTGACAGAAAAAAAGTTGTTTTTGAAATAGATTCACAGCCCCAAAAACTATTCCCATGGTTCCGCACACCACAGGTTGTAAATATAACTCATCGAAAATAGTGTTAATGGTCGAAGGAGAAAAATGTTTTCGCATTTCTAGAGCATCATCAAGTATTTATCATTCGTGCCGTGACTATCGGATCGATCGGACGTAAATTCGGCTTTCTCCAATCGCGTGGTGAATTGTTTTATTCCGTTATCAAGGTCATTCCGTATTCAATTGTCTGCATCAGTGCGGTCGAGTGATAGTTCTAATTAATCCGTTCTCAAGGCCGTCTGTGAGCTTGTGTAAAGCAGCACTGCGTGTGGACCGTTAGCCAGCGCCAGCTGGGCGCTGCGCGTATATCGTTTACATATACACATTGGAAACAGTGATAAATATTTATAGTGATAAAAAGAGAAACGTTTCATTGGACAGTGTAGTGAGAGACTAAAAACAAAGTGCTTTTTCCTCAAAGAGGTTTTTTGCACTTTATTGAACTGGAAAATTCACCGGTTGCCTAGGACCGGGCCTTGTCGGCCGATCACCCTTCGAGAGCTAAAGCTAAGTATTTTTTTTTCTTTTTCCCTGTTGTTCAGTACCATTAGAATTTTTTTGGCCCCCTAATATTTACCCGCACGGACACATTTCCGTGCCATGACAAAAGGCACAGAATTGCCTGACCTTCCCCTAGATGATCAAATGGATGCTTCTGATGGCAATAAATCTCGCATTAGAAGCTATCCCGATGGGCTTGCACTCCCGGCCGGACCATCTGCGGTTTACATCCGGACCAAAGCCAACGGTAAAAAATTGAACCTTCTAAGACTTTCTGAAGACCTGTCCTCGCGATACAATACTGTACAAAAAATTGAGAAAGTACGCCCGGACAAGCTTAGGGTCTTGTTAGCCAGTGCAAAACAGGCTAATGAGATCGTTCAAAGTGAGCATTTCACGCGGGAGTATCGTGTATACGTACCAGCTCGCGAAGTCGAGATAGACGGCGTGATCACCGATCCGAGTCTGACTTGCGAGGACGTTCTTAAGCATGGGGCAGGCGGTTTTAAAAACCCCCTACTCAAGAACGTTAAGATACTGGACTGCAAGCAATTGCGTTCAGTATCGACCGCTGAGGATGGGACTAAGTCCTATATCCCATCAGACTCGTATCGGGTGACTTTCGCTGGCTCGGCTTTGCCTAATTACGTCCTCCTGGACCGAGTCCGTTTACCTGTTCGTCTTTTTGTGCCGCGGGTCATGAACTGCACCAATTGCAAACAATTGGGACATACAGCATCCCATTGTTGCAATAAATCCCGGTGTATAAAGTGTGGAGGGAGTCATGCGGATAACTCCTGCAGTGGAGACAATGAAAAGTGTCTCTACTGTAAGGAGGGACCGCATGACCTCTCTGATTGTCCCGTGTACAAATTGCGTAAGGATAAAATGAAGCGTTCACTCAAGCAACATTCCAAACGCTCTTTTGCGGAAATGTTGAAATGTGCTACGCCACCTACCGAAAATCCTTACGCTTACTTGTCAACTGACGAGAGCGAATATGATGACCCCCTCGAAGGTACATCTTCGGCTGTCCCTCATAGCTCATCAATTAGAAAGAGAAGAAAT
Organism: Malaya genurostris; assembly: GCF_030247185.1. Taxonomy (NCBI): domain Eukaryota; kingdom Metazoa; phylum Arthropoda; class Insecta; order Diptera; family Culicidae; genus Malaya; species Malaya genurostris. The sequence goes on from NC_080571.1 coordinate 52,654,547, forward strand.
AAATCTTCTCAAAAGCTCCCTAGTAAGGGTTCGAAGATGTCCTCTGATGGGTTTCGAAAAATTACAACTGGTAGTGATGGCAAAAAACCAGAGAAAAAAGCTCCAGGCCGTGGGAAATTGAATTTCCATCACTTCCTGGGACTTCAAAACCCCCGAAAGTCCCTAAAGATCAGTCAGAAAATTTACCAAATACTGGGTTCGTTAAATTCTCTGATATTGTGGACTGGATCATGTCTACTTTCAATATTTCTGAACCTCTTAAAAGCCTGATAATGGCTTTTATTCCTACAGTTAAAACATTCTTGAAGCAGTTGACTGCAAAATGGCCCCTTCTTTCAGCGATCGTATCCTTCGATGGCTAAGACACCCACCGAGGTCACGGATACAATCACTGTTATACAGTGGAATTGTAGAAGTATCATCCCAAAAATAGATCCTTTCAAATTTCTAGTAAATAATCTGAAATGTGACGCATTTGCATTGTGCGAAACTTGGCTAACTTCTGAAATACCCTTAAACTTCCACGATTTTAACATTATTCGTCTGGATCGAGATGATTCCTATGGAGGAGTACTTTTGGGGATCAAAAAGTGCTATTCTTTCTATCGCATTAACCTCCCCTCGATACCAGGTATTGAAGTTGTCGCATGTCATGTTACAATCAAAGGCAAGGACCTTTGCATTGCTTCCATCTACATTCCCCCAAGAGCCTCGGTTGGGCATCGGCGGCTCAATGATATCATAGAGCTTCTTCCCGCACCGACGTTGGTTTTAGGAGACTTTAACTCACACGGTACGGGATGGGGCTGTCTTCACGACGATAACAGATCAACTATGATCCATGATATCTGCGACAACTTCAATATGACAATCTTGAATACGGGAGAAATGACACGAATTCCTGCACCACCAGCAAGACCAAGTGCGCTAGACTTATCCCTTTGCTCGACATCGCTACGGTTGGATTGCACGTGGAAGGTAATCCCTGATCCCCACGGTAGCGATCATCTGCCTATCGTAATTTCAATCGCCACCGGATTAAGACCATCGGAAACAATCAATGTTTCGTATGACCTCACACGAAACATTGATTGGAAATGCTACGCAAATTTGATATCTGAGAATCTAGAAACAACACAAGAACTTCCTCCGGAGGAAGAGTACACGTTTTTGGCTGGCTTGATTCTCGACACCGCGACTCAAGCTCAGACGAAACGTGTACCCGGCGCGAAAACAAACATCCGTCCCCCCAACCCGTGGTGGGACAAAGAGTGCTCAGAATTAAACGCGGAGAGAACTTCATCATTTGTCGAGTTTAGGAAAAACGGAACACCTGATAATTTTAGAAACTACGCGGCATTAGACGCTAAAATGAAAAGCTTGATTAAAGCGAAGAAAAGCGGTTATTGGCGTCGATTCGTAGACGGATTATCGAGAGAAACATCAATGACCACTCTTTGGAACACAGCCCGATGAATGCGCAACAAAAACACCACAAACGAAAGCGAGGAATATTCTAACCGCTGGATATTCGATTTCGCTAAAAAAGTATGTCCTGACTCTGTTCCGGAACAGACAATCATGCGCGTCGCTTCATCAAACAGAAACGAAACACCTTTTTCGATGGTCGAGTTCTCACTTGCGCTTTTATCGTGTAACAATAAATCTCCGGGGTTAGACAAAATCAAATTCAACTTGTTGAAAAATTTGCCTGACTCTGCCAAAAGGCGCTTATTGAATTTATTCAATAAGCTTCTTGAGGATAATATTGTCCCACATGACTGGAGACAAGTAAGAGTTATTGCCATTCAAAAACCAGGGAAACCAGCCTCCGATCACAATTCGTATCGGCCGATTGCTATGCTTTCCTGTATCCGGAAATTGTTCGAAAAAATGATTCTGTTTCGTCTAGACAATTGGGTAGAGACTAATGGCTTACTTTCAGATACACAATTCGGCTTCCGCAGGGGCAAAGGAACGAACGATTGTCTTGCGTTGCTCTCAACCGAAATTCAAATGGCATTTGCTCGTAAAGAACAAATGGCGTCAGTTTTCCTAGACATCAAGGGGGCTTTTTATTCAGTTTCCATAAACATCCTATCTGAGAAGTTGCATCAGCATGGTCTTTCACCAATTTTGAATAACTTTTTGTATAATCTGTTGTCCGAGAAATACATGTATTTCGCGCATGGTGATTTGTCGACAATACGATTCAGTTACATGGGTCTTCCTCAGGGCTCATGCTTAAGCCCCCTTTTATACAACTTTTACGTGAACAACATTGATGAATGTATCAACACATCTTGCACGCTAAGACAACTTGCCGACGACAGCGTTGTGTCCATTATAGGACCCAAAGCTGCCGATCTCCAAGGACCACTGCAAGATACCCTCGACAACTTGTCGACATGGGCTCTTCAAATGGGTATCGAGTTCTCTACGGAGAAAACTGAGCTGGTTGTATTTTCAAGGAAGCGAGAACCAGCACAATTACAGCTTCAACTAGGGGGTGAAACCATAGCTCAGGTCTTCACATTTAAATATCTCGGGGTCTGGTTCGACTCCAAAGGCACCTGGGGATGTCACATTAGGTATCTGAAACAAAGATGCCAACAGAGAATCAATTTTCTTCGTACAATAACCGGATCATGGTGGGGTGCAAACCCAGGAGACCTGATCAGGTTATACCAAACAACGATATTGTCCGTGATGGAATACGGATGCTTTTGCTTCCGATCCGCGGCGAACACTCATTTCATCAAGCTGGAAAGAATTCAGTATCGTTGTTTGCGTATTGCCTTGGGTTGCATGCAGTCGACTCATACGATGAGTCTCGAAGTGCTCGCGGGCGTCTTACCGTTGAAAAACCGATTCTGGGATCTCTCATATCGATTGCTTATCCGATGCGACATCTTGAATCCGATGGTGATTGAAAACTTCGAAAGGCTTGTCGAGCTCAATTCTCAGACCCGTTTTATGTCCTTGTGTTTTGATTACATGGCTCAGAATATAAATCCTTCTTCGTTTGTTTCCAATCGTGCTCATTTCTTGGATACTTCTGATTCTACTGTGTTTTTCGACACATCCATGAGAGAAGAAATTCGAGGAATCCCGGATCACGTGCGCCCTCAAGTGGCCCCAAATATTTGTTATAATAAATTTAGAACAGTCAACTGTGAAAAGGTGTTTTACACTGACGGTTCAAACATCAACAGGTCCACAGGCTTCGGCATCTTCAATCAAAACACACCGCTTCTCACAAACTCAATAATCCGGCTTCAGTTTACATCGCAGAATTAGCTGCTATTCAGTACACCCTTGAGATCATTGAAACCTTGCCCAAAGACCATTACTACATTGTCACGGACAGTCTAAGTTCAATAGAAGCTCTCCGGGCAATGAAGCCAGGAAAGTACCCCCCTTATTTTCTGGGGAAAATACGGGAACACTTGAGAACTTTATCTGAACGGTCTTATTCAATATCGTTAGTCTGGGTCCCTTCGCATTGTTCCATTCCGGGAAATGAAAAGGCAGACTCATTGGCTAAGGTGGGCGCATTAGAAGGTGATATTTATGAAAGACCAATCTGCTTCAATGAATTTTTCAGTATTTCTCGTCAGAAAACTCTTGAAAGTTGGCAAACTTCATGGACGAATGACGAACTGGGACGATGGCTACACTCCATTATTCCTAAGGTATCAACGAAACCGTGGTTCAAGGGGATGAACGTGAGTCGTGATTTCATTCGCGTTATGTCACGGCTCATGTCAAATCACTATACATTCAACGCACATCTCCGGCGTATCGGGATCGTGGAGAACGGGCTCTGCACCTGTGGCGACGGTTATCAGGACATCGAGCATGTCGTGTGGTCGTGCGTAGAGTATCGTGACGCCAGGTCGAAGCTACTGGAATCCCTTAGGGCCCGAGGTAGACCGCCTGAGGTTCCGGTTCGGGATGTGTTGGCGAGTCGGGATATTTCATATATGCTTCTCATATACCAGTACCTTAAACACATTGATATACAAGTATAATGTGTTATCCCTCGTTCAGAAAGTATAAACTCCACCTACAGGTTCGACACTAACATCCGCCCGATTCTCTCGATCCCCGTCCCTGTCCACCATCTTCATTGGAACTAACAAGATCTTTTTTTGTCACTAACTTTTTCGTTACCCCTTCCCTGTCTCTTCACCATCTCGATGGCAACTAATTAGATCTTTATCGTTTTCAAACATTTTGTTCCCATATCCCCTTTTTACCCCGTTTCCACAATATTTACTTTTTTTTTCATTCTCTTCCGTAACATCACCATCATCGTCCACGGAAGGCCGCCCCAGTCGAAAACCAGCATGCGGGCCACCCGCCGGGCCTTCGTAGCCTGGGGGTGTTTCCCGCGGACCCACACGGACCGAAGGATGCGGCCAACATGGATCTTCGCCAACGGCATATGGGAGACCCTCATACAATATTCAATTCACCGGCCACTACCGATCGCTTCTCGAGAATCCGCTACCGCTACATTACATAATGATACTATTCTAGTTTTAAGTTAGTCGTAATTAAGATTAGTAAATACCCTTGGCATCTTAGAGCTTAAGCAGTGTGCTTTAAAATTATATTATAATATTGAATAAAAAAAAAATCAAGTATTTATCATTCGAATGCCTTACAATAAGTGTACTACCATTTCAAACTGTGGAGTATTCAGCGTCATGCTGCCGCCAGAACTGTACACACATTTAATTACTGATATTGTTTAATTGAACTTCATCCATTTTCGCTGCAGTTGGGGTCATCTGCAACTCAATTGATTTCTAGAAACGACCAATTTCACGCAGTGGTCGATTATGATGATGACTTTCTGCTTTTCAGTACGTAAGTAAAATAGTGAAGATCTATGTCGTACACTCCGGTTTCAACAATCGCTTTATACCTTTTAACCTGTGATCGGTTTTTCAAAGCTATAAGCACGCATCTCTTTAAACTTTATCGAGCGCATGACCCAAGAATTACATTTCCTACGATTTGTAGGGAATGAGTCATTAACGACAAAATTATTCCTAAACTTCCAAAAGGGATAACTTGAAACATCGCTAAGGCAAGGCAACGTATTTTGATTACATCGATAGGTGTAATAAAACAGTTTTATTTCCGAATCCAAACCAACGGAACCGAACAAAAGAAGCACCGACAGAGTACAGCTTCATTTGATTATCCACTCGAAACGACCAGTGAGAAAAAAAATACTATCCAATCCTTTGTAATAAGCCATTAGGTCAAATTTTCCGGGACACAAAATTACAAATTGCATCATGCAAGGAAAAGGAACACAAAATAGCTAGTAAAATCGATCGGTTTTACCAGCGATTGTTGACAATTTAGTGTACATTTATTGGAGAATCCCTCCGCGTATAAGCCCTAACCTATGCTGGCTTTCACACGAGCGTTTCCCGTCCTTCCTCTTTCAATTGCTATGGCGGTATAATTCTGGAATAAAACAAAAAATAAACCGTAACAAGCGTCATGCATTGCCGGCACAAGCGATCGTTGGAGTTCGTAATTGGTTCAATTTTGAGTTTTTAAACCCCACCCAACACACACACACACACAAAACCCATAAAAGTCAAATCGCATTCTACCCGGGCAGATGGGAGATAAAAACGAGTCTAAATGAGTAGTTAAAGCTTTCGCGAGCACCCTTTTGTCACTTTTACCGATCCAATCAGCGGCGGCTGGGGGAGGGAACTCGTTTAGAACGAAACTCGCGTTACAGAAAAAAAGGTGCCAAAAAGTGGAATTGATTTTTTCTGTTCCCATTGTCACAGGTGCTGGTGGCTGGTGGGATTTGGCGTAAAAGGTTTTAGTCTGCCATAAAATGGCATGACTTAAGCTCCATGCTTTCGGTATTTTATTGCGGATATTCTTTGTGGGTTATGTTCCCAGGCGTGTCGCATTTCGGGCTAGGAAAACATCGAGCCGGTGAGGTTGTCAGGTTGCCTCCGAGTACGGACTACGGAAATAGGGGGCCAAGAAGTGAGTGGAAACCAAATTGTACTACTTGCCCAGGAAGAATGTGCTCAAAGCGATACAATTATGGAGGAAGTTCCACTTTCTGAAGAATAGCTATACATTTTGTCGTTGATTGTTTAGACAAAAAAACATAAACTGTTTTAATTCACCGAATGATGTATGGTTGCCTTTCTTATAAATGTTTGTATGTTTTATTCTGGGACTGTTCGAAAACTGTTTCACTAACCCTGAAGGAGAACAAGTCTTTTGTTCGCTCATAAACTAATACCAACGATCCATCACCCTTGACGATGAATTATTCGTGGATCGTAAGGACCTCATTGTACAACTTCCAGGTGCGTCTTTTGGCCACTAGCTTAAGTTTTAATGCCCTGTTTGATTACTCACTGGCTCGGAAACTGATAGTATGCTCACGAACATATTAACGAACGCTGTACATGGTGGATTATTCAATTTTTAAGACTTCATGATATTTGCAACCCATCCACGTCGGATTTTTGAGGCGGGTTCCAAAAATAGTTTCCAGTTCGTATAACTAGTATAACTTCAATGGATCAAAACGTAATTTCTCAGTACTGAAAGAGGAAACATATCAAAACAAACAAAGTATATGATATACAAGTTGAAGTGATTCCAGTTTTAGTAAACACACAGAAGAAAATAATAAAATAAAAAAATTTGAGTTTCGCACAACGATTTATTTTATTATAATTATGAATAAAGAAAATCTCGCTTGATATTGCCAATATTGTTGTTCTCTGTGGGTTAGATTGTATCCATCAATATTTTGAAAGAAACAACAAATATTCTACTTCTGTTCTTGTTAATTTTTGACCAATAATTTCACATTTAATTTAATTAAAAAAAAAATAAATGAATGATTAGTTATTTCAACTAATGCTTTTGTTTTTTAAAGTCATATATTTTGGTTTGTTTTCAAGAATGAACCCATTTCTTGGAAACAAATTTTCAGGATTCATTCTTGATACTGCTTTTATTTCGATTTATATTAGTTACTATTAAAATCCACGCTTTCGATTGATATGGGAAACTTTAAAGAAGCTCCGTAATAATCGAAGAAGGAAATAAACAAAGAGAGAGAGACTCATTTACCGGGAGCGGGATATTTCGCCGAAAGGGTCATTTCTCCGAAAGGGTCATTTCGTCGAAAGGGTCATGTCTCCTGTATAACTGATGTGACCCGCCGTCGAGAGCGGCGGCCTCTGGCATACAAACCTGTAACCGCCTCGTTTGCCCGGTGTACTCAAAATTAGGTTTCTTTGCTTTAGTTAGGTCCGAACGAGCGGTAGCGAGGTCGGACAGCATATAAAAAAAACGATGTGGCGTAGCCGCATTAGATATTTTTTCATTTTCACTTAATAAACGGAAAATACCACATACATTTGCCTGGTAGATACACCTATGCAACTGCTTTGATGCTTAGTAACTAATAGTCTACAAGTTTTCTTGGGAACTCCGTGCTGAGGTTTATGAACCAATCTTTATTCAAGAGTAAAAGGATCAATCTTTATTCAAGAAGTAGAATTGTAGGTCAACAAGACGGACGTTAACGCTATCATCTTTCATTTGTCTTTATTTTAAATCAATTCTAATTACGATTTTAAGACGATTTCAGGATTGGGTGAAATAACCCTTTCGGCGAAATGGCATTCGGCGAAGTGACCCATTCGGCGAAATGTCATTCGGCGAAATAACCCATTCGGCGAAATTTCATTCGGTGAAATAATCCTTTCGGCGAAATGACCCTGATCCTCATTTACCTCATATCGCAATGGAGCTCAGGTATATTAATTGTATAGTATCTCATTATTCGATGTGTTTATGTGTCATGTAATGTTATGTAGGAATATCAATAGACCGGAAGTCGCCATCTTGGATTTTGAAACGACCCCAAACATCATATTTTTTATACCTACTCTTCACATCCGTTCCAAAAATAGCTATATGATTGGGGGTTTTCACATTCAGTGAACAAAACTGTTTGTTACGAAGTAAATTCCACATAGCGTAAACTTTTTTGTACCAACCAAATCAAAAATAACGTATTTTTTTTACGAATTACCTCGATTTAAGAACCTCCGTTTAGTTCGTAAATTAAGGTTTCGGTGTATGTATAAATTGGTCTGACGGTTTCTAAGAATACCATATGCACTTTTTCTTTGCACGGGTTAACTCATTGCTCCGAAACCGGAAGACGTATCTGGATTTGAAAAGTATTGGTACTCTTAATTTTAACTATTTTGTTAATACCCTATTTCTTCGGAACCAGTGGTCGTTTCCGAAAAAAACTCTATAGTTGACTTCGACATTGTAAGACCTCTCATTTGAATATAAACTTAAGAAATTCGGTACAGTGGTCTCTGTCACAGTCGAGTGCACTTTGATCCTATGATTTCCTTTTTTGCTCCGTCACTTCGAAGTCCAATTTGACTAATTTCTAATAGCAGGCTATGAGTTTACAAAGCTTTTCATTTGAGTTGAAGTTCATGTAAATCGATCTAGTGGTCTCTGAGAAAATCAAGTGATTTTTTTTCATTTTAATGTACATTATTTTACAAAGTCGGATTCGGTTACAATGCAATGGCAGATGATTATATTATAAAGACATTTATTTCATTTTTTTTCTTTTGTTGTGAATACCCAATTGTCCATGACGCATTATTACCCAAGATTATTTCAGCTTAAAAAATCGCGTAAAGAAATTGAATTACGGCAACAGAATTTTAAATGTCTATGACCTAACAGGTGCAGGAAGAATTGCGCATTATGAATGCAGTAAAAATTATAACTGCAGATTAAAAATGTCATTAAAAGTGCTTAATTAATAAAATTAAAAACCAAAGCCTTGGTATTACATTCCTTTTGTGGAATTTGACTTTCTGTTTCAACAGACTTTGAAGCCGATTCTTAGCGTACATAGCCATTGCATGGCTGGTGCTACGATCCAACTGACACTAAGAATCCTTTCAGGCCGGGGCTCGATCACACGACAATTGACTTGTAAAACCAGCGGCCTATGCATTAACCCGCCAACGCAAAATAAAATTGCAATATTGAAAAAAGGTTATTATTCAACATAGAAGCTCTTTGGCTTTCATCTAGAACTATAAATGAACTTGATATTTGACATGGTTTGCTCGCAAATAAGAATCTCAGTTTATCACTTTAATTGCATTATAGTGTTTTCTAGAGGCTGGAGTTCACTAGGAGATTGATAGTATTTATTATCTTTATCCGGAGAGTACCACACGGAACCACCCGCGATCCCATTTCAACCAGAATATTATTTGATTTTCTGAATTTGATTGGTTAAAATTTGGTACAACTAATCGATTGTTGTTTTAACTAAACTGTCATTTATGTTTTTCGAGTAGTAGAAACGATGGTTAAAACAACTAATTTAATTGGTTGAAAAAAACATGCTGTCAATTAGTGGGTACACATACCTTTCAATTTCAACAAATATTTTAGTTGAAACAACTGGCGTTGTTATTGAAACAAAATTCTCTTAGTTGAAAAACAAATCGGTTTTAGTTATTTTAGACATTGCAATTAGTTGAATCAACTCGAACAATGTCATTGATTTGCGATATTAATCAAAATATACTTACTGATATACATCATGATCCAAAATAAGTATCGCTGTTCCAATAGAAACAGTATTTTATATTGACAAGTAATGTCATTAGTTATTAACAGGACTGGGAAAACCACCGATCACTGCTGATCTTAAGATCACTAATCTCGTACATAACAAATCACTACTGATTTCATCACAAGTGATCTTAGCCAAGGAATAAATCATCGTTACGAAATCACAACTGATCTGATCTATGAGTGATTTGATTTTTACACGATTTTTGTAATACCAAATCAGTAAACGTTTTCTATTTTGTCACCAAACCTTTTTCAACTGAAACAAAGTTAACTTTATCGCAACACCGCTGTTCGATAAACACTTGTCATGGAATCATAAATTTATTCAAATCGAATGAACACAATTTTCCCAAACGCTTTAACCATCGATGTTGTTTTCATTGATATTTTTAAGCGACGCGAACAGATTTCAACTAAAAAAATGTAGATTTTCCATTGCGATTATTCTATTGCTCTCAGCTGTCTCCGGCATTTGACAGCATTCAAAACAACATATTTTTCAACTACTTGAATATACGCAAATCAAAAACCATATTGGTTGAATCAAAAAGAAATTAGTTGAATCAACTATCGCAAAAATCAAAAACTGCGATATCGCAATTTTATGATCGGAGGGTTCTCCGTGCAGCCTAAATGCCGTAGGGAATTTGTCGAAAAAAAAACTTAACCAAGAATAGATCCACTGGGTTCCTGATTCATTGTCGTAAAAGGTGACAACTGCAGAAGTTTCTTTTTTCCTTCAGTTATCTGATTTCTACAACGTTTCACATCTGAATAATCTGTTTTACTAAATTATCTCTTCATTCAACATTGGTGTTGGTATTTTTCTTCTTTCATGTTGATGTTTGTCTTTTGAGGTTTTTTTAAATTTAATTATAACAATCAACTATTGCGAAGATCCGTTAATACTACATTGTCAATAACAGAGACATCTTAGATCGGTATATTGAAAAAAATAGTAAGAAAATACTTGCTTGTTTGATAAATTATTGCTTTTTTCTTGGTAGTCGGCTGCCCAGATCAACCAATATAATTAATTAATCATTTTTGACGGCAAACATTAAAGTGGAAAAAATAAACAATCAAGACGCGCGTGAAATTGGTTAACCTTGGTTTGGTGATTTGAAAATGGTTTGATATAATTTATGGAATATGTCACTACAATGAATCAACTATTTTGTCTAAATCCTTCACAAGTGAAGGACTAACACTCCCTCCTAGTCCTTCGACGATTTACATTTGGACATGGCCGGCACAGGTACTGATCAAAGAATTCTGGTTCCAGGTCTGATCATCTAGGAATTCCCTGTACAATTCCAGATATTCCCGATCAGTAAAGGAGTAGTAACCAGGGCACAGTGGTCTGAATCGATAAAAACGTTAACTTAACTCTCTAGCTGCTAAACCGTTAATCCGACATACATAGTTTCTTTGGAGAACTCATTCACAAAAATATACCTCGTAATTTGATCAAAATAAAAAATGTGCAATACCTACTATGATAAAAGTTCATTTCAACAACTTTTTTCTTTCAAAAGATGGAAAAACGATGTCTTCTACAAAGTTTTAGAACTTCTAATGAGAAAAAACTTTGCCTAAGAAGCTATAGGTCTAACGCAAAAAGTTTCGGATATATGAAGCATTTTCTTTTGAAACCCCTAAAAATCGGTTTTTTTTGTGCGTAACTGTTTTCGCAATTGTTTTCAATGTGTACTATGATCGAGACAATTACTAAGAACATAAAATTACACAATTTTTCGAAGACTGTGTTCGATTTGGCCTTTTCCTTGAAAAGCTATTGACCATTTTAACTTTTAAACACATTGACTTTAACTACTTTTAGAATGCAGGGTCGCAGACCAGAAGGTACATACATATAGTTTTTAGAAAGCTCCAATCAAGTAATGTAATGTTAGAAAGTGCCGAACGAGGCCCTTTTAAATTGTGTAAATAATAAAACGAAATATAGAGTGCTTTTTTGATTTGCTTTTTTGTTCACATATCATGTAAATATGTTATCAATACGTAACGTTGGAATAAATTCACAGTGTGATTGAATTAAAAAACAGCGGCCAAGTCAGTTTACTCAGTGATTGCAACTTTTTTTTATGAAAATGACAAAAAGGCGGGTGAGTAATGTCAGAGACATAACTGGATGTCGTGAATGAATTATGCAAGCATTCCCCTTTTTAACATTTTTCGCAAAAACAAATAAGGGTTTACTTGATCCCGATTACTGTGAATTTCACACAGCGAAAAGTGCACAAATCTAATCAAACTTTTAGAGTCATTAGAACGAATGATTTTGTGTGATGCTCTCCACCGTTGTCCTCTTTTCGTTGTTTTTTACCTTTTTTTATATATATAAAAAATAGGTATAGAATTCGCTCAAACTTTCGAAAAATTTTCCGAGGCCCGGAGGGCCGAATTTCATATACCAATCGATTCAGCTCGACGAACTGAGCAAATGTCTGTGTGTGTGTGTATGTGTGTGTGTCTGTATGTGTGTTGTTAACTAAGAGGTCGAGATCTCAGAGATGGCTGGACCGATTTTGATCAAACTAGTCGCAAATGAAAGGTCTCCCCGTCACCCAAAACGCTATTGAATGGTTTTGAGATAGGATGTTTACTTTTCGAATTATACGGAGTTTTATGTCAAAATTTTCAGTTTTTTGACAGTATCTGTCACAATTGACCTTGAAAACAGAATATGTTTTTAGACTTAGATTCCGCACGGTAATAGCTATCCAACAAGCCATAGTTTGTTAAAATCCGTCCATTTTTAACGGAGATATCAATATTTTTGTGTAAACGACTTTTCCTCTTATTCCAGCAGTAGAAGTTTTGAGCACTGTATGACAAAGAAATGCTTGGGAGCACCGGAAAACACGATTTTTATACTGTGACATACAATTGTTTCTAAGTGCCCAAAAGACTGTGTATAGCATCCTTTTTCATGACAATTTGCCTTGGACCGATTTTAGCACGGTTCGTTTTTGGCAACATAATCGTTCGAATATGGCATTTATAAACCAGATGATATCAGCATTTTCGAGTTGAAAGTAATTCCATAATTATATTGATTTAAACTAATTACAGCAATAAAAGCTGGAACTTTCATATACCATACGACTCAGTTCGTCGAGATCAGCAAATGCGTGTGTGACAAATAATTTCACTCAATTTTTTCGGAGATGGCTAAACCGTTTTCTACAAACTCAGATTCATATGAAAACTAGTATACTTCCAAATTTGGATCCGACTTCTGATTTCGGAACCACAGGATGACATGTGAAACGAAATTAAAATAATGCAATTCATTTTTCTCGTAGATGGCTGAACCGATCTAAGATTCAAATGAAATCTAAGAATCGTCTATGATTCAAATGAGAGGTCTTAAAATCCTATAAAACCTCTTACTTTTTAGTCAGATCCGACTTCTGGTTTAGAAAATGCAGGTTGATTAGTATAAAAATGTCCATTTCACATAAATTATTCAGGTTTATCGGGTTTGCAGATTTGGATAGTCGATTACCAAATAAATTTATTTCAGTTTGAGCGGTATTCGTTTTTGGATTCGGAATGTACTCCCAAATTTTAATTCGCGCTTCAATTTCTCAAAGATGTCTACACACTGCTCAGGTGAATTTAACTGATTTCGGCTACACCGATTTTAGAAATCCGGTTCCAGTATCGAATCGATTCTCAAAGCTCAATCATTTTCTCAAAAAAGACCAAATCGAACTTCAAAAACAAATATTACAGGACTTAAGGTCCCATACAAAATTGGTGAATTTTATCCGATTCTGAAATTACAGATGATGAGTTTATAAATTTCATGTAAATTGTTTGGCGTAATAATTTATGGCCATTCGAATCATTTTGGGCTATGCTAATTCCTGAATAACGGCTCTGGAAGTAACACTAATGACGAAAAACTCTAAAGAGGAACTTACTTCGACATCTCATGGAATGTTCAATCGATTGTCGCACGCTAAGATTGAAATTCGATATGTTTTGCAGTTTCGGCATTACAGGGTAATGAGTGATTAAAATCTCAATTTGCAGTTTGAAACGACGATAATTAAAATAATGTCATGAGAACTAAAACACCTAAGAATATCCATGCAAAAACACATGCGTATTGATAAAAAAGGTATCATCTCACTGCTAGGTGGATTAATCACGTTTTTACCAATGCAAACAACTGGCAGCTGTGACGTAATCGCTCTTGTCGGAAGCGAAACTAGCTTTGCAAACGACACACAATACATCTGCTCGCAGTGGCGATAGAATCCAAACTGATCCAATTTTTGTTAAGAGATTTCTTTTTACGTGATTTCGTTTGTAGCTTTTTCACTAATGGGCAGTCCTGACGGCAATAAAAATAGCCGCATACAGAATTTTAATGTTGATTATTTCATTTCGGATTTGCATTTCATTGAAAGAAACTATCAGGATGCTGTACGGGATTCATTCCTGCCTTTCAGAAGGACCAAATTGTGGAACTCACTACGATATTAAGCACTCTTCGGAGCATTTTTCTCGAACGATTTGTTGTACAGCGGCAGATATTTTGTTCTCTTCCTAAGAAACGTGTTCTGATTGGCTGGTGTTGACATGGGTCAAATGAGACAGGTTTTTCAATAGTGTACTATTGAAATATTTCAATGCTTTTTGTATACATGTTTAAGTTGAAAAAATTCGATTATATTGGTAGTTAGATCATATAAATCCTTTCACAGATAATTTAGCTATGAGCTTTCAAAATACGAGAAAGGCAAACGCGCCTTATGAATTATCCTCTTTGATACTCGTTTATACCAAACATTTAAGAAAAGTTTAATTTTGAATCATTTGAGATTGATCATATTTCCGATGGCATGTAGCAAAAATTATGTTGATTCGTTAGACACAACAAGAGATATTAACGATCAAAAACTTATCACTCTCTCAGGGGGTAAATTTTGAAAAGGCGCCCCATAGTAAAGTAAGTCGTATTCACGACAAAACATGACTAATAATGCTTGTCATTTAACATCTGAACGCAAAAATGAATAAATTTGAACGAAGGTCATCTGTAGCACTTTCAAGAAGAAGTAGCAAAATTAAACGATTTGGATGAAATCTCCTACTTTCCTCTGACTACAACGCTCAATATATTGGATACTCTTTTGGTTAACCTGAGCGGCCATTTTGTTCCATCAACTCCGCATCTCCGTCGTACTCCGAGTTAATTTTCAATCTTCTTCAATTTCTGCTTGACGATTGCTCAATATTTTCGGAATTATTGGGGGCAGTTGGCTGGTTGGAAATAATGAAATTTTCTAGCAAAACAACCTGATGTGTTAGTTCCACTGGGGCAGATTTTCGCTGTAGTGAAAGCTAGCCAAATCAGACCAAAATTTTACACATCCATAGTGATTCCAATCTAGGGAAGAAACCTACGTTTTACCTTTTTTATATATATAAAAAATAGGTATAGAATTCGCTCAAACTTTCGAAAAATTTTCCGAGGCCCGGAGGGCCGAATGTCATATACCAATCGATTCAGCTCGACGAACTGAGCAAATGTCTGTGTGTGTGTGTGTGTATGTGTGTGTGTCTGTATGTGTGTTGTCAACTAAGAGGTCGAGATCTCAGAGATGGCTGGACCGATTTTAATCAAACTAGTCGCAAATGAAAGGTCTCCCCGTCACCCAGAACGCTATTGAATGGTTTTGAGATCGGATGTTTAGTTTTTGAGTTATACGAAGTTTTATGTCAAAATTTTCAGTTTTTTGACAGTATCTGTCACATTCGACCTTGAAAACGGAATATGTTTCCAGACTTAGATTTCGCTCCGTAATACCTATCCAACAAGCCATAGATTGTTAAAATCCGTCCATTTTTAACGGAGATATCGATATTTTTGTGTAAGCCTTATTCCAGTAGAAGGAATTTTGAGCGCTGTATGAAAAAGCAAAGCTTGGGAGCAACATGAAACATGATTTTTTATACTGTTACATATAATTGTTTCTAAGTACCAAAAAGACTGTGTACAGCATCCTTTTTTATGACAATTTGCCTCGGACCAATTTTAGCACGGTTCATTTTTGGCAACATAATCGTTCGAATATGGCATTTATAAACCAGATGATATCAGCATTTTCGAGTTGAAAGTAATTCCATAATTATATTGATTTAAACTAATTACAGCAATAAAAGCTGGAACTTTCATATACCATACGACTCAGTTCGTCGAGATCAGCAAATGCGTGTGTGACAAATAATTTCACTCAATTTTTTCGGAGATGGCTAAACCGTTTTCTACAAACTCAGATTCATATGAAAACTAGTATACTTCCAAATTTGGATCCGACTTCTGATTTCGGAACCACAGGATGACATGTGAAACGAAATTAAAATAATGCAATTCATTTTTCTCGTAGATGGCTGAACCGATCTAAGATTCAAATGAAATCTAAGAATCATCTATGATTCAAATGAGAGGTCTTAAAATCCTATAAAACCTCTTATTTTTTAGTCAGATCCGACTTCTGGTTTAGAAAATGCAGGTTGATTAGTATAAAAATGTCCATTTCACATAAATTAATCAGGTTTATCGGGTTTGCAGATTTGGATAGTCGATTACCAAATAAATTTATTTCAGTTTGAGCGGTATTCGTTTTTGGATTCGGAATGTACCCCCAAATTTTAATTCGCGCTTCAATTTCTCAAAGATGTCTACACACTGCTCAGGTGAATTTAACTGATTTCGGCTACACCGATTTTAGAATTCCAGTTCCAGTATCGAATCGATTCTCGAAGCTCAATCATTTTCTCAAAAAAGACCAAATCGAACTTCAAAAACAAATATTACAGGACTTAAGGTCCCATACAAAATTGGTGAATTTTATCCGATTCTGGAATTACAGATGATGAGTTTATAAATTTCATGTAAATTGTTTGGCGTAATAATTTATGGCCATTCGAATCATTTTGGGCTATGCTAATTCCTGAATACCGGCTCTGGAAGTACCATAAATAATGACGAAAAACTCTAAAGTGGAACTTACTTCGACATCTCATGGAATGTTCAATCGATTGTCGCACGCTGAGATTGAGCTTCGATATGTTTTGCAGTTTCGGCATTACAGGGTAATGAGTGATTAAAATCTCAATTTGCCGTTTAAAACGACGATAATTAAAATAATGTCATGAGAACTAAAACACCTAAGAATATCCATGCAAAAACACATGCGTATTGATAAAAAAAAGTATCATCTCACTGCTAGGTGGATTAATCACGTTTTTTTTTTCAGAAACTACTGCTTGAATATTGGGAAATCTATAGGTTTGTTCAACACGAAAAGCTTATTTTTTTTATTAAGTTTACGTTTCGTCTTCGACTCATCAGTGCGTCAGCAGATTATGCTGACGCAAACCCCCGGATCAACATAATCCGCTGAGCAGACGTAAAGTTAATGCTATTTGCAAGACACTTTTTTTGTACACATGAAGTGTAACGTCTAACCTTACGGCCAGTAAGCCGAAACTTGTTTCGTTCGAGACGTCAGGTTAGACGTTACACTTCATGTGTACAAAAAAAGTGTCTTGCAAATAGCATTAACTTTACGTCTGCTCAGCGGATTATGTTGATCCGGGGGTTTGCGTCAGCATAATCTGCTGACGCACTGATGAGTCGAAGACGAAACGTAAACTTAAGAAAATGGTTATGTGCACCTAGCATAAACTTGGGGGTAAAAGTAAGCTTTTTCCCCTTCAAATTACCAGCTTATTTTTGCCCGCAGCTATAAATTCCTTGTCAGATCGTAATCTTCATTGCGAATTCGTCGGAAAATGAATTTTGGTTTGGTTGGCATTAAATTCTTCGATGATATCATAATTCGACAGCCCTGCGTTTGTTCTAATCGTTTTCAACATCTAAAAATGACGCTTCCAGTTATTAGGTCCATTACGACGGTTTCCGTGATCTTGCCGAGTGATAGCTGTTTGTGAAAACCGCACAACTTCGCGATTGTGGACCATGAAGACGTTGAATTAATTTTCGGCTCGCGGCCTCGGTAAAAAATAATAATTTTGTCGAAATTTTCAGTTCTGAAATGGGAAATATTTCAAAACCAAATTGATACGAAATTATTTCAAATCCGAAAACTAGGAACGATACAGTAAAG
This sequence comes from Malaya genurostris, assembly GCF_030247185.1. Lineage (NCBI taxonomy): Eukaryota > Metazoa > Arthropoda > Insecta > Diptera > Culicidae > Malaya > Malaya genurostris. The sequence continues at coordinate 52,672,435 of NC_080571.1, forward strand.
TAAAAAGTTTGTCCAGATATTCAAGTTAAAGTGACTCCAGCTTCAATAGGGGAAAGTAAACTAAGGAGTGTATCGAAAATAAGCTATCCACATACATTTGTGTTGTACGCATGTATTTGTGATGGTTTTTAATGCTCAGATCACAGCTTGCTATGCGTTTTCAAAATATCGAATATTGGAAAGGAAGTGAAAATTGAGGTGCTGTACACATGGCTAAGTGAGAAGGGTATTGTTATGCGAATATTGACGAAGCAGTTTGGAATTCATCATGCCAGTGTTAAAACCATCATTAATAAGTTTTGGGAATACTATTTTTTGCTAGCTTCACTAGCTACCAGGAAGAGGCAGAAAACCCGGTTCTTTCAACCCGAAACTGGACCAGAAAGTTATATCTCTAATCATGAAGAACAAATCAATGTCAATACGTGATTTGGTAAAAAAGCGGGAATGATCCAGCGTATCTAAAGGTGAAATCACCTGAAGACCTACAAGAAGCAGAAAATCTCGAAACAAAGTGTAGAACAGAAGAAGCGAGCAGCAACAAGGGAAGTTGTATTCGCGTCTTTTCGCGTTTTGATGGACGATGAGACTGATGTAAAGGAGGACTCAAAAACCCTTCCAGGCCCACAATACTTTACTGTCGTCGTTGGGGAGGATGTGAGCGATGTGGACATGTCCATTCAAGTGGAGAAGTTCGGTCTAAAGGTACTGGTATGGCAAGCAATATGCTCCTGTGGTTTGAAGTCAGCCATTTTTTACACTACCGGAACTATAAATGCAGAAATCTATCGATCTGAGTGTCTCCAGAAGAGATTGCTGCATAGTACTTCTCCCATGTTTTGACCGGATTTAGCGTCGGCTCACTATGCCAAAACTACTTTCAAATTGGTTTGCGGAGAAGGGTATAAATTTCGTTGAGAAAAATATCAACCCACCAAATTGCCCTCATCTTCGACCAATTGAACGTTACTGGGCAATCGTGAAGAGGGTCTTCAAGAAGACTGGTAAGGCAGCTGGGAACATGCAGGAGTTCAAAAAAATTGGGCTCAAGCGTCCAAAAAATGCGATGCAACACTTGTCCGGAACTTGATGAAGAGCGTTCGATCAAAAGTTCGAAAAATCTTGAAGGTGTAACTTAAATTTCATCCGGTTTTCATTATGCTCAAGTTTAACCTCGTACAATAAAGGATAAATTTTTAGTTTGAATAAAATACCGTTTTTATCGTAATTTGAAAGAAAAATTTGTGGATAGTTTATTTTCGATACTTTCCTTACAGTATATCGTAATAATTGAACGTTTCTAGCAAAATAATATAAAAAACCATCGTTTCAAATCCCATTACAGCACAACTTGTGTACCTTCAACACCTACTAATCGCACAAGTGCCATGACTCATGCGAGGGTGAAAAAACGAATTCCGAAGTTGTCCATGGACGTGGTCCAAGTTCAATTGGACCTCGGTGGTGCCATTAGCGACAAACAACCGCGTTTCAACCGTCAATTCATGAGTTCTACTGCCAGCAAACAATTCCCACCACATCATTATCCCATTACAATGTGACCGACACTATATACTGGCCAACTGGTTGACCAGGTTGCCCCCCTCCGGCTGGTGTTATCAGGGCAGGACATTTACTTGGCACAACGCGAACGTGCATAATGGGTTCGGTCATCATCTGGGAAGGTGGGATTAAATCGTACAATCCCATCGCACGCCATTATCTGATATGTTTCTTACCTAACCTGGTCTGGGATGGTGACCTCCCCGGATTCCTCCACCCCCATCCCACGAACCGGTACCGATAGCAGCAATCCACTAGCAGCGTGAATGATACTCTTCATGTAGCACCTCAGGACCTATTAAAACCAGTTTAGTTGCGACATCCGTGAGTGGCCCTGACCGTTTCAGTGGTCTGTATTTGTCGATGTGTGTAGCAGCATTACACTGCTTAATGATGACACTGACTGTGTCTGGCTGGTACCGTTCCATATCGGCATGCTTCTCCGCAGGTAACACTGAACCTAAATCTTGGCTGGTGCATTACAGACACGAACACGAAACTAGCCGCTCGTCTATTCTAGCAAGGCAAGCATGACGCAATTGTGAACACAGTTAAAATAAATGAACACCTTTTTTTAAAATTCCTTACTATATCACCATTAAATTGTAATTTGATTTTCTTGGATGTTGGAAAGAGTTTCCCAACCAAATAATAGTATTCTGCAAATATTAAAACCTCACTCGGCAGGTGTCAGCAGCCGGAACGAAACAAAAACTAAAAACGAAAGCATCCGGCTCGAATCAAGCACCCTGACTGGCTCGGTCTGATGACCGGGACGATGACGTTGCTGTTGTTGTTGCTGCTACTGCTGGTTTTCTCCCATGGCGTTCGACCCCGGCATTCGTCCACCTATTCGATCGTTCCCGTTTCACTGACCGACCAGGACAGTACGATTCGCATTCCCAACAGGAAGTACGCTATTACCAACCGCAGTCACAATACGTGAAAATGGGTCCGACTGAAAGGGAGGGAGGAATGGAGGGCGCTAGGAAGAGAGGTAAACCGGACCGTCGTCGTCCTCTCCGCTATCGCTTAATGGGCTGGGAAAATTAAAAGTATCATCATAATTTTAATGAATGCGCTGCGCTAAACACCCGTCGCCCCGGGCACGATTGAGGAGAAAATTACAGACATTAATAAAATTGTTTAGGAAGGTTGGACTACGAAATGCGACACTCGCGCGTTTGTACCAGGCAGGGGTGGGAACGAATGGACGGACGATTTGAACGATATTCCGAGTGGCTTTCCTGGAGCTAGATTTTAGATAGCCGTTTCCGTGTCGGGGTGAAATTCAACTGGTTGATAAAACCAGTGTTTAGGGACAATATTGAAGGGATCAGTCGAGCCGTTTCCTTATTTACATAGCGTAATTAGGTGCGGTGAGAAATGTCAATTTAATTGATAATGATAGCATAGAACAATCAGTCGAACAAAGTTCTTTATGGTTTGAATGTGTATTTTTATGTATATTTTCGACTAAGATTTAATGTTCAATGCATGAACTATCCATCTCTGGAAGTTTTTTTCCGCACAATTCTTTGTTGGTGTGGGTTTCTATGCCATCATTGCGAGTTCTCTAATCTGCCTAGTTCAAGTATCGTATTTTGACGTGAAACCAAAGATAAATAATAAAGACATGTATGTGCTTACAAATATTTAAAAAATATCTGGTCCGTTCCCGGTACTTTCTAAAATGACCGCATTCACCGCTTGGTGGAGCGCGAGATTAATTGCATTGTTATCATTTCGATCAAAGTGTGCCATGAAATCTCAATATATACAAATGAGCTAACGTATCGAAAGGGTTCTCACGGTTTGACATTTGCATTATGAATGCGATGATGGAAACTCAGCAGTGCAACCAATTTATCACCATTGGTGCCAGTTTCACGGAGGACCGTAGATGTGCGCCAAAAAAGATCGTGACTGTCATGTCTGGAAATTCGTTTGTGGTGAAACTACGGCTATTTTCACTAGACTAATCTGAGCTTGCTTTGAAAAACTCCATTAAGTTTAAGTGCAATTAAATACCTAATTATGGTGAATATTTGCTAAAGATACTTTACCCTGTAATTCCGGAACTGGAAGTCGGGTCGCAACAAAACTCAATAGTAACCTATGGATCCATAAAACCTTTCTTTCGAATCTAAGTTAGTGAAAATCGGTTATGTCGTGATTGATAAGAATAATTTTGGACCGTTTTGGAGTTTTTGACCTTTATTTTCCGTATTTCTAGAACCGAAGTCCAGGAAAGGTTTAGCCGAATTCGCTGAGCTAACTTGTCGCAAGTGGGCTAACATGCTCAAAAATTTAAAGCGAGTTTTAAGTCAATTTTTGGAATTGTTTTACGTTTTTCATACGTCGGCAATTTTAATGTTAAGCCGACTGTTAGTCGGATCCGGATAAAATTTGGGAATGTTATTTGGAACCGTAAACGAAGTAAACGACGATTTTTTTACTGGTATCTTTTTGGCAACACTGTTTTTGACCGATTATGCGTGAAGCGTGTCTTGTGTCATTGTCAAACTTATTCAGTTTGGTCTTTAATTTAATCATAATTTGTCGTTTAGTCTATAATTTATTCATGAAAGGGTGCTGGCGAAGTTGAAAGAAGATCCGCATTTTTATCGAAAAAATGTGTTCAGCGACGATGTTCATTTCTGGTTGAATGGATACGTCAACAAGCACAATTGTCGCATCTGGAGTGAAAACCAGCCAGAAGCTTTAAAATTCTTTAATCGATATTTCAATTGAAACGAATAATTAGAATCTGTCACTTCGATATCTAGACACACCTAAAATTTCAAAAATAAGACGTGTGGGTAATTTCATCTTCAATTCAATTCAATTCAATTCATTCATTGTTTTTTCATCTAACTATTTTTATTTTTTGGTAAAGAACTCGAAAATATTCGAAACGTATATTTTTATTTCAATATGATACGTGGAATTTTCGAGATAAGAGTTTGCCTTTTTTCAACAGTCTATACTGTAAAATCTAATAAAGATACAGAAATTCGTCCAAGACTTGAAACGTGCGTCTTTTCCTTAGCTTTCAAATAAACGATTCTATAAAACAACCTTTATGGTTTATTTAATGAATAAAATAAAATATTAATAAACCAAAAAAAAATTCAAACTTGGGCCTAATTTTTTTTCTTTTTCCTTTTTTTATATATATGAAAAATAGGTATAGAATTCGCTCAAACTTTAGAAAATTTTTCCGAGGCCCGGAGGGCCGAATGACATATACCAATCGATTCAGCTCGACGAACTGAGCAAATGTCTGTGTGTGTGTATGTGTGTGTGTCTGTATGTGTGTTGTCAACTAAGAGGTCAAGATCTCAGAGATGGCTGGACCGATTTTGATCAAACTAGTCGCAAATGAAAGGTCTCCCCGTCACCCAAAACGCTATTGAATGGTTTTGAGATCGGATGTTTACTTTTTGAGTTATACGGAGTTTTATGTCAAAATTTTCAGTTTTTGACAGTATCTGTCACAATTGACCTTGAAAACAGAATATGTTTTCAGACTTAGATTCCGCACGGTAATACCTATACAACAAGCCATAGATTGTTAAAATCCGTAATTTTTTAACGGAGATATCTTTTCCCCCTATTCCAGCAGTAGGAGTTTTGAGCGCTGTATGACAAAGAAATGCTTGTGAGAAACGGAAAACTCGATTTTTCATACTGTTACATACAGTTGTTTCTAAGTACCAAAAAGACAGTGTACAGCATCCTTTTCATTACATTTAGCTTCGGACCGATTTTAGCACGACTCGTTTTTGGAAACATAATCGTTCGAATATGACATACATAAACCAGATGATGGCAGAATTTATTTTAATTATATTCATTTAGGGGTTAGCCAAATTTTGTGCTAGGGCACATAACCGTTTTTATTATTTTTACGTTTCGTCTTTGACTCATCAGTGCAGAGCAGTTCAAACTGAACTGCTTAGTGCTAAACTCGGCAGTTCAATTTGAACCGCTAAGCAAATTGAACTGCCGAGTTTAGCACTAAGCAGTTCAGTTTGAACTGCTCTGCACTGATGAGTCAAAGACGAAACGTAAAAATAATAAAAACGGTTATGTGCCCTAGCACAAAATTTGGCTAACCCCTAAATGACCATACCTGCATCGGCCAGAAATAGTCGAAAACACGTTTTCGTTCGGCACGTCAAAAAAGACATTGCACTCCGTTGCAAAACAAAAAGTGTTCTGTAAGTAGCAGAAACTTTACGTCTGCTTAGCGGTTCAAATTGAACTGCCGAGTTTAGCACTAAGCAGTTCAGTTTGAACTGCTCTGCACTGATGAGTCAAAGACGAAACGTAAAAATAATTAATTATATTGTTTTAAACTACTTACAGCAATAAATGCTGGAAAAACATAACATCCATATACCATTCGAATCAGTTCGTCGAGATCAGCAAATGCGTGTGTGACAAATAATTTCACTCAATTTTCTCGGAAAATTTCTTTTCTACAAATTCAGATTCATACGAAAAGTCGTATGCTCCCAAACAAAGTTCCTGCATTATGTTTGGTTCCGACCTCTGGTTCCGGAACTACAGGATGATATATGAAACGAAGTCGAAATTGTGTAACTCATTCTTCTCGTAGATGGCTGAACCGATCAAAGATTCAAATGAAATCTAAGAATCATCTAAGATTCAAATGAAAAGTTTCAAGATTCTATAAAACATCTTACTCTTCAGTCAGATCCAACTTCCGGTTTCGGGGATACAGGGTGATTGTTATAAAAATGTCTATTCCACATAAATTAATCAGGTTTATCGGGTTAGCAGATTTGGATAGTCGATAAAAAAAATTAACTTTTTTCAGTTTTAGTGGTATTCAGTTGTCGATTCAGAAGGCACCTAAAAATTTAATTCGTGCTTTGATTTATCAAAGATGTCTTCACTGATTTTCAAATATTTTGAAACAAATGTAAACTAAACTGCTACTCAGGTGAATTTATCTGACTTCGGCCATACCGATTTTAGAATTCCGGTTCCAGTATAAAATCGTTTCTCAAAGCTCAATCGTTTTCTCAAAAAAAGCCTAATCAAATTTCAGAAACAAAAATTCAAATTAAAACAAACTTATATACAAAATTAATTAATTTTATACATACATACTAAAATTAATTAATTTTATCCAATTATGACTTCCGGTTCTCGAATTACATTATGATGAATTTTTAAAATTCAAACCGATATAGAAGATGACAATCCCGAAAAGCTTCAAAGTTGGACTCAAAACTGTTGTAATTTATTCGTCATATGGCCATACGAATCGGTTTGGGTTATGCTGATTCCTGAATACCGGCTCTGGAAGTACTTTAAATTACCGTAAACTCTAAAATGGAACTTACTTCGACATATCATGGAATGTTTAATCGATTGTCCCACTTCTAGATTCAAATTCGATCCGATTTGCAGTTTCGACATTACAGAGTAATGAGTGATTAAAATCTCAAATTGTCGCTTAAAACGAACACCGAAGAATATTCATGCAAAAAAACAGATGCGAATTGATAAAAAAGGTATCATCTCACTGCTAGGTGGATTAAACACGTTTTTTTAGTTGAAAAAAGAAGCCTTTGGGGCTTAACTCAATCTTGACAAAGTTTCAGAGTGGAAAGATTAATACTTTCGGAGCAGTGAATTTTTCAATCACGATCCGCACGCGCGAAGTGTACCGCAGCGCAACTGGCTCGAATACGGGTTGAACTTGTCGACACATGTCGCGCCACTGATTGAATCCTAACTTTGACAGTTTATTGCTAGCAACGTTACAGTTAAGAGTGCGATGTGAAAATGAATTCAAAAATCTAAAATCGTTGCTGCAATCCATTTAACTTCTAGACTCATGTTAGCAAAAATCAAAAACATTTGTTGCGTTGGGTTTCTTCTTCCCTTCTTGAGAAAGTCCATTTTCTGGTAAAATTGGGGCAAATGATTTACGTGAGTATTAAAATAGTGCTAACATATAGATTTGGAAAAGTTGCGAAATGATGCAATTTTCACTATTCAGCTATGAGGGAAAATTATGCTGATGCAATAATGATTATGACAAGGATTATGAGACTGATGACAATGTGTCTATATTCAGCGACTTACAGAAGTAATTCTTATATTTACATATATTGAAACATTGCTTTTCTCGTATTTTAAATATTTTAAAATTCCAATTGCCTTCTTAGAATGAACCATATTTGCCTTCCGGTTATCTTACCGAGTTGAAATTTCAAGTCTTGGACGATTTTTTGTATCTTTATTAGATTTTACGGTATAGGCTGTTGAAAAAAGGCTCTGTTTTGAAAACGCGAAACTTCAAAAACTCTTATCTCGAAAATTGCACGTACCATAATGAAATAAAAAAATACGTGTCGAATATTTTCAAGTTCTTCACCGAAAAAAATAGCTAGATGAAAAAAAAATTGGGTTGCTGATTTTGCGTGGAATGCCCCATATATATAAAAATGCAGAAGTCATTCTTTGTAATCGCATCACTTAAGAACGGATGTACAGATTTACACGAATCAGTTTCCACCCCCACAGGGTTCGTACATCAAAAACATTAAGAAAATTTACCGAAAAAGTTGGAAAAATCCATAAAGTTATTTTGCATGGAAAATGGAATTTTCCGTTGAAAAAGTCCCCTATGCTTACTAGATCATTGATAGGTGTTTGGCGCATAACGAGTTGCGTAAGTGTTTGGCCGTCGAAGAAAAGAATACTAGATCGTTGGAAAAATTGTTCTGGCGCACAACGAAATGTTTTGTGTGGATATTTCACATACATACTTGATCCATGTGATTATTCATTTCGAACCACGTGCTTAATTGGGTATAAAAATTATTGCATAATAATGTCGTTTTCGCTTGAGAAAACTAAAACTGACCCAAGGTAGCTTCATAAAACACTTTTAACGAAACTGTGTTGGTTTCGCGCTTAGTAACGGGGATCTGAGCAAATTTGATATAAAAACCAGATTTGATTTTCAGCTCAACAATGTTGAAACTAGCTTCAAACAAACGGTTTGACAGCAGTTAGGGTGGAAACTGGGTTGGGTTTAGAAACAAACGAAAACGACATAAATGATTGGTGGAATGTATATGACTGTTCTAGAAATACCGATGTAGGCAGGAGAAAAAGTGCTGATATCGTTCACCAGTTGATGGATTGTGTGTAATGGAGTCAGATTTTTGAATGAATCAATTAAAGGATTATGCAGTAGAAGCACTAAGGTATAACTAAGAGTCTTTCCTTGCATTTTGCTGATTAGATAAACGTTCAAGATGATTACTGTAGCGTTTACTCCCGCGTCGCTTCAGTGCGTCCACTCAGCTTCGATATACTCCCACTAATGATCCCATGGCAACATGTTGCAACGGTTGTTCGGAGTGTGTCACCAATACTTACATCATGGTCAGGGGTGTAGTCAGTGGATATTGCATCTCATCATATTACTTATGACTCTACATTCTTCTCCTTCACGAGAAAAAACAAATTAAAAATCAAAGTTATTATTATTATATGTTTTATTTGTGAAGAAAACAGAAATCCAATAGTATAATTCAATCTCAATTCAAGGACTGTAACGCGTAGGGTTCGTTCTGGACCTGGTAGAACGTTTTGGTTCTATATGTAGATGATTCGAAGATTTCCGCTTATTTACCTTCGTTTCCAATTTCTTTTCGTTAGTTTGATTTTCTGTATCCGTTTCGTTGTGTAGTATCGCTTTCTGTGATGGCCATTTTCTAAGATGACTGATTGGACGTCGATATTTGATCCCTTCATCATTTATGACAATCGTGTCGCTTCCGTTTTTTTCTACCACCTTGAAACGCTCTAGACGAAAATTTGGCTCCAGCTTACCAATTTCGTAGTTCTTTATCATTACCGTATCTCCTACGGATATCTCAGAATGCCTGGCGTGTCTTCTTTTGTCTGCGTATATTTTGCCTACCATCTTTTTAATCGCATCGTTATCCCGGACGCTTTCGTAGCGCAACTCTGGTTCCGTTTTGCGACAAGGGAGCAAATCCTTTACTGGCCTACCCATTAAAAGCTCCAATGGAGCCTTCTCTGTAACAGAGTGTGGAGTAGTATTGTAGCAATACACGTATTCAGCAATTGCTTTACGCCAATCTTTTTTCATAACTTTCGCGATACGCAAGGCTCTCAAAATGCCTTGGTTTTGTCTCTCAACTAGACCATTCATCTGTGGCCAGTATGGGATTGTATTTAATAATTTAACATTTTTATTTCGACAATACTTTGAAAACTCATCACTCGAGAATGGCGGTCCGTTATCGCAGCGTAGAGTCTCTGGATAAGCAAACTCAGTGAAAATCCCTTCCAGGGCTTCGATAGTTTTTGCGGCTGTAGTGGTCTTCATTTCAATTACCTTTAAATACCGACTAAAATAATCCACTACGACGAGGAACGTCGCACATTCTTTTGCGGAAAAGAAATCGATAGCAAGCTCCTGCCACGCCCTATTAGGCATTGCTTTCCTGAGCATTGGCTCTGGGGGAAATTGCCGACTTACAGCAGCACAGCCTTTACATTCTTGAACCCTATCAGTTATATCGCGGTCCATGCATGGCCACCAAACTCTTTCCCTGAGAATTCGGCGCATCGAAACAATCCCCGGATGACCTCGATGTGCTATATCCAAAGCTCGAGATCGTAGCTTCTGAGGAAGTACAATTCTGTCATTACGGACTAAAATGCTATCAATAACTCCCAATTCATTAGCAAAAGCCTGATAGCGAAAAAGTTCGCTTGGCCAGTCGTGAGTTTCTAGAGCCGTGATTACTGCAGGCAAGGTATCGTCATGTGATGTTTCAATTTTTATTTCTTCCAGTGTAATTGCTAACGAATCCTCTCCGATTGCGAAAAGAAAATGTTCAGAGTCTTCGTCGAAAGACGGGTCATTTCTAGTGCAAAGACGAGATAAGATGTCTGCTATATTTGATGAACCAGGAATATATTTTAACTCGAAATCATACGGCTGCAAACGTAAAGCCCATGCTTCCGCTCTCGAACACGCTCGCTTGCCTTCTCTGTGCTTACCATTGAAAATGTACTCCAGGGCTTTATGGTCGGAGAAAATTGTAAATTTAATCCCGAACAGATAGAGATAATATTTTTCCACCGCCCATACAACGGCCAAAGCCTCTCGTTGTGTTTGAGGATAGATACGTTCGGTATCTGATAACCCTTTCGACGCATAACTAATGACTCTAGAAATGTTATGTGAATCCTTCTGTACCAGAACCGCACCTAGTCCTACAGGTGAGGCATCAACGTACAATTCAGTGACGTCTTTGGGATCATAAAACCCTAATGTTTTCACATTTTTAGAGAGCTCATTTCTCAAATCATTAAAAGCACGTAATTGCTCTTGCCCAAAAACATCAACGGTGCCTCGAATGAATTGGCGCAATGGTTCCGTTCTGGTCGACAAGTTAGGCACAAAATGTCCGACAAAATTGATGAGTCCTAGAAAGCTTCTAACTTCCTCTTTAGATTTTGGTACTGTGAAATTCTTAATTGCAGATGTTTTTTCTGATGATGGACTAATCCCAACTGCACTAACTTTGAATCCAAAAACTTCCATTTCCGGTACTCCATAAACGCATTTGTTTTTGTTCAACGATGCATTATTCTCCTTTAAAACTGCTAACACTTCTTCCAATCTAGAATTATGTTCTTCCTGCGTTCGTCCAAATATAATAATATCGTCAATATAAATAATGACACCTTCAATCCCGATAAGCATATTCGTCATTATGCGCTGGAATATTTCAGGAGCGCAATTGATCCCGAACATAAGTCTTTTGAAACGCATTAATCCTCGGCAGCTCATAAAAGTAGTAATAGCTCGCGAATCAGGATGAAGTTCCACGTGATAATATGCTGAAGTTATGTCCAAACGGGAGAAATATTTAGACCCCTTCAATTTATTTAGTAAGGTTTCAATCATTGGTAAGGGAAAGTGCTCACGTTGAATTGCTTCGTTTGGATACTTCATGTTAATGCATAAGCGAACACTATTTTTCCCTTTTGGAACAACGACCATCGGTGAAATCCATTCCGAAACACCCTCGACGGGCTCAATTATATCCATGTGGAGCATTTCTTCGATCTTTTCTTCAACCTTTTGAACCATGGGTTCCGGCACTCGAATGTAAGAAATCTTTCGGGGAGGAACGTTTTTATCAATCGATAATTTAACCAAAATATTGGGAAATTTTGGGAAAGGATTCCACGTGATGTCGACGTTTTGAACATCCAGTCCCACTTTTAGAATTTTGAGCTCTTCCGCCGTTCGTTTACTCAACAAACATCGATTGGCTCCTTCAATTACAAAGACTTCAGCGTAGCTCTTTGGCTTTGCATTGTCAATAAAGATCCATGCCTGAAATACCGCCAACACCTTCAATGTATCACGGCTAGCATATGCAGTAAATCGTCGGTCCCCAGGAATTTTTTTCTTGAAGAGCTTCGAATCGCAACTTTCTAGCTTTGCCCATACTTCTGTAGTCACTGTGTTAATGGAAGAACCAGAATCAACAAGAAAACTCACAGGATGTTGATCTATGAAACACGTAACGATGCCATCAATATTGGACTTCATTGAGTTCTAAATAAAATGAAAGAAGATAATTCATTGTTACTTTATTTGTCAAATTCGGTTTTCATACAGTTTAAGGCTGTTACTATATTTAATTTCTCTTCGAAACCGTTTTAATTATACCTGAGAAACATTTTGTGAAATTGATCTGCAGGGAAGTTCTTCAACCAAACCTTCATCTTGTCGCAACAAGTTGGCTTCATCTGTCGTTCGTTTCCAAGTACGGTTTCTCGAGCTGCTTTGTTGTTTATTACATTTTCGTGCAAAATGTCCAATTCGACGACACTGGTTACACCGAGCCTTACGCGCCGGGCAATTCAACGAGTCTGATGAATGCCTATGTGCACCACAGCGACCACACTCGACATTTCCACGAGCTGACCATTTTCCCCTGTTAATTTCATAGTTATAAAATTTTCCATTCATTCGTGATCTTGGGATCCACTCTTGCTTAACAGCTGCTACAGAACTAGGGGTCGCCTCTCCGGTGAAAGCTTTCGATTTTTCCTTCTGCTTGGACAGTATCTCTCGGTTAACAGCGTAGCTAGTTATCTCATCAAGGTCCATCACACTCTCTAGACCTTTGTCCCGCACTCGTTCGTCGCAGGCTCCCATTGTGACTTGCTGGAGGATCTCTTTCTCTTCTCGGTCTCTGAAATCACATCGCGCTGCTTGTGTCCGAAGTCGTAGTAGAAAATTATTAAATGTTTCGTCACATCCCTGTTTTAATGAACGGAAGACTTCCAGTTCAATACGATCATTACGTTTTCCGATAAAAAACTTTCTCAGTCTCTTCACTGCACCTCTTGGGGGCAATACGGTATTTTAACTGGTTCAGGATAAATTTCATCTGGTGCTAGACCGAGATTATAATAAATACGTTGCAAACCGCGACCACCTGCAGTCAATAGTAGTACCAATTTGTCGTGTTGACTCTCCAAATTTCGTAATTCTAAAAATAGCTCGAATGCCCGATGCCACTCCTCCCACTCTCTTCGAAAATCCTGACTATCCACACAATCATTAAAAGGCTCTAATGGGCATTTTAAATTGTCTCCGAAATTCATCTGTAATAACAAAAGAACCAAAATAGAAATCGCTTAACTAGTAGTTATAAGGTATAAACAAATATTCTTTTTTTTGTTCTTTACAAATTCTTACAGCAATTTATCAATTAAGTTGTGTGCTTTTTTCCAATTTATCTGCATGTCATTAGTAACACAAATCAAGGTAAACAATTTTGTTTCTTTCACAGTGTTTTATTTTTTTTTCTGGTCGCTTTAAACAGTGTCAAACGTCTACGTCTCTCACTTTCACTTACCCCTTCTCGACGAATAAGGCACGACCACCTAGTTTATTTTGATCGTTTCTTTTTTCACATTGTCCTACACGCACACATGTGGGGGATCTTGTGGTAATCTTTTATTCTCTTTATGTCCAATGAAAATTTGTCTGCGAAATCGATTTTGTTCGATTAATCGATGCTCTTCAGCGTCGTGCTGGACTAGCCAAGAACTTGTGCATCACAAAGTGCTGCGGACAAAACCGGACTCGCACAACCATTTGCTCTTCAGCATTTTGCTGGTCTAGTAACTATGTTTTCGCATAATCTTTTTTTTTCATGAATACCTTTGAATCTTCTTTTTGTTTTGGACTGATACAATTTTTTGTGCTGCTGACTTTTCTGCCCGGTCTCACTATACCCTTAAGATTTCACTGGTCTGGCTTTTTTTCCAATAATTCAGTTGTAATGTAGAGTTTCGTCAACTCCTAAATCCACAAACCAAAGAAACAATTGACTTACCATTTTATCGTACCGACTGCGCCATTTTGTAGCGTTTACTCCCGCGTCGCTTCAGTGCGTCCACTCAGCTTCGATATACTCCCACTAATGATCCCATGGCAACATGTTGCAACGGTTGTTCGGAGTGTGTCACCAATACTTACATCATGGTCAGGGGTGTAGTCAGTGGATATTGCATCTCATCATATTACTTATGACTCTACAATTACCATAATGGATTGAGACTGCCATTTTAAATTTCATATTCTGTGAAGAATGTTCAATTTTGAAAGATAATTATCAAATTAAAATTTAAGCATCGTCTCCCCAAGTAACCACAAGTTCCACAGTACCTGAAAAATATCCACTTCATTAGAGCTATAAAGTACGCGTGGCACTTTTTGGCAACTTGAACGTACAGAACAATTTCTGAGAAAACTTTCCCGCTGCTTAAAAGCTGTACAAGGAACTGCTTTAAATTTTGTTCTGTTGCATCGGTGAACATTCAAGTATGAGTAATACCTTAAAATATTTTGTATGCTTCTTAAGAAAAATCTTTTTTACGAAATTTTGGTTACTTGAGCTAAATACAAATTGTAGATATATCCTACTCTACCACATGAACAACTCTAGGAAAGAAACACTTCAACATATTGTTAAGTTTATCAATACAAAATTCTGGTTAGTGAGCTTTTTTATCGATTACCGGAAGCAAGAATCACATCTGGAAGAGAAAACGTCTATTATATCGAAGCTATTAGAGAGGGATCTCTGTTCAGTGCATTGAATCAAAGGATCAATCACCTACAACAACAAAGGCAAGTGATACAGCAACTGAGATAATAGTCACAACAACCGGAAATAAAACCGAAAGTAAAAAACCACGAGTCATCCCGATACCGAGATTTGAACTTTTGAAAAATCAACCGAGGACGCTTGATGCTTAAGGATGGAGACGTTACGGAAAATCTATCCAGTACCCTAACTCGATATCGCGACCACACCACAAAAACAGCTGAACAGCCAATATTCATAACCGACACGCGGACAGAAGATACACCACGGACATATCGATGACCCAAAAAACCAATCAAGCTAACAGTAACCAATCGGATGAGGAATGCTGACACAACAGGATCGACAAACAAAACCATTTGGAATGAGCCAGTTTAGTCAGTTCTAGTGAAGAAGTCGTCTTGTGCATTTGTAAATCTTTTTATTGTGTTAAATAAAGTTTATATTTTTTTTCAAACTCGGACCACCCGAATTATAACTTATATATACAGGTTCGGGTCAAAGATTTTATCGTTGAATCGAAACTACACCCGTGCTAGTATAAAGAAACGTTCCACATCAATACTGTCTTTTTCGCATTACGTGTGAGCGTAGCCCGTCGTAATTGAACTTTTCATTTTGAAAAATCCGATGCATTTGATAAGAAATTGAGAAATTTCAAATAATTCTTTATGATTAGACTGTGAGACTGAAAAGTGTCCCGAATTGCCATGACTTACGGGATCTACATTTAGGCAGAACTGAGATGGCTCTTGACGTCTACGTCGATTCTTGGCGCAAGCAGTAGGTGCCTTTGCAACTCACAATGAATTCCGACTCGAACTCCGGACAACTTGACTGAGCAACGGTGTTCTCAAACACCGTTGCTCAGTCAAGTTGTCCGGAAAAAAATTATGTTAAAAAGTGTTTTTCCAATGAAGTTCCTTCACACTATTCTGCTACTCGCTTCATTACAAAAGCGTGAGGTCATGGCTGTTGCTCTCTCGTTGGTCTTGCTTTGACAACCGTTATACAGAAAATAGTGGAAAAAAGTTGAATGTTCATCTTTTATACCAATACAGTTCCATTGTAGAAGATATTTTGTTTTCTCCCTCAGATCGCATTCTGATTGACTGGTGCTGACATGGGTCAAACCAACCAGACACTACAATTTTGTTTCATTACATGATTAAGTTGAAAAATTTTGAATTTATTGGTAGATGGATAATATAAACCCTTCTACAGATTACTGAACTATGAGCTGTGCTTGATAACAAATATTCCGGGAAACTTAATTTTGAATTATTTATAATTGTGTTATTCAACTGAAAATGTAATCATAAATTGATGATCATATCTCTGATTGCATGCAGAAAAAATTATGTTGATACGTTAAGTACAACAAGAGAGATTAACGATCAAAAACTTATCACTCTCTCAGATGGTAAATTTTGAAAAGGCGCCCCCATAGTAAAGTTTATGATAGAATCACACATGAAAGTGAATGTTTACTGAATTCTCGGGACCTTTTCCATCTGTTAATTGACGTCACATCCTTGTTCCCAATACCGAAGATGTCACTTTGATAGGGATACCGGTTTTTGCGGTGAACAAAAAAAATTTTTTTTCCAAGATTAGAAAGTCCCATGCAGTTGGGTGAAGTCAGTCACTGCCCTCACGTTGACACGGACATTTGCGGTGGCGCGTCTCCACTCTTTCGAGGAGTGTCTTCCACTTGAGGCAGGCGTCAACACAACACACGGGAAATGACTACCCATTGAGGGAAAGCCTGTAAAAGCCCATGTTGCAGGTCGCAACGGCACACAAAGGCTGGCCCATGAACAACGGAGCTCTGACGTGAATGCAGTCTTTTTTTTTCGTTGTTGGTGTTGTTTTTGTTGTTGCTGCACATGTTCACTTGTCGACTTCTTTCTTCAATGGCAGATGGTGGTTAGATACAGCAATGCACTTCCGTAGGTGCAGGTATGTGTGTATGAATATGCCTCTCTCTCTCGGTGTGTGTGTGTGTGTGAGTTTGTGTATGCACATGATTTCTCAACCCACCCCGAGTGGTGTACTAAATGTCGGCTTTTATGTGCCGGAGTGCAAATGTAGGTGATTAAAAAACGGCAGCTGTTTTTCCCCAGTCCCTTACAAAAGCGACTGACATTTTGCTTTTCTGTTGGAAGCGGCACAAAAGAACTGCTTACCTCGTGGAGTAATTGCCCGATGTGGCCGTGTGTGTTTGTGGGGTGCAAAGATTTGAGATTTGGGTCATTTCGGACTGAAAAAGGAATATCCAGACTTGTTACTCTCTTGCGGAGAGAAATGATTTCTTTTGGTGATCTTTCATCTTCAAGCGCTGATTTGAGAAGCTTTCGATTTCTTTCTCGTTCTAGAAAGCTGTGCTAGCGTGATTATCTGCCTTTCGATGTCAGTATGTTGCTAAACTTGACACAGCTCGACAATTTTAAACTCCACCACCACGTATTGAAATCAGTCTTGGAATGGATTTAAAGAGCTATCACTGTGAAGAATTTTCCTCACAGTTAATTGAAGAACTGAGAAAAGTACATTCTTGATTTTGATAGGTAAAATCTTACAGTTTGCGAAGAACATCGAAAATCATGTTACAATCTGTCACTAAAAAAGAGCACTTAAGTGCCATCTTAATTTTTTTAACAGCCCTAACCCTCACGAGCACTGCTCTTATTCTGGCGAGCGTTCCATTTAAGTAGCACTCGAAAAAAAAATTGAAACATAGTTAGCATATCCGTTGAGCAAACATGCAAAACCTATATCGAAATGTGAAATAGACCGATGCGAATGCAACCGAAGGGGATATGGCATTTCACTGAAGGACGCGGCATAATGTTTTTAAGCGGCCTGTGTGTTTGGTTTCGCTTCACAATTTTGTAACATTTGCATTCAACAAGCTTTCCTCTCGACATTTCACCGGTAAAACTCACACGCATAGCGGGTCTCCTCCCGTTGAGTTATGCACGTGAATCCGTTTACAGTAAATATTTCAGACTAACGCCGGCGATACTGCGAACATATTTACACGCTTTCAACAGCACAAAAATCACCCGGTCGATGCGGAATCCTAACGAAAAAAAAAAAATATTCCATTTCCGACCGATTTCTGTTTTTTTTTCGTAACTTTACTCAATACGCACATAAAACACAACTTTATTTACCGACCAGAATGTTCGATAGCCGTTATTTTCCCCAACTCTAAGCCGTACCGGAGGCGACATATTTATGGTTGTAACATTCTCTCTCCATTGGCAACAAACCCGCCCGGGATTCGTTCCGACCGCCGAACGGTGGCAGCTCATTCTTCCGCACGTGGATCGCTCGAACGATACTTTTCCGTAGAAAAACCCCAGCTCCCAAATGGGAAATCAAGTGAGTATTTAAGATATACGGCCTTCAACTGAGTTTTATTGCCATTGTTTCGCAGGAGCGGTACTAATTTCGGTGGCGATCAACCCGAACGGTAAGGATCCGGCTCCCCGGTCATGGTTCGGAAACCGAGAAATCTTAATGCAAAACGCGTACCCTTCAAGTCCGAAATTTAATAAATCTTCGTACCTCCTCCCCGCCTTGGAAAAACCCTTCCATTACAATGCTGTCAAACCTCTCATATTTCTCGGAAAACTTACCTCCCTCCAGCACGCACTTCGCAAGTTTTCAGTTTATTCCGGTTGTACTTTCGACCCCCGAAATTGCACAGTGGTTGCAAGGGTGGGCTTAGAATTTTTATTTAAAGCTCAATATAAATCAAGAGGGTCATTTCGCCGAAAGCCGTTATACCGAATGAGGTATTTCGCAGAAATCCATTCTGTAGAAAGAGTTATTTCGCCGATTCATGCCAACATTTTAAAATAAAAGAAAATGAGTTGCCATTGGGGTAAATTTACGTCACTATAGATGCACATGAAAAGCATCGCACTTAACTTAAATTTACAAACCAAAGGACGTAAAAATGAATCATATCTGCATAGCTAATGTAGCTGAAACTGACATCGAAACAGATACAAATGGGTTTAGCCGGGTTTGCATATAAAAACTGCCCCCCCCAAACAGAAATTAAATTGATATAAACTGTTCGAAAGGGTTTGATTGAAGATGATTTTACCTAAATTTTAACCCTTTTTTAACTGCCACATTTGTGGAGTTAGGGTGGTTCTTCGGATTTTCATTTTATTTAGATTTTTCAAAAACTTTTTCAGCCAAAAAAATTGAGAAAAATCAGGAATATTTTAGGAGTTATGGGAAACCTTTCTGACTTTTTTCTGAATTTTTCAAAATGTATTTCATTGAAAAAAATGTTCAAAATTTTCGAAACTTTTTTAATCGCGTTAACAATTTTTGTACAACTCTGGATTTTACCTCATAAATAAATTATTTATGAGTGCATTACGCTGCATTTTTTTCAGATTTTTGAAAAATGTGGACAGGTATAATATCAGACTTAAAAAAATGATTCATTCGGAAAATCATGCATCTCCATCAAATTATCGTCCGATGGAGACGCATGGTATTTAGTTCTAAAATCATATATCACACGCCCTTAGAACTAAATACCACGCGTTTTCATCTACAACTTGAGTTCAGGGCTTGAGTGTTGACGTAATCAATAATGATAAAAGAACCTGTGTGCCAGCGGACGGTTGTAATTCATTTCTAACTTCAACATCTTGCGGGATAGTCTGGAGGTTTCGAGGTTAGCTATTAGCAGTCTTAAGAAATTGTATCATACACCCAAACTTCCGTTTACGAACACTTTTTTTACGTTACCTCTTTTTACGTAACTCTTTTTACGAACCAAATCCCAAATAACGTAATCTTTTTTTCGAACCAAATCCCAAATAACGTAAACTTTTTTTACGAACCAACTTCGTAAAAGGAGGTTTTTGCATCCAATGAAAAAAATTTCCGGCCCCATGGAAATTACTACAATAATGGTATTTTCGGAACGGGATTTATGAGTAGATGGCGGAAAACGATGTTTGAAGTGGTTCGGAAATCCAAGATGGCGTCTTCCGGTTTGACGATATTCCTTAAAAACCTTTACAATGTAGAAATTTCCGGACCGGAATTGATGACAAGATAAAATGGTAAAATTTATCATTATTTTGTTATTTGTTTGCTATTGATATCTACCCGGATTGCCACCAGGAATAGGCACAAAACTGTGGAATTTCTGAGTACCAAATATTGTTTTGGCGTTATTATACAATTCTTCGGACATTTTGCGAAATTTAGCGGCGTAATATTTTTATCCGTTTTTTTCAGTTGCCCAGTTATATAACTCTCGGGGGGTTGTTACGGTATTTTCATAGTCGCGAGCAATTTTGTCATTCGTTTGAGAGTGCTACCAATAGCATCACAGGAACCTTTTCTATGGGATGTTGCAAAAAATGCCACTCTGCGCTTATCATACTTTGACTGGAGGCTTACCAAGGCTTTGTTTATATTTGTAATGTGGTGCTGCTTCATCAGACATAAAATAAATTTTAGAATAGTTTGTCAATTGTCTCATAAAATCTATCATTTTTCAAGTGAACAACCGAACTGAAAATTGTATCGTGTATCATTACTTCTGATATGATAATTACGTTAACATTTGCAAGTTTATTGTCTTTCTTACAGTAAACGTTTTGTGACAAAGCCTTCATGTACAGCGAGTTTCATTAAAATTTTATGGGGTGCTGCCAACATTTTTTCGAGTTAGCGCGAAATTCGTCAATTCACAAATTTATTTTCAGTGATGGCAAAAAGACTCAATGGTTTAAAACGTTGAATAAACTCCTGCAAATCGTTTTTTTAGAACTATTAAAAAATTTCTGAAGGATTATGCGAAGTTTATCTCTATTATCTAAATCTACAAAAAAAAAACTATTATTTCCGAGTTATTCAATTATATGGTAGGGAGTGTATCGAAAATAAGCTATCCACATTTTTTTTCAAATTATGATAGAAAACGATATTTTATTCAAACTAAAAGTTGATCCTTCATTGTACGAGGTTAAACTTGAGCATAATGAAAACTGGATGAAATTTAAGTTAATCCTTTTACTTTTGATCGAACGCTCTTCATCAAGCTCCGGACAAGTGTTGCATAGCATTTTTTGGACGCTTGAGCCAAAATTATTTTGAACTCCTGCATGTTCTCAGCTGCCTTACCAGTCTTCTTGAAGACCCTCTTCACGATTGACCAGTAACGATCGAGCAATTCGGTGAATAGATATTTTTCTCAACGAAATTTAAACCCTTTTTTGCAAGTCAATTGAGAGTGATTTTGGCATAGTGAGCTGATGCTAAATCCGCCCAAAACAGTGGAGGTGTTCTATGCTGCTTATATAAAGGCATCAATCTCTTCTGGAGACACTCAGATCAATAGATTTCTGCATTTACAGTTCCGGTTGTGTAAAAAATGGTTGACTTGAAACCACAGGAACATATTGCTTGCCATACCAGTAACTTTCAACCGAATTTCTCCACTTGAATCGACCTGTCCACATCGCTCACATCCTCCCCAACGACGACAGTAAAGTATTGTGGACCTGGAAGGGTTTTTAAGTCCTCCTTTACATAAGTCTCATCGTCCATCAAAACGCTTGCATCCGGACACTGCAAAAGACGCGAATACAATTTCCGGGCCCTTGTTGCTGCTCGCTATTGACTTTGATTTGTTCTTCATGATTATAGATACCACTTTCTGGTCCAATTTTGGGTTGGAAGAACTGGGTTTTTTTACCTCTTCCTGGTAGCTCATCCAAAGAATAGTGTTCCTCAAACTTATTAATGATGGTTTTAACGCTAACAGGATGAATTCCAAATCGCTTCGCCAATTTTCGCATAATATCCTTCTCACTTAGCCATGTGTCCAGAACCTTAATTTTCACTTCCTTTTCAATACACGACATTTTGAAAACGCAGAATTCCAAACGCACAAACAAGTAAACAAACGCACAGCATGCTGAGCATAATAAACCATCACAAATACATGCGTACAACACAAATGTATGTGGATAGCTTATTTTCGATACACTCCTGAAAATCTGTTTGTGGTTAATAAGCCATTCTTTAGTATTGATGTACCGTTACAATTCAGGAAGCGAAATAGCGAAATTCACACAATACCTTATGATTAAAAAAGAACCAGAACTTTCATTTTCGAATTCCCGCGCTTGTCCAATCGGTAAACTTTTATTCTCTCAACGTTGGCAACACTTTTATACACATTCTGTCAAATTTTGACGCATATCGTACGATTAGTTTTTGTTTGGCGTCTATACAAAGAAGTTGAAAAATTTTCGTGTGGCGATTTTTATAATAGATGAAAATTTAGAACAACGGCTCGCCTTCGAAGCGCCATTCGGTCGATTGTTGTGCGGATTCGACGTCATATTCATAGATCCACACCTCATCACCAGTTATGATGCATTCGATGAATGTGGGGTCACTATCTGCGTTGGAAATCATCTCTTTGGCAACATCAACACGACGCTGTTTTTGAATGAAATTCAGCTTTTTTGGCACCAGCCGAGAAGTGACGCGTTTCAAACCCAAAACATCAGTTAAAATGTGTTCGGCTGAATAAAAATAGATCCATTGATCAAACGTTCCCCGAATAATCGACGGAGTTTCTCCTATTCGCATTGTTGTAAACAACGCGATATTGCACACCTATAATAAAACAAAAGAAACACTCGCGGATGGGTTTGCTGCAGACTAATTTTAGATTTTCAGCTTGAATCACACGATTGACAAATTTTCACACATTCCATATAAATCTGATAACACCGACAATGATATGCAGATGGCGCTTTGATCGGTTGACATCGATTAATTTTGGACGGTAAATTCGCAGCAGTTTTTATTTTCGCCAATTAACATTATTCAATAGGTAACACTTTTCACAAATCAACACACAGTTGTCAATAACTTTACTATAAGATTTTTTCTGAGAGCAACACTTAGGCACCCATTCCCATTCGTATTCCCAGTGATGCCAACTCTCTCAGTTTGAAAAGTATTGCGCTATTGATTGTAAAAAGATATTTCACTAGTCTTCGAAATTACTGTAAATAATTTCGTTAAACGTAAAATCGCTTCTATAGAATATTAAAGATTCATGACCACTTGAATGAACAACTGGAACCACCGTGCAGAGCTCCGCGAGATAAGGTCAGCTGAAATTGCTTCATTCTAGGCTCGAAATTTACTACCGGGGTGGGGTTCACGGGTGGGAGCCGCGGAAGATTCGAGAACCCATCAGACGTTGTTGTTGGGTTGGCGAGAGTGCGACTGCTACCATCAATTTGATCCCAAAAAGGATGACTTCACTCGGACCTACGACGATGGTGATGACGGCGATGGCGACGGCGACGAGTCGTGCGAGTCAACAGAATGGAAAAGTTTTCCCATTTGACGAGTTTCTTTTTTATTCTTTGCGTTGGATTCACCCGGCCTACTAATCCGACGCCCGCAACGAGTTTCTTCGGCTAGGCGAGATAAGTTGCGGTGGTAAGACATTTATTAATTTGATTTTCATCGGAACTGTTTTCTATAGCTCTGTTAGTTGGCAGATTTGATGAATGTGCTAATGAAGCTCCCGATGTTCTATTTCTAGTACGGATCACAGCTGGAACTGATTTCGGATTGGATAACGGCTCAAATCGCTACCCGTTGCCCCACTCCATTCACGTGTCAGCCGACATGCAAGAAAACGAGCCCGCAAAAGCTGTCAGTTCCCGGACGGTATCAATCCATCTGGGAACGGTCAGCCGGGGGCGTAAAGTTGAAATTGAATGGAACCGAAAATGTTTTCGTTTTTCACTTGCCCTCAGTCATCCCGACCTCCGCCCCTAATCCGGACTGACGGTAGCAGTCGTCTTCCAGGCGAAGATGGTTTCCATCTATCAGAACCGACCCGATTAAGACGCACTTCAACTAAGATACCGAGATACAGGCCGCAGACTGTTTTCCCGGTGACATTAGATACAAACCGAACCGAATTCCGCCAGCAAACTTGGGTTCTGATGGACGAAAGAATTATATCTCCGGGTTTCTAATTTGGATGTTTATCTTCAGGTTTGCACAGGAATTTCGAAATGACTTTTACTTTTCCAGCTGATGGGATCTTGGAATTTTCGGAAGTTCATGTTTATTTGATGAGTTTTTCTTTCCAAGCTGTGCTATAGCTGCTGGGAAATTGTTGTATGCAAATTAACCTCGTATAGTTTGAAATTCCATTATCCAAGCGCCAGCGTAAAATCACAGGCCAGCTCAAAATTCAGTAATTGGAAATCGGACGAGGGCGTCAAAGCCTAACAAACACACACACACACACACAAAGCCTGTAATTACGACTCGTTGCGTACAGAAATCCGTCGGGATCGTTTCGTGTGACCATTAGAGTCCATTAGCAGATGCATAATCCCTTTTGGTGGCCGAAGCCGAAGCCAAAGCCGGACGGAGGAATGATAACACCTTTGCACATACGCAACGTAATGATCGAAATCGGTTTCATTTCACACGGTTTAGATTTCTCAGGACCATAGAGAGCTTTGTGCATTTGCCAGAAACAATACGATTTAACAACTGGATAATAGGTTTTAGGTTACCCACCTACGATTCAGTGGAGCTCAAGGGTGTTAGCTTAAATGAGCAGTAATTTCAAATTCCGCCTCTTTCACGAATGAATCGTCTATGTCGGGAGTGAAAGGAGAATTTAGACAATCCCGTGAATATACCTCCCAGTTTACCATACGACTATTATTCGTGAAATTTCCTAAAAGTAAAGTGAGATCTTTTGGGCAAGCCGGATCGAAAAATTACCCAGCAGAGCGACCATTTCCAAGTAACAAAATGATAATCCGCGATTACAATTTAAGCCGGCGCTCCGGCCAATCCTTTTACAGCGAGTTTCCGTCAACAGGACGATGCGACAGATTTTTATTTGCCTCTGTTTCAGGTTCGGCACATTTTTTACAGTTACTCGAAGAGGTTGAAAGTGTGGTAAAACAACGTCCACTGAAGAACAGGGGCGAAAAAAAAAACAATCTGCAAACATTATCCTAAGCCTTCAAGTGTCCCAGTTTGGATGGTATGAACAGCAGTACACTTCAAAGCCGGCGGCCTGGAATGTCGCACTCGCTATCTGTCGTCTGTCGTCTTGCGCTTTAGGAGACGGGACAGCCCTCACTCATCCACTCACTCACTCACTCACTCATATCAGCTGGTTGAAAATTCACTGAACCCTTGCTGGAAGCAGGAATCCAAAAGCATCGGACGGCACGGGATGCAGAACGCCAACGCCAAGCACTAGCACTAGTGCGAAGTGCTCTCGAGGATAATGGAAGGAACCTGAAGGTTCCATGTGCTTTCGTGTTTTTACCGACCGACCAAACCCGATGATGAAGTGTGGCAAGTTGAGCGACAAGCCGATGCCTTTTCCTTTCGGAACTAGTCGGCTGCAATGGCCGAGTACTTTATTCTCGATGGCCTCCCTCGGTATGTGATAATAGTAATAATGAAATGATGTCAATTTGACTGATGCACTTTCGTGCGGGCTGACTGTTATGGGAATATGGTGAAAAAGTTTTTTCTCCGGCTTCGGGGCGTTTGCGGTTGCGAACGACGGAGTCGGTACAAGGGCAAATATTAATTTTGCTCTCGAATTACGTTGATCTTTGCATAGTTCACTCTGGAGAAAAAAAAACGATATGGTGCTTGACACTGTTTACCTAATGAAGACAGTTTCTATCTTGTCTTGGCTAATCTTTCGGTCTTATATTAATTATTTCACTATAGTGTATACCTTTATTACTAAATCAATATAAAAAAATATCGTAGTTGGTTCTTTAAGACTAGTTAACAGGTTCTCAAAAGAATCATTCATTCGAATCTATATCGAAGTTATAGATAGTTATTGCCTTTCTCACATAGAAAGGCCCGGAAGACCGAGTTTCATATACCATTCGACTCAGTTCGTCGTGATCACAAGATATCTGTGTGTGTGTGTGTGTGTGTGTGTGTGTGTGTGTGTGTGTGTGTGTGTGTGTGTGTGTGTGTGTGTGTGTGTGTGTGTGTGTGTGTGTGTGTGTGTGTGTGTGTGTGTGTGTGTGTGTGTGTGTGTGTGTGTGTGTGACAAATAATGTCACTCGATTTTCTCAGAGATGTCTGAACCGATTTTCACAAACTTAGATTCAAATGAAAGGTCTTATCGCTATTGAATTTTATCTTCATCCAACTTCCGGTTCCCGAATTACAAGGCGATATGTGCAAATCTATGAGAAAATGCGCACTTAATTTTCTCGGTAAACTTCGTACCAGATTCTTACAAATTAAGATGCAAGTAAAAGGTCGAAAATTCTTTAAAAAGTCCTCGAAAAGCTGATCCACATTCGACTTTCAGTTTTGATATTACAGCACAATAAAGGAAAAATTTTCAATTTCATGAGTATTTTTTCAAAAGTGATCGCGAAACGAGGTGCAAATTTTTATAAAATTTACCGGTAAATTCGAGAGCGGGTCATTTCGCTGAAAGCCATTTCGCCGAAAGTCGCTTCACCGAATGCCATTTCGCCGAAAATCGTTTCGCCGAATGGGTCATTTTGCCGAAATTCGTTTTGCCGAAAGGGTCATTTCACCTGTATAACTGATGTGGCGCAGCCACATAACCGAAGCCAAGATGGCTCGGCGGCACAAAGCTGAGTCGGCCACGACACCAGCTGAGTCGGCCGCCGACCAACAGTCGGAAGCGGCTGCCTCCTGCATACAAATTTGTAACCGCCTCGTTTGCCCGGTCTACTCAAAGTTAGGTTTCTTTGCTTTAGTTAGGTCTGAACAAGCGGTAGCGAGGTCGGACAGCACATGAACCAAAACGATGTGGCGTAGCCGCATTAGATATTTTTTTCATTTGCACTTAATAAATGGAAAATACCACATACATTTGCCTGGTAGATACACCTATGCAATTGCTTTGATGCTTAGTAGCTAATAGCCAACACGTTTTCTTGGGAACTCAAGAGTACAAGAATCAATTTTCATTCAAGAAGTACAATTTTAGGTCAACAAAACGGGCGTTCATGCTATCATCTTTCATTTGTTTTTATTTCTAATCAATTCCAATTACGATTATAAGACGATTACTAGATTCAGTGAAATGACTCTTTCGGTGAAATGGCATTCGGCTAATTGACTTTCGGCGAAATAATCTTTTCGGCGAAATAGCTTTCGGTGAAACGGCTTTCGGCGAAATGACCCTGATCCGTAAATTCATCTAAATGGCAAACCTTGGTTGTAAGTGGATATATAAAGTACTAGTCCCCGATTTCCGCTTCCAAACGCACCGGTAATAGTGAAGAAATGCTTCAAAAACGGACCTCACTTCGATTTCTCAGCATCGGTTAAGTCGATTTTCACAAATCATGAAAATAAAGCTCTCATTATTTTAAAAAACACAATTGCAATTTCATCCAGATGCGACTTCCGGTCTCGAAATTATATCAAAACTTTCCAACTGGCATACAAAAAGATACATCGGTACGTGCTGGTACGGAAAAAGAAAACACCACCGCCTAGCAGATGGCGTGCTTTGTTAATTTTTATACTGGGTTGCCACATTTAAATCTGTATTAACTTGACATAGCTGTTTACAAATTGAAAAGGTTATGGTAGTTAATACTCAAAGAAAGTTTTTGATTTTTGTGAAGTTTGTAAAAAAATTTTTTGACAGAATCTTCTAGCGATGTTTTTGAAAATATAAGTAATATGAGATTAGGCATCATTATACTACTAGGGAATAATTTTTTTCGAGCTCAATTTTTCCCGAAAATGGCTGAACCGATTTCAACAAACTTAGGCTCGTTTGAAAGCCACTATTGGGTCATTGAATAATTTTGAAGATCAAATGACTGTCGAAGTGACTATTCGGATTATTATTCCGGATAAATAATGATATTAGTGACGTAACCGACAAAACGTACTTTATTTCTTACCGCTCAATTGCCTCGGGGAATGCTAAACCGATTTTACAAACTTAGACTCGTTGGTTTATTAAACAGGTTTGAGTTTCTAATGGCTGTCACTTGCGGTTCCGGTGTTTCCGAATTTCTTGTATATGGATTAACCGATATCGTTCAAGACTAAAATTGAGCTAAGGAATATCATAAAGCAAAAATTTCTAGTTTAGGAGATGTAATCGTTAAAGTGACGTAACCGACCAAATTTTTTGTTATCCGTGTAAGTATTTCAGATAGTGACCTATGATCACGTTCAAATATATTATCGATGATACTTTTTGTCTGAGAAATGTTTAAAAATATATAAAATAAGCGCAAACGCATACTTTTGTTTACAACCCGAATTAATTGGTGTTAAAAATAAGCTGAAATTAGTGTCTGAAATTAACTTAGTAAAAAGGTAGAACATATTTCGAATGAGACTGTATCGATGAAAGAGAAAGGCATTTATATACCACTGGGTGGATTGAGGATAGGTTTTTTAGTTGAAAAGAGTAGAGGTTTGATTCAATCCTGTTAAAATTCTAGGGTGGAAAGATTATTACTTTCGGAGCAATTTTTCAATTTTTTTTTACTTTCGGAGAATTTTTCAATCACGACTCGCACATGACGTGATTCCTAATGTTTAATTGATGCAACATTTTTACATCGCAATCATAACTGAAACGTTGCCAATAATAAACTGTTAAAATGAAGATTCGATCAGTGACGCGACAATTTTCGACTCGTATCCAACCGAATCGCACCGCTCCTGAATGAAGAATTCTCTGTTTCGAAAGTATTAATCTTTCCGTTATAAAATTTTACCAGGATTAAATCAAACCCTTAAGGCTATTTTTCATAAAAAAAATTAATTTTTGTTTACTTTTTTTCGTGGCATAAACAATAAGATTGTTTTTTGGGATTGCTCATTTGAAAACTGAGAAAAGTTTTATTAGATTTTTCAATACCTGTTTGAAGCACTTTTTTGAACTCATTTCTCCAAAATTACACGTTTCATATTGAAATAAAAAAATTGGGAATCGAATATTTTTCAAGATTAAACTTTTAGTTTAAAAACAAATGAAATGAAAAAAAAAAGTTGGTGGGTCATTTTTTATGAATTGCCCAATATATCAATTCGGTTAAAGATGTACACTCAAGTCTTATGTTATGCAGATTTTTTATGCGAATTTTCAAAGTTATGCGTTTTTTGTGTGAATTTTCAAAGTTATGCGTCTTTTTTTCTACGGAAGGTTTCAAAATTATGCTGATTTCAAGACGAATTTTCAAAGTTATGCGGTTTTCTTGTTTTGTCTTAGAAATGCACGAAACGTCAAGCATAGTGGTGAGCTCACTTCGTCTGTGTCCCTTGTTGCCATTTTTTTAGTAATGATTTGTCAGTAATGCTATCGTTTTCATCAGTTCATATCTAATTATAAACTTAAAATATGTAGTAATTTTCTCATCAACTGCACGTCTTTGGTACGATTCCTCGGATGACGCCAATCGAGCCCTCACATTTTTTTTTACAAAAACAGACTATTTTGATGCTTTTGATATTTTAGTGTTTAAATGATCAACCAATCTGATTGATAGTACCTATTTTCTTTCTCCAGACAGAACCAGCCAAGATAACGCGTGGAATCCGACGGAAAAAACAGCTTAACCAAGAATAAATCCAATGGGTTCCTACTTGCATGTCGTGAGAGGCGGCAATAAAAATCAACTATCGCGAAGATTCCTTAATATTACAATGTTAATAACACAGTTCTCATAGATCGGTATATTGAATAAATTGTAAGAAAATACATGTTTATTTAATCATCTAACTCCTAATAATCAATAAAAGTAGTTAAGTATATATTTTCTAATTTAAACTAATATTTTCATCTCGGTAGCCGACTTCCCAGATCCAACCAATCACCTTTTCTGTGAGTTTCTTCTTCATTTGACTTCTCCAATATATGTTTCCATTCAGTCATAGTAAAAAAAATTTTTTATCGTTAAGGAGGTAACTTTTAACCTCATACAGTATTAGCCAATTTGACAAAAGATTAGTTTGTAGGTTATTTGCCTTGTACTTGGCTCGTTACCCAGTCGTTTACACCCATAGAACAGATTCAGTTTCCTAATGCTTCATTGAAAAATAGCTTTATGGAAAAATGTTTACGGTATTCGAAATTTTCGTTGCTCAAGAGTTTACGTTATATGGAACTTGATTCGATAAAAATTGCGTTATGTTTTTGATATTTTCAGTGGGGACGAACATAGCATGTCAAGTAAGACATTTCCCAGCTTACCAGGGTTTAATTCCCAATTCCCACACATAGGAGTTAGTTTTGCAGGCCCGAGAATATTTTTTGTATTTTTCTAGAAAATTATGCATTCTCGATCAAACCGAATTTCGGTCTTTGTGTCCAAGCAAACATTAAGAATTTTTAATTTACTTAACTGAGGTGAAGCATTTTCTGGTTGAGCGGGTTGTATAAATTAAAAAGGAAACCTCCAACAAAATAGATATTTTAGTAGTTTTGGTAATCAGAGAAGCGGAATGATGGATATCAACAATAAATCGGTTTTGGTTCAAAATTCACGCAATTAACTTGATGAATGCTCTTTAAGGTATGATCAAACAGTGTTAGTAAGGGAGACATGCAGCACCCCTAAACTTTTTTCAGTACAATCAAGGTCGTTATTCATGCTCAAAATATCTTCGAATCCGTAACGAAATATTTACCAACTCACAATACTATGAAGGGCAAGGAATGCAATAATGTTGAAGAGTAGTAGTGAAGTTGGGTTCTTTGTCTTTCTAATTGACAAAGGTTATGTAATCGTCTGAAAATTCGATAGATAAATATTCGCCGAGAGGATTTGGTGAATCATCAGCCGATTTGGTTCACGCATTTAGCAATGTATGTGAGTATGTGTGGGCGTTTCAAATAATCCTACGCGTTTTTCTCAACGATTTGAGAATCGATTTTATCAACGGTTAACTCAAGTCTTGCAATCAGCTGCATCTCGGAAACGCTAACATTTAGCAAAATGTAGATTAGGCCAGAAATAATGAAAAGAAAGTATTTCAACAATATTCAAAAATCTGCTTTTTTCTAAAAGACCATTGTTTTTCTGTCTACTATTTCTACATTTTAACCTTGAGTGTAATAAACTTACTCAAACGTTAGTTATAATATATGAAAAATTGTTAGATAAACCTGATTTCATCCACCTAGTGGTGTTATGGTGCATTTCTCGTTAATATCGCGTGACAAGTCGAGGCAAGTTTCAAACTGGACATTTTGAATAACGGAACCGAAATCGGTAGATTGCCACAGTTGCAGTAAGTTTTTAGAGCCACAAGTTTGAATACTTTTACGATTGCTTTGAAAATGTCGTACTTTTTTGTGTCGTCAATTATATGAAGGTTGGATATTTTTATCTTTCATTATCCTGGATGCCTGACTCGGATAAAATTCAACTTCATTCATTTATTTATGATTCTGATTCCTATGCTCATGTGTGCTCGGTGTCGATGGACTCGTTTGTGTTTTTAAAATCTAGCTTCGGTGTTGGGCTTCGTTATCTTTACCGCGTGTATAAAACCGAACACCACACTCAGCGTGCTTCTTTCGTAAAGGCGGTGTTGTATTTTCTTTTACTGTACCACCGCATATACGTACCGATGCGCTTTATAAGACGGTTTCTTGGACACTCATCAGCTTGTAATACTGCAACCAGAAAAAAAATCCGGATGAAATTCAGAAGTTCCGAATGGAATCATAAGACCGTTCATTTGAACCTTAGTTTGTAATAATCGACCAAGCCATCGATGGGTAAAGTGAGTTCGTTTCATTTTAGAGTTAGTAACCACTATTTCCGGTGCTTTCGGAACCGGAAGCCGGAGACTGGTATAGCCGAAATGGATACGTTTGGCCATCAACTGACAAGGCCTATCGATTGGAACTGATTTGAACCCCCAGCAATTACATTTTTCTGTATTTTGCAACAACTGCTCTGCATAGTTGCTTGAAATGTGCAACACTATGTAATTAATGTGATTCTTGAACCGAAAATTAGATCCAGGTGAAATTCAGACAAGATCATTCGTATGAATCTAAGTTTGTGAAAATCGGTCAAGCCATCACTGAGGAAAATGAGTAAGCAGTTTAAAATTGAAATATTGACACTAATCACTTTGTAATGCCGGAACCGAAAGTCTGATCAAAATGAAACTTAGGAATTTTCTCATAAGAACTTCCATTTGAATCTAATTTTGTGAAGATTGGTTCAGTCATCTCCGAGAAAAGTTAGTACACATATTCTAATTTTTCTGCAGATTTTACACCATAATTCCGGACCCGAAAGTCTGATCCAAACAATACTGGGTCTCGGTTCGTAAGTCGGTTTTCGTAGTGATTGCTTAACTATATGAGGAACGCAAAAACATCTTTTTGTAATAATCGAATTCGGTTTTCGAAATACTTTAAAATTAAAACAGCTTTTCATACAATATCTTCGTATAGCTCCTGTAATTATCGAAAACCAGGTTAGCCAGACGAACCGTTTAAGGGATATATGTTTGTCAATATTTTCAAGGATTTTTATCTTAGGTCTCTCTGAAAAAAAAGCTAGGGTCAAAATTGTGAACTAATTATTCAAATTGTTTTTTCTGGACCTGCAAGTGCAAAATTTGAGCTAAATCAAAATATTCAAATAATGAAATCAAGAAAAAAAATCCGAATTTTGAACTGTGTAGACACGCTTATTTGTTTAACTACTAAACAATTATACAGGGTCCGGCACTCGAAGTGTAACCAACTTCAGACCTTCGAGCCTGGCGTCAAGGTAAATGCGACATATTATCGGGAAAATATTCTGGAGGTTGCTTTGAAGCCGTGGGCAGACAAACATTTCGGTGGCAGACCATGGACGTTTCAGCAGGACTCGGCACCGTCTCACAAAGCTCGAGTGAACCAAGAATGGCTGAAAAACAACGTTCCGAACTTCATCACGTCCACACAATGGCTCTCGAATTCACCAGATGCGAATCCAATGGATTATTCTCTTTGGGCCATTTTGGAGAGCAAAGTCCGAACTAAAAGATACACCAGTCTCGAGGCGCTGAAAAAAGTTATTGTCCGCGAGTGGGACAAAATACACCTGCAAGTCACATTCGGGCAGCTTGCGATTCGTTTTTTGACCGTCTCAAGGCCATAGTCAAGGCAAAAGGTGGTCATATCGAGCAAAAGTGAATTGATTCTGAATTTTGTATTATTTTTACACATTTTGTACTTTGAATTAAGTAAAAGTAATTTTCCAAACTGAATTTATGGCCTTTTTAATTGGTTACACTTCGAGTGCCGGACCCTGTAATGTCGGAACTTCTTAGTAAACTAAGGTCTTTTTTATGCGGTCTTTTTTTATGCGATTCTTTTTTATCCGACTTTTTTATGCGAATTTTCAGAGCTATGCGGTTTTTACGCGAATTTTTAGAGTTATGCGGTGTCCTTTCTGCGTTTTTTTAAGCGAAATTTCAGAGTTATGCGGTTTTTTATGCGTAGTTTCGGAGTTATGCGGTTTTTTTTATGCGAATTTTCAGAGCTATGCGGTTTTTTTATGCAGTACGTAAACTCGCATAAAAAAAAGACTTCAGTGTATAGTATTAGATCCTCAATAACAAAAAATCTGGTTAAATGAATTGAATTGATCATCGAATAAATAATGACAGGTTCACTTTTCGATTTCGCGTTTATTCGGAAACGTTTTACTCTACTTAATTACAATAAAGGTGTGTAGAGCTTCGGATAAATTGAACAATACTAATAAAAATAGACAGATGTGCTTCCTGTTCGAGAGGATACTCTTCAGTAGTATCAAGTAATTTTGGCGCTGAGCCACCGGATGTAATTGTAGTCTACGGACATCTTGACCGAAGTCGTCTATCAGGAACTGTCCGTAAGCGCAGTTAGTTTAGAAAGTTCAAGAGTGTACGCAAAATCATGTCAGTAAATGCATTTTTTCCTTTTTTGGGACAAATTATTAACCATGATGCAATTCAACAGTACTAGTAAAATAGTTAGGTACGTAAAATACGCGGAAAAATCTTTCTTCTGAATGCTACTAGCTCTCTCTTTTATTCTGAAAAGATCCGTATTTCGTTTACTACTTAATGAGATTGATTTATTCTACCCGGAAGTTTCAAGTGAGAAAACTATCCATCGAAATCGGAAGCCATACTTGGAATCAAAACATAGTACTATATCCGTTTTGTTCTGAGATATTACTTAACTTTTCTCCACGTAATTAACGCCCATTGTCAGTGAATGGAATCAATCAAAAACGAGTTTTGTCGCAATCACTCCATTAGGGCTGCAATTACCTAAATGTGTAATATGAAATCACACAATCCAGCCGACCGGAACTCTGATGTAAACGATGGTCGTGCATTACTTATCCTTTTACTGGTAATTGCCCTCGGTCTGGAAATTTCCCAAACACTGGTCCGCAGCTGAAGCACAACCAAAGTTTTACTGTGGATTTCAATTCCATCGCAGCCTTCAAACGAAACTGTCCTGCAGTTTCGGAGTGACCGTCGTTGCGGTATTCGGTTTATAGTTTCCTGTTCAAGTGGTTCGAGTGTCGAAACCGTGGTCGTCCGGGACATCAAGCGATACGTTTTCAACGTAGGAAAAATACCTTTCACTGGTCAGCTGCATCGGTCAGTACGGGTTCCCATCGAGAGCCTCAGTTTAGTG
Source organism: Malaya genurostris (assembly GCF_030247185.1). Taxonomy (NCBI): domain Eukaryota; kingdom Metazoa; phylum Arthropoda; class Insecta; order Diptera; family Culicidae; genus Malaya; species Malaya genurostris. Next base: position 52,706,992 of record NC_080571.1, read on the forward strand.
CAGGAAAGACTTGCGTGTGTTCTTTTTTTTTTCATACTGCTGCCGCACTGATTGCAATTTGCCGGAAATCGCCTGGAGACATAAAACTGGTGCAACTATTACTACTACAACTACGAACGTTCGCTATGCTACCGATAAAACCTTTTTATTACCTATCGAAACTTTTCGGTCTCTGTCCGTATCCACTGGATGCCGGAACCGTTTCGGGAAAAACCCGCACCGGTCAGGCCGGTCATCTGTTGCCCACGTTCGCGGCACTGCTGTTCTACCACTTCACCATGGCGAGCATCTTCTGGCGGAGCGGAGGTGCATCGGAAATCTCCGCCGCTGCCAACTGGATTCAGGTGATTGGACCGCACGTGATGGGTCGGACATTGGGTGACATTTGATGGGGTGCTTGCTTTTTTTTTGCTTTTGTTCGGTGAAATAGCTGATTTTATGAGTAAAAGTTGGAAGGTGAGCCACGAGAACGTTTCGGACTCCGTGGAAAACGACACTCAAACTGGAAGTTTGGTCGAATTGTTTCGGTTCAATAAGTTACAGAACGGTGGCACAGGTTTTTAATTACCGAAGCAATACTGCAATGCAAATTGTTTCAAAACTGGTACAGCAGCCGAAATAACTGAAGTTTTTTTTAAAACAATTACTTTGATGGAACGATAAAGTTAGGAGCACTGTAATACTTTTGGTTTAATGAAAAACGTGTCTCTGTAGTTTTTAGATATAAACCGTAAGTGTACATTATCCATTGAATATTTTTTAAATTCTATTCCATATTGTTCCGATTAAATAAAATTCAACATCTTTAAAACCCGATATTATAACATTATAGATTTCGATTGTGCAGAAATGGATTTGAAAACTTTTGACAATGTAGGGGCACTGCATGCCCTCTTAAGTAGCTTTATAGTTCTTTGAGTAGTCTTCATGAAGTAGAGTGCGACTGCACTATATATTGAAGGTGTGACGGTGGAATTCCTTTAAATGACGATTGTGCAATATGTACTAAGAATTAACAACAGAAAAGATCTCAAAATCAAGTTTGACTTGCTCCAATTCGTTTGAAACTTTGCACCCATCTTCAGTATGAAAAACTATTTGTTTTACCCGAACGCAGAAACCTAGTCGACTCAAGACTGAATTTCAAACAGGAACGATGCATTCTCATAAACTTTTCCACAGATTGTTGGAACTCCGAAACTGATAACTGAGCAAAAATCGTATCTTAGAACTACTTGTAACACAGAAATACAAATAATGGTTCAGTTCAAGATCAATAATTCCACGCCCATTCGTCAGTCTAGTTCACAATCAGGCCCCGCTGGGTAATGACATGTGAAATTTTTTATTGTGTCTCTTTTGTCGGTCGGGTGAGATGATCAAAAGTATAATTTATTGCTTCACCTGCGTGATAAAATTACATCGACAGTATAAACGTAAGTATTAAACTTGGTTTAATTTTTATCGATTCCCATACGATCGAACATACAGATAAAAATATTTTGTAAATTTGAAGTCATATTTGAAGCAGAAAATTGAATTTAAAGTTACTTTACAGTTGTGTATTTTTCAATATATATCAACAATCAAACTGAGTATTAATTGATGGATACAGTCTTATTCATCACAAAATCAATGGATTACAGTGATGGTTTTCTATAAAAATTTACGTTTCAAATTAGTATTAAGAACATGTCGTGTAAATCTCATTTTTCTCATTGAAAAAAGGGAACGGTGAAATCGGGTTTATCACAAAAAACCTCTTTTAATCTACCTAGTGGTGTAATGTTGCCTTTCTTATTTTCTACATACGTAATACTACAATTTAAAAAAGTTCAGAAAATAGTTTTGAAGATTTCTGTTACATAATACTACTACATTGATACACTACATTTGAATTTAAATTAGTGAAAATCTATTCAATCATATGTGAGAAGGTGAAGTGAGCTCCATTTTATCATATTTGATTATTATTGTCGGTACTTTCGGAACCGAAAGCTGGATATCGGCATAGTGACATTCGGTTCATTCAACCATGCACTAATATGACTTACACATTTACGATTCTCTATGACGATTTGAATTTTGGAAAAAAATGTACTGATGGTCGGACTGGGATCAAACTCAGCAAATCATTTATGGGACTATCAATAGTTTATTTGGTTACAGAGTCTCATGGTCTGCAAACTAGAGAAAATCACTAGCCAATATAAAGAGGTAGCTTATGAACAAAGTATTCACTCTACCTTCGGAACCAGAAGTTCGATCCGAATGAAAATAGGGATATTCTTATGGCATCTTAAGAACTTCCATCCCCGAGAAAAGCGAATGACATTATTTTCACATAATGTATGCATATCACCCTGTAATTCAGGATCCGGGAGTTAGATCCAAATAAAATTCAGGAACTTTGTATGGGACAATAAAACCTTTTATATGATTCAAAGTTTGTGAAAATCGGTTAAGCCATCTCCGAGAAAAGTGACACAAATAAACACACACACACACACACACATATATATATATATATATATATATATATATATATATATATATATATATATATATATATATATATATATATATATATATATATATATATATATATCTATATATATATATATATATATATATATATATATATATATATATATATATATATATATATATATATATATATATATATATATATATATATATATATATATATATATATATATATATATATATATATATATATATACATACACATTTGCTTAGCTGAGTCGAATGGTACAGGACAAAATCGGTTTGAGATTTTCATTCATGAAACAAGCATCCACAATACTCTGACCTCGAAGTTCACACGTGATTTTTTATGTCAGCGAAACTTGGATGACGAATTTTCACCTATAGAACTGATAATCGAAAGGGAAAAAGCCTCCGATGATATCTCGATGCTGAATTTACACAACGCCTCAGTTCGGCACCGAAGTGATTCGTGCAAGATTGAATCATTATATTTTTATCAATAAACATATCTCTGCTGGACAAATTCGCAACTGAGACCTTACCACTGCGATATTTTTGATAAACGCAGTGTGTTCAATATGAAAAACCATTTTTTTTCACATTCCATATATTAAAGAAGCCAAATGAATGAGAAACTCACAGACGATGACGTGAATATGTTTAAATTACAGCTGGTTATGAACATTATTTAGATTAATACAAAATAAAACGCCATTTAACAAGAATTTTGTATACAGAAGTAACAGGAGTGCAGCATTGTGCATGTCCGAAACACACAGCAGACGCAGCGTTTGAATGGAGCATTTTAATTGGTGTAGCGATAGTCTGCGCTCCTGTCACTTCCGCGTAAATTGCCTTCAATTCTTTTTTCAATCACCTGCATAATACGCTTTGCGATTATTTTTACCTTTTTTATAAATATAAAAAATAGACATAGAATTCGCTCAAACTTTAGAAAAAATTTCTGAGGGCCGGAGGGCCGAATGTCATATACCAATCGATTCAACTCGACGAACTGAGCAAATGTCCGTGTGTTTTTACTTTTTGAGTTATACGAAGTTTTATGTCAAAATTTTCAGTTTTTTGACAGTATCTGTCACAATTGACCGAATATATTTTCTGACTTAGATTCCGCACGGTAATACCTATCCAACAAGCCATAGATTGTTAAAATCCGTCCATTTTTAACGGAGATATCGAAATTTTTGTGTAAGCGACTTCCCCTATTCCAGCAGTAGAAGTTTTGAGCGCTGTTTGGCAAAGAAATGCTTGGAAGCAACATAAAACACAATCTTTTTTATACTGTTAAATACATTTGTTTCTAAGTACCCAAAAGACTGAGTACAGCATGATATTTTGCCTCGGACCGATTTTAGCACGGTTCGTTTTTGGCAACATAATCGTTCGAACATGACATACGTAAAAAAGATGATGGCAGAATTTTCGAGTTGAAAGCAATTCCATAATTATATCGATTTAAACTACTTACAGCAATAAATGCTGGAAGAACATATCTGCCATATACCATTCGAATCAGTTCGTCGAGATCAGCAAATGCGTGTGTGACAAATAATTTAACTCAATTTTTTTCGGAGATGACTCAACCGTTTTCTACAAACTCAGATTCATATGAAAAGTCGTATACTCCCACACAAGGTTCCTGAATTATGTTTGCTTCCGACCTCTGGTTCCGGAACTACAGGATGATATGTGAAACGAAATTAAAACTGTGTAACTAATTTGTCTCGTAGATGGCTGAACCGATCTAAGATTCAAATGAATTCTAAGAATCATCTAAGATTCAAATGAAAATTAATAAGATCCCATAAAACATCTTGCTTTTCAGTCAGATCCAACTTCCGGTTTCGGAGATACTGGGTGATTAGTATAAAAATGTCTATTTCACATAAATTAATCAGGTTTATCGGGTTAGCAGATTTGGATAGTCGATAACCAAATAAACTTATTTCACTTCGGAAGGCACCCAAAAATTTAATTCGTGCTACGATTCCTCAAAAATGTCTTCATTGATTTTCAAACATTTTGAAACAAATGTAAACTATACAGCTACTCAGGTGAATTTGTCTGACTTCGGCTACACCGAATTTCGAATTCCGATTCCAGTAGCGAATCGTTTCTCAAAGCTCAACCGTTTTCTCAAAAAAAGCCAGACCGAATTTCAAAAACAAAAGTTCAAATTAAAATAAATCCAATTATATCCAATTCTGGCTTCCGATTCTGGAATTGTAGGATGATGAATTTTTAAAATTCAAAGCGATATAGAAAATGACAATCCCGAAAAGCTTTAAAGTTAGACTCAAAAATATTGCAATTTATTTGTCATATGGCCATATGAATTGGTTTAGGTTAAGCTGGTTCCTGAATACCGGCTCTGGAAGTACCTTAAATTACCCTGAACTCTAAAGTGGAAATTACTTCTACATATCATGGAATGTTTAATCGATTGTTACACTTTTACATTCACATTCGATCCGATTTGCAGTTTCGACATTACAGAGTAATGAATGATTAAAATCTCAAATTGCCTCTTAAAACGACGGTGGACATTAGAATAATGTCTTGAAAACTGAAACACCGAATAATATTCATGCAAAAAACACATGCGGATTGATAAAAAGAGGTATCATCTCACTGCTAGGTGGATTAAGCACGTTTTTATCAATGTTTTTTTTTCTATCAATACCATTTTTAATAATCACAGCACTTGCTGCTTCTATTGATCGTATTACTCCACCACCACGGTACTGTCGAATCAATTTCGAATACATTCCACTTATCAACCACCATCAATTTTCAGAAAGGTTCAGTTTCTGTTCATCGGTAAATTTATTCATCATGTATTCTGCAAAGGATCGAGATACAACGGCTATGAAAATTCCTTTCCCCAAAATCTTCTGTTTTAGAATCATATCAGATATATTCAAAGTGCGAACTTTTTTCTTATATTCATCGAGGAGAATGTTCGCTAGAGAACTTTTTACCATGTGAATCGCGTTTGCAAAAAATCAGTTTTGAACTTTTCTGCAGTGAGTTTGCTGATTGATGATGTTTTTGTCTGAAAACTACTCGTGAAAAATTTCATTTGCGATTTTCGAAATTTTGATTTTTCCAACACATTCATGTCATCACATCAGAAAAAAATGTACGCAGTACACATATGAAGAATGATTCGTTTCATTGAGTTGATTCTAAGATGCGAATTCCTCAAATCTCCAGTTTACCTCAACAAACAATGCCACTTGAAGATACTTTTAGAGATTTTTTTTTATTACCCTAATCTATCAATTTATCTTTTTAACACAAACAGTAAAAATATCTGAAAATTAAATGTAATTTCTATGTTGACTGAAACAGTGACGAAGAAAATCTATACAATCTATAATTTCCATTCAATATAACATAATTTTCCGGTTTGTTCCCAATTAATTATCCATGCAGGGTCAACTTTAGAATAGACAAAACGCATTTTTCTGTCTACCAACTGTATTTTCCGTTTACTGATTGAGTTTCACATACTTCTCTTGCAATTTCCACTTGGTGCCATCACATCAGCGGCTAATTATTGCGACTTTGTGAGTTTTTCTGTTCCGTGACTTAATCGATACACGGACGTTCTTTGTGATCTAACGATTCTCGGTTCAAGTCCCAGTCGTTGCCAATATTTTTGTTTTATATTTCATTCATTTTGAGGTATGTAATTTTCAAAGCACACAAAAAGTTCTGTTATATATGGTGGATGCATTTTGTTATAGCAGATTCAAAAAAACGTAAACGCTCTTTGGGGTGAATTTCTATTTCAGAATTGAAATCTGTCTAAAATTATTAAGCTTTGTAAGTTTTAATTTTTTTTATAAAACAATTTCCTAAATATTTTGGGCTATCGTAAGAGTTTTGAAATTGTTTTTGGATGAATCATAAGTGTATTCCCAACCAGTTAAGAAGTGTATTTATTCCGTTTTATTTGTGAGCAACAAATGTAAGTAGTTTTTGGTGCCATATGTAGGTGTATATTACTTAGGTAAAACATAAGAAGATGGGCTGCAGACGACGAAATCAAATGTTGCAAGCTATTAAACATTGGTGTGCAAGCTATTAAACACTATTCTATAATATTTTTATAAATGTTTACTTCTATATACAAGATAGATATGGCTTATATTCAGCAATGTTGTGGCAAATGATATCATTTACATTTTTATCGCTTACTATGATTAGATATTATGCTCACAAAAAAATGTATGATCAAATTTCCATATTTTTAGCTTTCAACAAAACACTAACGTAAATGCTCTCAGGGGGTACATTTCTACCCTAAGGCAATTTAAAAAGGTTAAGTGCTCAACCGGTTAAGTGAAATTAAAATAATACACCTGTGTAAATTGAAGACTAAACATCAGTTTGAATTATTGTAAGGCTTAACTATGGTTATAGTAAGCCGTAACCAAATAACGAAAGGGTTGAAGTAGCGTTTGTGTAGAAATATACCCCACAAGAGAGTTTTAGGGTTAAGATAGGGTTCCAAAGCAGAAAAAATTCTTTTAAATTTTAGAACTTGTGTTTTATTGCAACTTTAAAAATTGTTGTTCGGACAATTTCAAAATTTAAGCCAGTCAAGCGAACAATTTTTAGATATCAATATTAACTGAAAACTAATAAAATGCATTAATTTCTCTCATCCAGTTTCTGCCGAACTCGTTTGCGTACGTATATGCAATAGCATGCGCTCTTCAAAACCGGGCACTTTCCTTAGACATTCTGAGTACGATCGAGCTATGCGATGAGAAGCTACGCAACCAGCTGGGCATCTGTTTCATGGAACCAAACTCTAAAGTAAAACGCTATACTATTCTAGCATCTTTAGGTAAGTTTATCTAGTTTCGTGAAAATACACATTAAGATTAAGTTATTTATCGAAGTTTTAACATAACATCTTTTCTGCGGATCTGCGGAAAAAAGTACTGGGAATATTTTACTTACTTCACTGTTAGCTCATTGGACGTGAAAATAAAAAGTGAACACAACAAATTTGGGAAAATTGATGAAATCGTTATTTGAATCGATAGAACGATCAATATAATTTAATGCTTGAAAAAATTTTCCACAGGCTTTAAATCACAAGATTGGCCGCCTAAATTGATAAGCCGATTACGTGAGATAAACTGTTCACCGAAGGCGGCTCTCAATTTGGTAATTGTTTCGCGTGCCGCTTGGGATGTGGCACCGTCTTGTTGAAACCACATGCCAGGTATGTCCAATTCTTTCATTTTTGGACAAAAGAAATCATCAATCATCACACGGAAGTGCTCACCATTCACAATAACGTTCCGCCCATCGTCGCCGTGGTAGCTCTTGCAATGCTTCTGACTGGTCTTCACTCCAGATGCGGCACTTTTTGCTTGTTAACGTATCCATTCAACCAGAAATGAGCTTCTTGGATGAACACAATTTTTCGATAAAAAAATACGATCTCTTAATTTCCTAATCGCCATAAAGATACTAGCCAAAAAATCACCCTGTAGATGTAAGCTCGATTTGAGAACAAGTGGAACGGATGACTCTCAGAAATTAAATAAACTTATTTATTAACACAAGTTTCTGAAGTTTTCAGCTCTTCAATTTAAAGCAACTCTGCGAGAAGCGGTTTCAAATATTCTTAAATTTTGACAACAATATTGAACTCTTGGAAAACTGGGCTCTAGAATTATTGGAGACTTGGAGTCTTGGACTCTTGGACTCTTGGACTCTTGGACTCTTGGACTCTTGTACTCTTGTACTCTTGTACTCTTGTACTCTTGTACTCTTGTACTCTTGTACTCTTGTACTCTTGTACTCTTGTACTCTTGTACTCTTGTACTCTTGTACTCTTGTACTCTTGTACTCTTGTACTCTTGTACTCTTGTACTCTTGTACTCTTGTACTCTTGTACTCTTGTACTCTTGTACTCTTGTACTCTTGTACTCTTGTACTCTTGTACTATTGTACTCTTGTACTCTTGTACTCTTGTACTCTTGTACTCTTGTACTCTTGTACTCTTGTACTCTTGTACTCTTGTACTCTTGTACTCTTGTACTCTTGTACTCTTGTACTCTTGTACTCTTGTACTCTTGTACTCTTGTACTCTTGTACTATTGTACTCTTGTACTCTTGTACTCTTGTACTCTTGTACTCTTGTACTCTTGTACTCTTGTACTCTTGTACTCTTGTACTCTTGTACTCTTGTACTCTTGTACTCTTGTACTCTTGTACTCTTGTACTCTTGTACTCTTGTACTCTTGTACTCTTGTACTCTTGTACTCTTGTACTCTTGTACTCTTGTACTCTTGTACTCTTGTACTCTTGTACTCTTGTACTCTTGTACTCTTGTACTCTTGTACTCTTGTACTCTTGTACTCTTGTACTCTTGTATTCTTGTACTCTTGTACTCTTGTACTCTTGTACTCTTGTACTCTTCCCGGGTAGAAGTGATGTGCAAAATAATAACAAAATCTGTTATTAAAACATGGTAGAAATTAAAATGATTAATTTGAAATAAGAGTTAAAATATCGAAAATCATAACAAAGCCTGCGTGAGAAAATAGCAACAAAATATTCATTTCTGTCATTGTCATTGTAATATCAAGTATCGCTATGACAGTACAGAAACATCAATCCAAGATATGATTGTAAAATTTGTTATTATTTTGATCTTTGTTTGCTATTTACACCTACCCGGATTGAAGTCTTGTAATCTTGTATGTATGTGTATTTGAGTGTCTTGAGTGTCTTGAGTGTCTCGATTTTCTTGAATCTTTCGAATGTCTTGAGTGCCTTGAGTGTCTTGAGTGTCTTGAGTGACTTGAGTGTCTTTAGTGTCTTGAGTGTCTTGAGTGTCTTGAGTGTCTTGAGTGTCGTGAGTGTCTTGAGTGTCTTGAGTGTCTTGAGTGTCTTGAGTGTATTGAGTGTCTTGAGTGTCTTGAGTGTCTTGAGTGTCTTGAGTGTCTTGAGTGTCTTGAGTGTCTTGAGTGTCTTGAGTGTCTTGAGTGCCTTGAGTGTCTTGAGTATCATGAGTGTCTGGAGTGCCTTGAGTGTCTTGAGTGTCTTGAGTTTCTTGAGTGTCTTGAGTGTCTTGAGTATCATGAGTGTCTTGAGTGCCTTGAGTGTCTTGAGTGTCTTGAGTGTCTTGAGTGTCTTGAGTGTCTTGAGTGTCTTGAATATCTTGAGTGTCTTGAGTGTCTTGAGTTTCTTGAGTGTCTTGAGTGTCTTGAGTTTCTTGAGTGTCGTAAGTGTCTTGAGTGTCTTGAGTGTGTTGAGTGTCTTGAGTGTCTCAAGTATCTTGAATGTCTTGAGTGTCTTGAGTATCATGAGTGTTTTGAGTGTCTTGAGTGTCTTGAGTGTCTTAAATGTCTTGAGTGTCTTGAGTGCCTTGAATGTCTTGAGTGTCTTAAGCGTGTCTTGAGTGTCTTGAGTGTCTTAAGTGTCTTGAATGTCTTGAGTGTCTTTAGTGTCTTGAGTGTCTTGAGTGTTTTGAGTGTCTTGAGTGCCTTGAGTGTCTTGAGTGTCTTGAGTGTCTTGAGTGTCTTGAGTGTCTTGAGTGTCTTGAGTGTCTTGAGTATCATGAGTGTCTTGAGTGCCTTGAGTGTCTTGAGTGTCTTGAGTGTCTTGAGTGTCTTGAGTGTCTTGAATGTCTTGAGTGTCTTGAGTGTCTTGAGTTTCTTGAGTGTCTTGAGTGTCTTGAGTGTCTTGAGTGTCTTGAATGTCTTGAGTGTCTTGAGTGTCTTGAGTTTCTTGAGTGTCTTGAGTGTCTTGAGTTTCTTGAGTGTCGTAAGTGTCTTGAGTGTGTTGAGTGTCTTGAGTGTCTTAAGTATCTTGAATGTCTTGAGTGTCTTGAGTATCATGAGTGTTTCGAGTGTCTTGAGTGACTTGAGTGTCTTAAATGTCTTGAGTGTCTTGAGTGTCTTGAGTGTCTTGAGTGTCTTGAGTGTTTTGAGTGTCTTGAGTGTCTCGAGTGTCTTGAGTATCTTGAGTGTCTTGAGTGTCTTAAGTGTCTTGAATGTCTTGAGTGTCTTGAGTGTCTTGAGTGTCTTGAGTGTTTTGAGTGTCTTGAGTGTCTCGAGTGTCTTGAGTATCTTGAGTTTCTTGAGTGTCTTGAGTGTCTTGAGTGTCTTGAGTGACTTGAGTGTCTTGAATGCCTTGAGTGTCTTGAGTGTCTTGAGTGTCTTGAGTGACTTGAGTGTCTTGAGTGTCTTGAGTGTCTTGAGTGTCTTGAGTGTCTTGAGTGTCTTGATTGTCTTGAGTGTCTTGAGTGTCTTGAGTGTCTTGAGTGTCTTGAGTGTCTTGAGTGTCTTGAGTGTCTTGAGTGTCTTGAGTGTCTTGAGTGTCTTGAGAGTCTTGAGTGTCTTGAGTGTCTTGAGTGTCTTGAGTGTCTTGAGTGTCTTGAGTGTCTTGAGTGTCTTGAGTGTCTTGAGTGTCTTGAGTGTCTTGAGTGTCTTGAGTTTCTTGAGTGTCTTGAGTGTCTTGAGTGTCTTGAGTGTCTTGAGTGTCTTGAGTGTCTTGATTGTCTTGAGTGTCTTGAGTGTCTTGAGTGTCTTGAGTGTCTTGAGTGTCTTGAGTGTCTTGAGTGTCTTGAGTGTCTTGAGTGTCTTGAGTGTCTTGAGTGTCTTGAGTGTCTTGAGTGTCTTGAGTGTCTTGAGAGTCTTGAGTGTCTTGAGTGTCTTGAGTGTCTTGAGTGTCTTGAGTGTCTTGAGTGTCTTGAGTGTCTTGAGTGTCTTGAGTGTCTTGAGTGTCTTGAGTGTCTTGAGTGTCTTGAGTGTCTTGAGTTTCTTGAGTGTCTTGAGTGTCTTGAGTGTCTTGAGTGTCTTGAGTGTCTTGAGTGTCTTGAGTGTCTTGAGTGTCTTGAGTGTCTTGAGTGTCTTGAGTGTCTTGAGTGTCTTGAGTGTCTTGAGTGTCTTGAGTGTCTTGAGTGTCTTGAGTGTCTAGAGTCTTGAGTGTCTTGAATGTCCTGAGTGTCTTGAGTGTCTTGAGTGTCTTGAGCAGAGCTAATAAAAGTAATTTTCATTGACTGAAAAATAGACGAAAATGACAAGAAATTACTGTCACTCTCAGCTTCACTTGCAAACTGTGAGATCGAAATCCATGTCCAGTCAATTACATAAACGGGACAGTAGTTTCAAAATTGTGTTTTTTCTTTCATTTACCCTTTCAGTCATTTGCAGTTTTCAGTAAAAATCCTATAGTACGCAGCAGGCCCGTGCGCAGGGGGAGTTTTGGGGGTTTTAACCCCCCCCCCCCCCCCCATGAAGAATTTTTTTTTAAATTAAGTTTCATGAACAATGGAGTACTTACATTATTAAAGTGTAAAGAACTTGACAATTCATTTTTTTTATCAATTTTTTATCAATTCACAAACTGACATAATTTGCCCCCCCCCCCCGCTTTAATGATTTCTGCGCACGAGCCTGTCAGAATTCGTTTTACATTGTCAATATAGTGGATGAGGCGCCTTTTCACCTTTTTGACACCCACCTCTCCCCTTGAACCCCCCCCCCCCCCCCCCCCATGGATGATTCCTGCGCACGGGCCTGATACGCAGTGTCGATATTTAACCAAAGCTGTGAGAATTGAAAACGACAGAAAAAGGTTTCACAATAAGTTTTAACTGTTGGTGCTCGAATTTGTAGTAGTTTTGGTTTCCAAAGAAGTTCTGGGATGTAATTACTTCGATTTGCCATATTTTAGTCACTTTTTATAGCCAAGCGTCACATATTTTCAATACATCGATGAAAGAATGAGAATTAAAATTCTGCTGTTGCTACCTGAAGACGTTAGTTTGGTTTCGCCTTGTAACAGAGGAAAGAGTGACGTTGGCAATTATGCTCTCTCATTTTTTCGATGAAAAACGAAAATGCTTCGTCTCTCTTCGTTTGTTCTGGTGTCGGTCATTTACGAATGAGACAGTAAAACTTTGAAAATGAGACTGTTGGAATGATTTCTTTCATTGAGAATGCGTGACAATTTTAAGCTCTGGTCTTGAGTGTCGTAAGTGTCTTGAGTGTCTTGAGTGTCTTGAGTGTCTTGAGTGTCTTGAGTGTCTTGAGTGTCTTGAGTGTCTTGAGTGTCTTGAGTGTCTTGAGTGTCTTGAGTGTCTTGAGTGTCTTGAGTGTCTTGAGTGTCTTGAGTGTCTTGAGTGTCTTGAGTGTCTTGAGTGTCTTGAGTGTCTTGAGTGTCTTGAGTGTATAGAGCAGATGCTTGCGGTGAAAACTCCCCTAAACAGAACTTAGGAAACGAAAAATAATATTCAATAAAGTTGTATTGTAGTGCATAAGAACTGTTCGTTTTCCTCCCAAAACAATTCCCCAACAAAAAAAATCATACTAACAAAAAAATATGGATTTTTTATGTGTTAAATATTTGCAATGAAAATTTGCAGGCAATCGAAGCACGTAAAAGCGTACAATTTAAAACAAAGTTTATAGAAATCGGTTGAAAATTTTTCGAGAAAGATATTTTCCAAAAGAAAAGTTATTTTCGGAAGTATGTACTCTCAGAATAATTAATAAAATATCGATTTTTAGCCAAAACTTTGTTTATGATCCCTCAGATAATTTATTGTTGAACACTTTTGAGAAGTCAATCTGTTTTTGGCAACCAGGATAGAAATTATCCCACCGGATCAATATTTCCAGTGGTCAGTCGTAATGGCGTTTCTTTCGAATGTGACGATTTTGGGACACATACAAAAACTCAATAAAGGAATGAACAACGATTCGCCCTTATTCTGAATAACGACGTATTGATTTTTCGATCGAATGTGGTTCGATCGAATCATAGCTACCTTTGATTTTGCTAGCGTTATTGGGAATACAATTGAAATACGAGGGAAAAAACGATACGACGTTATTCAGAATAAGAGCGAATAAAATTTAGTAAAACTAGAAGAAGGAAATCAAAGGATACTACGTACGATGGGTGATGCGCCCCCTTTCGAGACGAAGCTTGCGGTTCACCGATCGAGAGTTGTCAGTTATTTATGGTTTCATTTATCAAGTAGCGGCGGTGAAGCGCAACTGAGAAGAAAAAATAAAAAACAAACAAGCAAGAACACTGATGGTTAAACATGATCCCCGGCTACAGGGTGCTATCCTGTTTGCTTTTCAGTGGTTTGAACGTTCATAGCCAGCCAACCGTAAACTTTCTGGTTTACCCTGATAGCTAGTACGTAGGAGTGGAAAAATCTGAAACAGAATTTATTTTTCTTCTCATATATGTTTTTTTTTTGTTCCCATTCCTGCATCCGCATCCGGATCTTCCTCTCGCGACTGCCGACGATGGATGGCGCGACCCATTCCGGAACACCAGTCATTGTCACCTGCGGCAGTGCACTGTGCGGTTTGAACTTTATGATTGGCGTTAATTGGTCTGAAATCTGGACGCTCTTCTATTGGATCGCATTCTGTATGCCGAAGGTAAGTGGGTTCAAATATTTGATAGCGATGACCAACCAGACTCCGTTGTTTCCGATTCATCGTCCCGTTTCTGGCTCTGGCATCGGTTCGATTTGGTGACAGTTGACGACCGGACAGAGAGTCGCCCATTTTTCGGAAATGGACTCGTATAGTGGTTAGGTTTTTAGCTGACCGTACAATATTTGCTAAGTGGTATTTTTGTTGTAAATGGGCTGCCAAAATCAAAGCAATTAGCACAACACTGATTTGTGTGTTTTTTTTTTGTTTTCTGAGTTCATACGGCGAACTAATCGGATGTACCAAAAGTGGACTGGGTTGGTGACTGGATCAATGAACGGGAGATTTAGAGTGCTTCGAACGTTGAGTGCTTCCTATGTCAATTATTGCAATGTTTTTTAATGTAGCTAATGTATATTTAGAACATACGATGCTTTCAGTTTTTTCATGGATTAGTAACACATTTTCGAGGCAATCACTGCGGATGACTTAATCTGTTAGACATCGTAAGAGCTTTGCTGGTTTCGAATTTATCAACTAGCAAACCAACCTCGAAATCGAAACAAAACCTCTCGGTTTTTCACTTTCGTCTTCTCCCTTTTCCAGGTCGGTCTGTTGATTTTCAGTTTCCAGTTCGCTGGCAGCATAATGCTCCTGTCCAACCGATCGATTCTGTTGCTGAATGCGATAGAGTACGTATGCAACCGGTTCCGTTACTTGCTTGCCACTGCCACGGAAAATTGAACCTTTTCTGTTCGATTTGGTATCGTTTTTCAGCAATTATTTAGGTGAAATTGAGCAGCAGATGAAATGCAAACCGTTGGGTCTGATCGATTTTAGTAACCAGGACCCACCGAGCTATCGGAAGCTGACCCCTGTTGCACCGGTGGTCGGCAGTATGGTCAAGGTGCGTCCCATGCTCTCGTCGGACACCATCGAAACGGTTGGCCAAGTGACCGTACATCTGCAGCAGCTAGCGACCAAGATAAACGACTGCTTCGGGAAGCAGGCCATATTTTCGCTCCTGTCTGCGTTCATCAGCATCACGGTGCAGCTCTACTATCTGCTGAACCAGATCCGGACCGAGTTTGCCTACCAGGGAGCGGTGCTTCACGGACTGGCTGCTGGTAGCATTCTGGTGCTGCACGGGCTCGAGTTTTGGGTGCTGTTCACCAGCGGAGAAAAAGTCCGACACAAGTGGCGAAAGTTGATCAACTGTGTGTTCCTGGCGAAGGCCAAATCCAGCGACAGTGAATATCGGGCCAAGGTAAATCGAATTTGGAGAAAAAAAATTCAATGACTTTAATTTTCTTTTCGTTGAATTCTTTCGCTACACAGCTAGACGACTTGATTGCTTTTATGACTTGTAACGTACCCGAATTTCACGCGTATGGATTTTTCCCTATCGACTTTTCCGTTCTGACGGGGGTAATCATTTTGTAGACTCTTTTTTATACACAAGCTCCAATTAATCTAGTTTTTTTTTTCATTTTAGATGGCTTCATCCATTACGACCTATCTGATTGTTTTGATTCAGTTCAAGATCTCTGAAGAGGAAGAGACTGGCACACAAGGAAAATCAACACAACAAGGAACCGGTCAGTACAGTCCCTTCTTCATGGGTAAGTGAAGAAGGAGTAGCTCATACAGATTTTTGGTATTCCAAAAGGTTCAAATCCCGAGAAATTATCGTTACTGTAGAAATGGATACATATATGAAGTATTAATTAAATGCTTTTAACTGTTCTGAAATACTTTTAGAAAAAAGTATGATACATAATAAAATAAAAATATGCTACTGCTTTATATTCAATGATGGTAACAGTTGTGGGCTGATTAATAATCATTTGAAAGTGAAATAACAGCCATTTGCATTATGAATGCTGTTGAAAAACAACACAATGAATTAATATATTTGGTTCAGATGACCGCCTACAGAGGTAATAGTTATGATTTAAAAAAAAATCATTTACGTTCTAGCTTTACTCGGAGATTGCTGAACCGACTTTCACAATCTTAGTTTCAAATGAAAGTGTTTTTCCACAAAAAAAATAATCGGCATCGTATTTAAATCTGTCTACCGGTTCCGAAGTGGCGATATGTGAAAAGAAATCACAAAAAAATGTAAAGAAATTTCAACAAAGTAACCATGCGGAAAAAATCAGATTATTGAAAACTGGTTGACAAAAGCTTCCAATTTTGTTGAAGGCTAATTTGGAACTCATTTTGGATAAATCGACAACGAGTTTTTGGTTCCGGAGGTTCCGGAAACACTGTTTGAAAACTCACATCGATTTCTCAGACATGACTTAAGGTTCGGGAATAGGTCATAGTTCGAGGAAGCCAATTCAAAAGAACAAAGTGAATGGGCATGTGATTGGAACATTAAATTGCAGTTCATTGTCGGGTAATCATGCTGTTCTCTGGCGTACAATAACGGATTCAGCCAAACATGTACTCGAAGTGTGCTTGCATTCGTCTTTCTAGCCCTAAATAAGTATGTGCGGGATCCAGCAGTGGGATATTTTTTTTATCTGCAGAATCTTGCTCGCACACTTTCTCTTTCCGGTCGTCTAGTACAATTTTATGTATTATTATTATTATTGTCATTTCTTTTACTCCGGTTTCATCTTCCATTTTATGTGGTTTCGACCCTGTTCTGCTGTGCTTTATTTTAGTGGAGCTTTGAACACCAGGTGACTCTCAAAACCTCTATCGCACGGTGTAATCTACAGGATCAACAACATCTCTCAATCACATACATATATACACATTTCAACATATTTCTCAAACTTTGTTTCGTTTATGTTTCTGATTTCGGGAGCCCCTTATTGAAAATTGACATTGAAGCCATTGAATCTTGTGAAATAACATTTCAATTTAAAGACTGTCCCAGAAAGTATGGAGGCAACCAAAAATCGCTGCCATTTCGCAATGGTTCACAATCTGTCAATTTTTATGGCTGCGCCCTGTTGTTTACACTCTTCTCTAACCACTTGTGCAGTTGTTTATTCGTTTTCATTAGTTTGTTTCGAAATGCGTGGACTTTCAAAAATGGAAGGAGTAAGTGAAAAAGCCGTGCGAAATGCAATCAGGAAGTTCGGTGAGGATAACACCTTTGAGGATAAACCGAAAACGGGTCGAAAAAAAAGGTCCTACTAAACCTCAGTTAGATAATCGTATACTGAAGATGTTCGAGCAAAAGAAGAAGGTTTCAGTTCGGGATGTGGTAAAAAAGTGGGCACTTCGAAGTCAAATGTTCTTCGTGCTAAAGAACGTTTGAATCTTCGAACCTATACGAAGCAGAAATAACCAAAACATAGTCCGAAACAAGAAACATCGATCAGGCCGAGGGTTCGAAAGCTGTACAATACAATTCTTGCTGGAAATTTGAACTGCATAATCATGGACGACGAAACCTACGTGAAACTCGATTACAAATCCTTGCCGGGACCACAATATTATATGGTGCGAGAAGAGCAAGTGTTAAACCAGTCCGACACATCGATTGAAGTCAAAAAAATTGGTAAGAAAGCTATGGTCTGGCAAGCAATTTGTAGCTGCGGTAAGATTTCGAAACCCTTCATCACCACTGCTTCAATGAACAGTGAAATATACATCAAGGAATGTTTACAAAAACGACTTCTACCCATGATTCGAAGTCACAAGGATCCTGTTGTCTTATGGCCAGACCTTGCTCCTTGCCACTACTCGAAACCAACGGTAGAATGGTATACTACCAAAAATGTCACTTTCGTCCCCAAAGACATGAATCTACCAAATTGCCACAACTTCGACCAATTGAGGAATTTTGGGCATTAACGAAGGCACATCTTAGGAAACATGTCTCGGCAGCCGAAACCATTTAACAGTTCGAAAAAGATTGGAAAAAATGTCAAAACTTGTCGCCAAGAAGTCTGTACGGAATTTAATGAGTAATGTTCGCAAGAAGGTGCGCCAGCTAGTCTACAATGGCTAAGTAGCACATGTTGAGAATAATATTCTGTTGTTGTAGTATAATATTGTCAGTATATCGAATAAAATGTGAATATCTAATACTTGTGAATTATTTACAGCGAAATCAAAGTGCGTCCATACTTTCTGAGACAGCCTTTACTGAATACTCTCATATCAAGAAAAGAACAGATGATTCCTTCATCGATAGAATAGAACAATCAATTCACTTGAATAATATTCATGCTCATTTTCCTTCAAAATTAGATACAATTTTTCGTTTTCGATAAGATATGTCATCGTGCTAATTTTGATCGGTGTAGTTCATGTCGTTGTAGGATCATCTTGAATAATTTCGTAATTATAGCGAAACTCCCATAGCAAAGAATCAATTATTGCTAAAACCGGGGAGAAATAAAACAAACGATAATATTAATAATATGTTAAAATTGGGATGCCAAAACTCTTGTAACTCTTTCTAAAATCTATAACAACATATACCGCTTAGTAACACGTAAACCTTAAAAAAAAGTAACAAATGTATGATAACACCTCGTAACACTAGTAACAACTACAACTTACAAAAAAATACTTATCTAACGATTTTTAACGTCTATAACTTACAAAACACCGAAAGAAAAGATGAAACTTACACGACATGTAAACCGATAGTACTATGAAATAGTCATCAGATGAAACGTAAATCTGATTTAAAACCATGATTGATGTAAAATTACATTAGGATTCATTTAGTTTTTCATTGAATATGAATGTATTTTTACAAACCGCTTAGTTCTGTAATGTAACTTTCCATTCAATTTCCTGCTCCAAATATGTGCATGAAAATAAATGTAAATTCACAGAATATTTTTATCTGTGAAGAGTATCGTATATTATGCTTCGTAACGCCTTAAACTAATTTAAAATAACGAATGTTATTACGCCTGTAACTTACAAAAAAGTAACCCATGTAAGACTTCGTAATGCCTGTAGTTCACAAAAAAGTAACTCACATAAAACACATAATCCAAAGCTTCGTAACGCCAAAAACTTATACAGACTAGCACATGTCATGTTTTGTAACGCCTGTATCTTACAAAAAGTAACGCTTGGTAACGCCTAAAACTTACTACAAAGTAACGCATGTACCGCATCGTGAAGCTTTTAACTTTCAAACGAGTAACGTTTGTAACGCTTCGTAAAGTCTCTGACTCATATAAAAGTAAGGCATGTAACGCTTTGTAACGTCTATAGCTCACAAAAAACTAACGCGCATAACGCTTCGTAACACCCAAATATAAAAAAAACGCATGTAACGCATAACCATTACAAAAAAGTAACGCATGTAACGCTGTGTAATGCTCAAAACTCAAAATATAGTAACACATGTAACGCATGATCCATACAAAAAAGTAACGCATGTAACACTTCGTAACGGCAATGATTCATAAAAACTTAGCAGGTTGTAGTACTTCGTAACATGCTAACTACTGGCTCAGCTTGCAAACTTGCGCTCAGACAAAAGCATTTCTACCAAATTTAAATCTGAAAATGTCAAAGTGTCTAATGCATTTTTCCAAGCATCATTGCAGTATTCTGGTCAGGGCTCTGACTGGACATTGCAAACTCAATTATCACATGGCTACTATTCAACGTGCTCAGTATTATTCGTGTGATTTGTGTCAATGCGATTACGGTATTTCATATCATCTGATATGTAACTGTCCCGCATTGACGCAGCTTCGTATCCGGGTTTTTGGTTCTCTATACATGGTTGAGTCTGTGTATGCGGAGCTACAATTAAAGGATAGGAATTTACTTCTGCTCGTACATACTGCGAATCGTTCTGCATTCTCTCGGGAGTGCAGAATGGTGTCGCTTTTGTAAAATCTCTAAATCCTCTCGGGGGTCGGTGGATTCATAAACTGTGCATCATTCATCAGAAAGAACGCACATAGTAACAAACCTAAATAGGTTTTACAGCAGACTGTTCGGGACCTCGTAGAGGTTCAGAATTTAATTCTGCCTCCACTATCAGGAATCAGGAATCAAAACCAAATGGCTCAAGTGGCACGTTCCCCTAGTTGGTTGGAGATTTGTGCCTTGCCGTGACTTCTCATCATTTTCCTGATGGGAAGGGAAGGATAAAAGGAACATGGATGGGAATTGCGAAGTGGGTGAGGTGGGAAAAACAGCACAAAAACATATAGAAGCAATTCGTTTTGCATCCCCGAAAGGATGCTAAAACGTTTGCATGTGCGCACCTTTAATAAAAACTAGGATTTAGAGATTTTACTGACTGGTACACTCTGCATTTCAAAAGAAACGCTGAATGCTTTGTACGTGCCTAAAGCACAAAACAAAAATTTCCAATCCCCAAGAGATAAGAATTATTGTTTTTTGGGAGGTAACTTCTGTTTTATTACATGAACAGTGACCTTATGGAATCCATAGTTCATCCGAAAGCCCTGTGATTTGAGAAGACCGAAGGACTCGTCATCAATGCTGCAGATAATCAATTGACTACCTGCAACACTGGAGCCGATCCTCAAGATTCTCCATCGAAGCACAGGGATCACTGAATTATGGAAAGCTAACCTTTCAAGAACATTCGGACCCCTCAAGCATTCCTTGTTATTCCAAGGAACACTGAAGGATATCCTATTCTGATGAAGGCTGTATGGTTCTATAATCATCCTATTTACCAGCGCCTTCTGGTTTATCATCTCCAACCGCTGTATGAGTCAGGCACGGCTGTCCTCATTATCCGGGGAGAACCAGACTGCTCCGTATCGCAACCCACATCCATTGAAGCTAGGAATGAATGAAGAGAGTGACGTTGAATACAAAAGACCGTTGAGGTCTCCAAGCAGATCGTCTCTCAAGTCCGGGGTGAACATACCGTCCACTATACGAACTTGAAGACGATTTTCAATCAAGCGCTCGGACGCCTTCTTAGAAGTGCTGGCAAAATCAGTTCTCTGTTGATTTTGCCTCTTCTTTGAAATTTTTTTCAAACTTTCCGGCGCGTCACGCATTACAGCAATGGCGTCCGTTTCGTTTGACGATGGCTAAACTTCAGTAACCGGATTTTCAGCAGCAGAACCTACGTTAACATCATCCATCTCACCAGACTGGGTCTCGTTTGACGATGATGCCACAGTATCAGTAACCTGCATTTGATATCCGGATTCTGGAATAAAATTTTCAGCCATCTTGTCGAAAACCTACCAAAAAGAGAAGTGAAAATTAAACTCACGAGCAAACGAACTGTATTCGTCAGAGTTCAAAAGCGGAAAGAAAGAATGAGTCCAGCGTAAAACTTCACAAGTTGTAGCGAAAGCTACTACCACTATCAAAATCTGTAATTAGATAGATAGTGGTTTGTAATGTTCACAAAAACCCACACTTCATACCGTTTGAAAAGTATAGTATATGAAAGTACTATAAAATTGTTTCGTGAAACAATGCCACAACACTGTGCAGCTGGAAAACTCACACCATCGAATAGAAGTAATATGAGTATATTTTACTTACCTTACTACTTCTACTTATAAGTAGCTTACACATATGCGTATGATCACTGATAGATTGCGAGAGTGAGAAAAGAACTACCCCTCTTCGTACCTGAGTAAAGGCAACCAAGGCCTTCTTTTACGGATGCAACTTGTTTATCCGCTGAAAATCTGTGATGGCTAAAACTATATACAAAAATTGCAACTATGAGCGTATTGGCCCGCCGGTTGTGTAGCGCTACACGTAGCCTGCAGATACACGAATAATCGAGAGTGCGAAAAGAAAATACCCCTCTCCGTACCTGAAAATAAGGGCAACCATGGCCGCACTTTACAGATGCAACTAGTTTATCCACTGTTTATTCATGATTACTAAAACTGACCACAACACTGTGCAGCTGGAAACTCACACCCTCGAATAATATGAGTAGATTTTAGTTACCTTACTGCTTCTATTTATAAGTAGCTTACACATATGCGTATAATCACTGATAGATTGCGAGAGTGAGAAAAGATAAACCCCTCTCCATACCTGGGTAAAGGCAACCAAGGCCTTCTTTTACAGACGTAACTCTTTTATCCGCTGATAATTTATGATTTCTAAAACTATCACAACTGGGAAGCCACCGTGTGTAGGTAAGCCAACACATCTCATCTGTTTCAACTACAACATTGTACACACAGTAAACACTATGAGGGAACAGATGAGAGCATCTCACTGTATGCGTATTAACACGTGTATAGATTTACGGATACAAATACACAGACCTGTGCCTTTGCTATAAAAAATGGCCATCTTCTGACCCGTGAAATCCGCGAAAAAAAAATCCACGACGATTTGCGCAATTTGATCACGTTAACTAAATCACCCGCACTTTAAAGAGACACTATGGGCTCTCAAAAACAGAGAAGCATACAGTCAGAGCAAACACTCATGATGCTTCAGCCGAAACCAACGCCCTCGGTCGGAGGACGCTGTGAAACACGTCCACTACCCACTAGACTCACTGACACACTGAACGAAGAAATGTAGGAAAATTCTCTCACGGCTCATGCATTGAGAGACACGAGTTCTTGTAGCATTTTCTACCGGATTGAAAATGTTGTATACAATATAGAAAATTATTCTGTCAAATTATCGGCAATCACCAACACTGCCTATAACTTTCTTAAAAATTACGCATCCTAACTCGTTTACCATTAAAAATTTAACCCTTATAACGGTTTTCAACATTCTTAATTTCCACAAAATAACTTATATGATTTGTAACCCTCAATTTAAGAAAATTGTCGTATGCAACGCTTTGTAGCTTCTTTAACTTAACTTAGCTCTAACTTAAAATCGTACCGCTTCGTAACGCCTTAAACTTACAAAAAAGTAACGCTTCGTAACGCCTATAATTTACTAAAATGTAACGCATGTAACGCATGTAACGCTTCGTAACGCCTATGATTCACAATAACATAACACATGTAACGCTTCGTAACGCCTATAACTTCCAAAAAAGTAATGCTTCGTAACGCCTATAACTTCCAAAAAAGTAATGCTTCGTAACGCCTATAACTTCCAAAAAAGTAATGCTTCGTAACGCCTATAACTTAGAAAAAAGTATCCAATGTAACGCTTCGTAACGTAACATTTTGTAACGATCCGTAACGCCTATAATTTATTAAAGTGTAACGCATGTAACACGTAGTAAAGCCTATGACTCACAAAAAAGTAACACATGTAACGCTTCGTGACGCCTATAACTTACAAAAAAAATAACGCAAGTAACGCTTCGTAACGTTTACAACTTCAAAAAAGTAACGCTTCGTAACGATCCGTAGCGCCTATAATTTACTAAAATGTATCGCATGTAACGCTTCGTACCGCCTATGATTCACGAAAAAGTAACGCATAAAACGCTTCGTAACACCTGCAACTCACAAAAAAGTAATTCATGTAACACTTCGTAGCGCCTTTGACTTTCAATAAAGTAACGCATGTAACGTTCCGTAACGTCTATAACATACTAAAAAGTAACGCATGTATCGGTTCGTTACATCTATAACTTTTAAAAGAGTGTCGTATATGACATCGCAACTCGTTTACCACAAGAATCTAACCCTTATAACGGTTTTCAACATTCTCAATTTTCACTAAATATGATTTGTAACCCTCAATTTATGAAAATTATCTAATGCAACTAAGAAAACCTTCGTAACGCTTCCCATCTCACGATAATATAGTGTGAAACGCGTCGTCAAATGGAACATTTTTCCACATTGGGAACGGATATAGCGTGATGGGTGAGTGAATGCCTTTCACGCAACCCGCCTGGGTTCGATTCCCAACCCCGCACATAGAGTCAGAAAGTTTTTCTAGCCCGAAGAGGCTAATGACCTTAAGGTAAAAACCTCTATAATCGGGACAAAAAATCGTTGTCTCAGATAGGTCCTAAATAGCTTCAATAGCTTCAAAAACTAAACTACTATTTTAAGGTTTATTAATATTATTGTCATTTATTTTACCCCCTGTTTCATCCATTTTATGTGGTTTTGCCTCTGTTCTGCTTCGTACGGCCAGCCGCTGCGTGCTTTATCGGCAGTGGAATTTAGTACATCAAGTAACTCTCCAAACCTATATCTCACGGTGTAATCTGCAGGATCAACATCCCCGCAATATTTGTCTAACTTTTTTGTTCGTTTCTGTTTTGATTTCGGGAGGGGACAACTAATATGATCGTCAAATTGGAAGTTTTGAGTCCCATTTAGAAGATTGTTTCCTTTTTTACATCGTCGCACTATACACAATGGCTTGAAATTTCAAACACTCATCTGAACCTCTTAATGCCGGAACCAAAAATCAGATCCAGATCAAAATTAGCAATTTTTAAAGGACCACAAGTCCTTCCATTTGATTCAAAGATTGAGAAAATCGATTGAACCGTTGCGGAGAAAAGTGAGTCAATTTCATTTTGGAGTGGTATTCAACTTATAAAACCTGAAAACTAGAGAAATGAATTACTATTTTTTTAAATTAGATCATCTTTACATCTTTCTTTACGAAGACAAACTTTTTAGTTTGCAGTTTTTTCACTCATCACGCAGTAATTCCGGAACCGGAAATCAGTTTTGGTATGAAGAAACTCCTATGGCACAATAGTACCTTTCATATGATCAAATTTGAAGATCAAATGGCTGTCACTTCTGGTTTCGAATATATAATGGCATAAGTGACGTAAGCGAATAACAGCACATTTTTCATTGGCTGAATTTTTCCGAAGATGACTCAAAAAGGTTCTATAAACTTTGACTTAATTGAAAGCTAACAATGTCAATCAAATTTGTAAGGGTAATGGTAAACATTTGCGTTTCGAGAGATGCAACGTTATGTGCGCTCTACCAGTTTACTTCAACCGATATTTCGTCGAACAAAGTTCGAGTATTACGAGCCGATAACATCATGTTTGAAAACATTTGGCGCTATTGAACATCTTTTTGAATTTGATGACTCATCCCACAAATTCGTGCAGTAGTAGTGCAGTACAGCGATCTACGATTTTATGATTTGACAGATACTGTTATTCATTAAGATAATTTTATTGTCAGATGAATAAATTTAATAATAAATGAATAAATAAATCTAGTTTGATTCCCTCAAAACTTATTTGTGAACCTGATAAATAGAGCGAACAGGGGTTCTTGTACTGAAAATCATTCTATCGATAGTCAATTTGCCGTAAAATTGGGAATGATCACCATGAATAAAAAGTATCATTGGATATCTCTTATAGCTCGAAACTCGAAATATACTTTCATAATATTTTCGGGTAAAAAATTGATTAGAAACGAGTTACCTCTTTCGGAGAAACATCCTACGGTGGAATCACTTTGACGAAGTGACTTCGGCAAATGTTCCATCCCGTATAAGTAATAAACGAAAACACAATACAAAAACATTTCTCAGAACTATACACCATTACGAAACCACCAACACCGCGAATTGCAGTGACGTAGGTTAAGTTCCTCTCGGCAGTGATTTAAACTCGAGTACCATCAGTACGATACGAAACATCGTAGTCGGCCCCATCGGCTCGTTGTTTCCCCAGTGGAGACGCTTTGTATTCCAGGGAGGATTCAAACTTCAAGTAAGCGTTTGCATGTCGTTATCGTCAAACGAGTCAAGGTTCTGAGGGTGGAGAGGTTCAGTGCCCGACACAATTTGTTTCTCCCCTGCCCTGAATAAAACCTACGGCGTAGGAATTGTCAAGTCGAGGATTATTCCTTGGCAACACCCTTGGTTACAGCGTGGGAACGTGGTGGTGACGCTGGAACACGGATTTTCCTCTCACGCACGGAATGGTTTTGTCAAACTTACGGAGCTTTTGTTTCGACTGACAGCGTGCTTGGGCGAGAAAGAAAAATCAGGATGAATTGTAAATTTATTTTTCTTCTGTACGCATTATTATTCATGAACTTGGCGAAAGTAGAAGCACATGGGCGGGAGTGGTTAATAAGGAAGTGGAACTCCGAATCCAGATTAACCGATGAGGAACTGCTGGTTGGTTGACGTGTTTACCAGCATCGTGAGCACAGCGCCCAACCAAAACAACCCGAAAAGAGCGACGACTAATGCGTGCACAAATGGAAAGCTCGCTAGCTAGAAGTTGACATCGTTGTCACGCTGTTAACAAAGAATCAGAAAAGTAATATTAAATCTCCGCTGCGTAATCTGTTTCCCTGCGAGAATTGAACATTGTTAGCTGGATTCCGACGAGAAAGTAGCATTTTCCGACAGGCGTCAGGTGCTGCAAAGAGATTTGTATTCTTTCAAATTCAAAAGCTGCATAATTTATCCCGTGACTGTCTATTAAAATTTCCTAACACATCGTTCAAAAAGTTCCGGGACTGATCCAGTAATGTCATTCATAATGTCAAATAAATTTCATTTCTTGAACGTATCAAACTTTAGATGACATGTGTCTAATTTTCACGTCAATCGGATCGCAAATATAAAAACTAACGAAATGGTAATAAGAAAAAACAGAATTCCATGCATTGTATAAAATCTTGTATATTTTCTCTAATGTTGTTTCGATGCGATTAAGGGAAATCGAAATGTTACCAAATTAACCATTGTTGAAAAACTATATCTGCGCGAAAGCGACTATCTCATTCTCATACTACGAACGATTGTTGTTTATTGTCAGACGTTTCGGCGTTTGAAGTAAACCTTCTACAACAACAACTTGAAAATTTACTGTGTTACATTAACAAATACGTTAATTGAATTAATTAACAACGTTAATCAAATTACACAATGTGAAACTTACTAAAGTCTAAAGTTTGGCACTGTATAATTTGTTCAACGCTTTATGTAAATGTGACACAGTAAACGTTCAAGTATTCCTTTGAAAAAGGCTTACACCAAAGGCCGAAACGTCGGACAGTTAACAACATTCGTTTGTATTATAAAACTGAGATAGTTACTTTTCCTGAATAACGCTCAGCCGAAATCAATTGTTTTACGTTTCGCATTCAGCTCATCAGTGCATTAGCAGATTATATTGGACTGCTAATGCCATCTCGCGGATCAACATTA
The DNA here is from genome assembly GCF_030247185.1 of Malaya genurostris. Lineage (NCBI taxonomy): Eukaryota > Metazoa > Arthropoda > Insecta > Diptera > Culicidae > Malaya > Malaya genurostris. The sequence continues at coordinate 52,734,018 of NC_080571.1, forward strand.
ACTTTTGGTCCTTTTCGAAAGTTTCTCGAGACTTGTTAACTTAAAAGCATTTTTTGACTTTCTCAACTTTTTTGGGAACAGCGCTGATTAGACCGCTTATCCTCTACGGGCACGAGTCCTGGACAATGCTTGCTCAGGATCAACGCGCACTAGGTGTTTTTGAACGGAAGGTGTTGCGAACCATCTTCGGCGGAGTGCGGATGGAAGACGGTACGTGGAGAAGGCGAATGAACCATGAACTGCACCAGTTGCTGGGAGGACCAACCCTCGTCCAAACGGCCAAGGTCGGGCGGTTACGGTGGGCCGGGCGTGTTGTTAGAATGTCGGAGAACAACCCGGTTAAAATGATTCTCGATAATGATCCGACCGGTATAAGAAGAAGAGGCGCGCAAGATGGATCGATCAAATTCAGGACAACCTGCGGACCCTTCGCAGCTACCGAGGCTGGCGACGAACAGCAATGAACCGAGATGAATGGAGACATTTTGATATGACTTTCGGTTCCGGAGTTATTGGATAAAATGTGCAAAAAAATGAAAATATGTTTTCTAACTTTAAAAAAAATGTAGATATTTTTTTTCTGCTTTGCTTGTAGTAATTATCCAATAAAGCAATTTTACAGAGCATTAAGCTGTGTAAAATAATACACAGTGTGAGAAGTTCCTTCAGTTTCCAATTTTTCTTAAAGAGTCTTTTCAGAAAATATTCCATCGATAATGGAATTGATTTGTATTACGTAGAGCATAACAACACACCTACAAAAAATCGTGTAAATTTACGTCTGCTGAGAGCGACATGCACGAACGTTAAAAATGACTCATTTTTACAGTAGGTATATATTTAATGCATTCTGACATATTTTTAAGAGCTGAAGTACGTAAATAAATCATTCTTGTAAAATTCAGTCATTTTACAGTCATTTTTTTTCCAGAAGTGTTTTAAAAATTGCGATTCGTGTCGTACGCAATTGGACAAATGAACATCCCTATTCAGTTGTGATGATTCATTTTTTTTTTGTTTCTATTATAGAGGCTTTAACATTAATTTAATGTCATTCACCTCTTCGGGCCAGAAAAACTTTCTGACCCTATGTGCGGGGTTGGGAATCGAACCCAGGCGGGCTGCGTAAAAGGCATCGACTTACCCATCACGCTATACCCGTCCCCTGATCGATGATTTATTGAGTAGCGAAAAGAAAAGGTACTAAATTTGTATTTGTTTTCTCCCCTTTTTATTATAAATTCGAACCAACTAAAAACAACCATGAGCTCGTTTCTGTCAGACCACAAACAATAACGTTATTCCCCTGCTATTCAAATTTTGATTTTTCACGTGAATATCATACTTCTCTAAAAATATTTCGCAAATTAATTGATTTAACTATACATTATTATTTCCTTATTGACCCGCTATACGAAAAGTAATATTAGTTATGCGCAACATTATACAAATCAACACTATCTTTGAGAAAAAATATTTCGAGAAAACTCTTTTTGAAGAATTAAAAAACTGATTTTTTGCAATGTATATTATTTTACACAACTCAATGCCATATAATGTTACTATATTACAAAATAAATACAAGAATAGAAGCAGCCCGGGTCGGCGGTTCAAGGCATAGGACACTGGTCTCACAAGCCGGTTGTCGTGTGTTCGAGTCTCGACCTTAAAGGATTCTTAGAGTCAGTGCACAAAACCACCCGCGATCCCATTTCAACCAGAATATTAGTTGATTTTCTGAATTCGATTGGTTAAAAATTGGTACAACTAATCGATTGTTGTTTTAACTAAACTGTCATTTTTGTTTTTCGACTAGCAGAAACGATGGTTGAAACAACTAATTTAACTGTTTGAAAAAAAAATGCTGTCAATTAGTGAGGACACATACCTTTCAATTTCAACATATATTTTAGTTGAAATAACTGGTGTTGTTATTGAAACAAAATTCTGTTAGTTGAAAAATAAATCGGTTTTATTTGTTTGTTTGTTTTGAGATCAGTAAAGATCTAATTTCTAAAAAAATACTTCTGATTCGATCGGAAATGATTGATGTAGAAAAACGTTTTTAATCAGCATAAGTGCCCGGAGGGGCGAGTAAATTAGCGAAATTATTAAATTTACCTAAAATGATGCCTTCAAACGGTTGAACTAAAGTTATGCACTGATAATTTTAGTCAATTTATATGAGCTTGTGTGTATCAACCGCTGGGAATTGGAATTTTGCGACGGCAATTCAAACGCGCCAATCAATCGCAGCGCGTTCTGTGCGTTTGAAACCCTTCGCTCCTGTTACTTTTATAAATTAAATTCATTTCAAAAAGCGTTTTATTGCTAATGCATGAACATCATCATCGGTAACAAACAGCTGGAAGTAAAACAGTCTGCTGGAAGTAAATAATGATCGAATTTGAAGCATAAAATTTTTGCGCATACCTGAAACATTACGAGATGATCATTCATTAACATTTTCTAATTTGTCACCAATTCTTTTTCATCTCAAACGAGGTTAACTTTATCACAACACCGCTGTTAGATAAACACTTGTTATCATAAAATTCTCAAATCGAATGAACACAATTTCACCAAACGCTTTAACCATCGATGTTGTTTTCATTGACATTTTGAAGTGACGCGTACAGATTTCAACTAAAAAAGTTGTTGATTTAGCATTGCAATTATTGTTTTGCTTTCAACTGTCCCCGGCATTTGACAGCATTCAAAACAACATATTTTTCAACTACTTGAATATATGCAATTCAAAAACCATTTTGGTTGAATCAAAAAGAAATTAGTTAAATCAACTATCGCAAAAATCAAAAACTACGATATCGCAATTTTATGATCGAAGGGTTCTCCGTGTGGAATCGTAGCACTAGCCATGCAATGGTTCTGTATGCAATTCATTGAAACGTTTTTGTGAATTTATTAAGACTATCTCATGAATACAAGAAGTAAATATTGAAGAATTCCCCCTTTATAACATAAGACAAACTTATGGTATATACTTATTATACTTATATCTTAAAATCACAATTCGTTGTAACGACTTTCGGAAATCATTTTGTCTGAGTGTACTCTTTCAACTTAAATTGCAACTAAGTCAAAAAAAAAATTCGTGAAACATTCGAAAACGACCGATTTCCGAGTAATCGGAATTTTTCATTCATGAAACAAGCATACGCAAAAATTTGAATCTCGAAGTTCAAAAGCGATATTTTTTGTCAGCGAAACTTGATGACTATTATTCTCTCACAGAAAAATCGCTGAAGAGATAATCGAAAGGGAGAGGGGTCTCCGATGATATGTCGATGTTGAATTTCCAGTACGCTTCAGTTCGTTACGGAAGTGATTCATGCAAGATTTTATTATAATATTTTCAATAATCAAAAAATCTCTACTGAATAAATTCGCAACTAAGAAACACTGACTGCAATATTTTTAATGCACGTAAGGCGATCAATATGTTTTTTTCCACAATCCACATAGTGATTATAGCGACGAAAGGTTGTTTTAATTCCAGCTGATTGATCATACTCCACTATTAAGATTAAACTCAATAAAACGCTATTCGGCAGAATTTTATTTATAGAAGTAACAGGAGCGCAGCATTTTGCATAAAACATCGTTTTTCGAAAATTGCTTAAAAGTTTTTCCTCGGGAAACTTTTTCGTTTATCATCTCTCCAACTTTATAGAACATTTATTAGTTTCAACTTTCTTTGCGTTTCGCCTTCGGCTCGTCAGTGCTTAAAGCAGTTCAAATCGAACTGCCATCTCGTGCTTAGCAGTTCAACTTAAACCGCTAAGCAGACGCAAAGTCCACACTACTTATGTGACCCTTTAAGGATATAACACTAGGTGCCATATCCTATCTGACGTCTCGGGCGTAAACGAATGACGACTGGCTACTGGTCGCCGCAGAGTTTGAACATTTAGGGTTTTTTTTGTTTTGTGCAAAAAAGCATTTATCATTTATTAGTTTCCTTGTAATTTGAAGTTTCTTGTGATATAAGATTTGAAAAAATTGTGCGGTAAAATAACTGGGAATTTTGAAAAATAAATTTTATTTTCGATTTCACGAAAAATCGGAAGATTTTTTTTTCTGTGTGCATTTTTTTAGAAAGTAAGTAGAAGTAGAAGTAGAATTATTTTTTGCAGAACCTATAAATTTCTAGCTATAATTGTTTGAAAATAATGTGGTCAAAACTGTTTCATGTCCTTTTCATAAATTAGTTTTGAGCAAAACAAATCTCTAGGCCAGTAAAAAAACACTTCATTTGCTATAACGAACACACATGAAAAGTTTCATACAAATCGAAGGGGATCGGGCCAAAAATCAGCCGATTCTGCATGGAATTGTTCATTAGGAAATTGATGCGTTAGAAGAGCGAAATCGAAAACAGCGCTCTTATATGAAGAAGAAAAAACTAAGACAATGCACAATGTTCCACAAGTAAATGAAAACAATGGCAAAATGGAACGAATTGTTCTTTTATATGACTTTTCATTCATCATATTCTCCAGATTTAGCTCCAAGTGACTACTGTTTTGCCTTTATCATAACAGATCGGCTGAAAAGTTCGTATCGTTTCTATGAGAGGGCGCCACTAGAATTAAATCCATACCATTTTCAGTTAGTACCAACCTTCAAAAGATACGTGAATAAATTTGACAGCTGTCTGATTATTAGTTTGTGAGATATTGCATTTTGAGTGAAGCTACTTTTGTTACTGTGAAAAAAATGGAAAAAAAGGAATTTCGTGTCTTGATGAAACACTACTTTTTGATGAAAAAAAGTGCCGCCGATACCAAAAAATGGCTTGATGAGTGTTATCCAGACTCTGCACCGGGCGAAGCAACAATTCGTAAGTGGTTTGCAAAATTTCGTACTGGTCATATGAGCACCGAAGACGATGAACGCAATGGACGTCCAAAAGAGGCTGTTACCGATGAAAACGTGAAAAAAATTCACAAAATGATTTTCAATGACCGTAAAGTGAAGTTGATCGAGATAGCTGATACCCTAAAGATATCAAAGGAACGTGTTGGACATATTATTCACGAATATTTGGATATGAGAAAGGTTTGTGCAAAATGGGTGCCGCGTGAGCTCACAATCGATCAAAAACAACAACGAAAAACCATGCTGAAATTGAACGAATTGGGCTTCGAATTGCTCCCTCATCCACCGTATTCTCCAGATTTGGCTCCCAGTGACTTTTTTCTGTTCTCAGACCTCAAGAGAATGCTCGCTGGTAAAAAATTTAGAAGCAATGAAGAGGTAATCGCTGAAACTGAGGCCTATTTTGAGGCAAAGGACAAATCGTACTACAAAAATGGTATCGAAAAGTTGGAAGATCGCTATAATCGCTGTATCGCCTCTGATGGCAATTGTGTTGAATAATAAAAACGAATTTTGGCAAAAAAATGTGTGTTTCTATTAAACGATACGAACTTTTCAGCCGAACTGTTATAGAAAGGCTATGCAATCACTGTGAAAACCGGCTTTTAAACCGAGGCCCGGAGGGCCGAATGTCTATACCATTCGACTCAGCTCGACGAACTGAGCAAATGTCTGTGTGTGTGTGTGTGTGTGTGTGTATGTGTGTGTATGTAACAAAAATATTCACTTACTTTTCTCGGAGACGGCTGAACCGATTTTCACAAACTAAGATTCAAATGAAGGGTTTCATGGTCCCATAGCCTGCTATTGAATTTCATCCCGATCCGACTTCGGGTTCCGGAGATATAGGATGATATGTATTAAAAAAAAGAAAAAATATGCACTTACTTTTTTCAGAGATGGCTAAACCGATTTTTACAAACCTAAATTTAAATAAAAGGCCTAACAGTCTCATAGTCTACTATTGAATTTTATTTGGATCCGACATCCGGTTCCGGAGTTACATGGTAATATGTGAAAATTAGAGAAAAAGTGTGCACTCATTTTTCTCAGAAACAGCTCAACCGATTGTAACAAACTACGATTCAAACGAAAGGTCTTATAGTTTCCTAATGATTTCTGGAACATTTCATCCGGATCTGACTTCCGGTTCCGGAACTAAAGCGTGAAAAGTGGAAAATTCCCAATCATTATTAGTTTTTCAGAAACGATGGTCAAAAACAAGTACAAATCCCATAAAAACTACCTGATAAATTCTTCTAGTTTGCCGTGCTTGTTAGTTTGTGGACATAAAAACTTAATTCGGCACCTTTTCCTGTCCCGGAAGTACCGAAAGTGGTGAAGGAAAACTTCAAAAATAGAACTCACTTCGATTTCTCCGCAATGCTTGAACCGATTTCCACAAATCATGATTTGAATTGAAGCTCATATTATCTTTAAAAATACTGTGAAATTTCATCCGGATCCGACTTTCGTTTCCGCAGGTACAGGGCGATGAATGTCAAAGTTATCAAATCGCCATATAGAAAGACAATATGTACAACACCGAAAGAAGAAGAAAACACAAAACATACGATGCGTGGTTTGTTCTATTTCGTACACAGCCAGTAGTGCAGAAATTAAGTTCCGGTTCCGGTTTCGGAAGGATTGGAAATGGTGATTAAAAACTGCGCTTTCCTACAAGATGGCCACATCGATTTTCAAAAACTTGTAAGTGCAAAAGAAAAGTTTTACAGTTTCATACGGAATTCCTAAATTTGTTGTAGATAGTACTTACGGTTCCGGAACTAGAGGGTAAACAGGATTTGTAGAGTTTGTTAAAAAATGTCCGAAAAAACTTCCCTATGTCTATTCAATTAGCAGTTGTTTTTGCGAATTCCACAGTAATGTTTATGATGCTATGAGTAATATGAGGAAGGCATCATTACATCACTAGGTGGACTTAAACAGGTTTTTTTTGCTGATATAAAATACTTCCTTCGGAGAAAAAGATTTGACGCGAATTAAAAATTTATTGCTGCAACTGCAGCCTATTTTAATGCTAAGAATAAATCATTCTATAAGCATGGCTTCGAAAAGTTAGAACACCACAGGAAAGATTGTATTGCACTTGAAGGTGTTCCGGTACTTTTTGAACTATGTGTTACTATCAAGAGCATTATACCGTTCCAGGAATACTCGTTCCGCTCAATGCCGATTGCGGTCCATTTTGTAAATTCATCTATTGTTACTGAGATCACGTTTTCGGTTGCAGTTCCAACCAAGGCCAGAGTAAAAAAGAATCGAAAGTGTTACAATAGCTGTTTTGTTTTTTTTTTTCAAATAGAAGGGAACTACGGCCGACCACGACATCACCGACGTCAACCGCACGGGATTCACTTGAGTGGAATTTAATTTAAATAAAGTAAACGAAATCGGATTTTTGGGTGACTCGATCTGAACGAAAGGACACGTCTGGAAAGCAACGATAAAAGGGTCACCCGAGACAAGAAAAACAATGTACAAGAAACGGAAAGAACAAGTCATACGCCGGGTACGTGGCTTTTCGTCCAACCGCAGTCCAACAGTCGACTCGACTTTTTTTCTCCTTTAAATGTGAACGAGTAACCGCGGCTCACGTTCCGGTGTACTGTTCTGTTTCGTTCCGTTTCGCGTTCTGTCCAACAAAAGCCGATGAAACCGGAGACATCGCTTGCAGGCAACCGCTTTAAACCTCTTGATTGAATTTTCCGCCAAACGATTCCGAAACCTTAATAACAAAATTGGAAATGAAGACGGTAACGAGCGACTAGCAAAATTTGAATACTCAGCGGCTTCGGGTCAATTAGAGGTAAGACATGGTCTCGACACAAATCCCGTTGAGCAAGGAATCCGGAGCACAATTGCCGACACGAGATAGGAATCATCGGGCTGCCGATTTGCATTCGTAATTTTCTCACGAACTTTTTTGCTATTTGTTCGTGTGCTACTTTGTGGCCCGTTCGATGCACGATTTTCAATTTTAAAGGAATTTTCACTCGAATGTTTCGGTCAGAACTAAAATGGTGGAGCACGGAATGTCGTGAAGATAATTGGTCAGAATCCTTATCGATGCATCAATTATCTTAATTCGCTAACAATCTCCCCATCCAGTCGTCTAAAGTGTAGACAAAACAAAATCAAAATAACGATCCTTCATACGACAGTATAATTGTCAAATTCGTTTCCCGAGCTCCACAAAAGCTTTGGATGTTGTGTCCACCAGAATAAGAAACAATGGATTTTTATCTCCTACCTGTCGCTGCTAGCTAGAGCACCCACACCAAACAATTCGGACGACGGAAACTGCAGTGTTATTTCCATGTTGATCTTGCAGATTGGCCGGCGTGGAAGCAGTTGTTCCGAGAAATTCATGCCTCGTGGGGCTAAACGAAATGGTTTTTTTTCCGAGTCCGGTGTTGTTTCTGTTTTTTGTTTACCTGTGCCGAAGCAACGTGGGTGGTAAAAATTGAAGCGTGTAGCGATTCAAACTGGAAAATAGAATTCCTCTAACTGTTCAACACAAAGTCTCATGCAAATTTCGGCGAAACGTTCCGGCAACAGGGGAGCATTTCCCGGAAGCGAATTCGTATGGCTGTTCGGAATCACCCGAAAATAGATTGAAAAGTTCAACTATTTTTTCATATTTATTCGAAAATAAAACAGCAAGAGATTGAATCCCAGACCGGTTTTCAGTACGCTGCCGTGTCTTATACTGCGTACAGACACTTTGTTATTCGAATCGAGAGAAAAATTCTTATATTTTACTGATGGTTAAGAGTATCGCCTAATAAGTGATCCTGGATGCTGGAACTAAACTGTGTATCAGGGCAATTTTGTGTTCTGCGAGAGTTTTGATATTACTTTTTCCCATTCTCATATACTGCCTGTACTCGCATATCAGTCCCATATGAGTTTTGACCACCTTTGAGTTAGCACGAATAACGTCTATTTTTACGTTACTATCAGAAATTGCAAAAATAGTTTAAGGTTAGTTCAGTAAAATTTTAAAAAAATATCAAGTCAAGTTACCCATATGGAAAGTACAGGCATATCTGTCCCACGCATTAAGAATGACGATTTAGTTACTAAAAAATGGATAGGTTGCATTATTTTTTTTTCTGGCCACTGTACCAATATTTAACTCTTTTTCCATGATTTTGACCAAAATGCAAATATTTCAAATTGGAATTATCTCGAATATCTGTCCCACGAGAGGTTTCAGAATATTTCTCTCGGATGTTGGTGGCATAGAAACAAACAAATACACTGTTGGAGTTGTTTTCCGTGGAAGAGTCTCTAACATACAATTTAATTGCATCAAGACTTGACGTGATATCACAAACTCATTTATATCAAACGATTAAAAGTTTCACACGAATGAAAAAGGCGGGTGGGTAATGTCAGAGATATAACTGGATGTCGTGAATACGAAAAAATTTTCACGCTCCCATCACTTTTCCGAATATCAGTTAGTTGATTGATTGTATGAATGGTGCAAGCTTTCTCCTTTTTCACTAATAGAGTTTGAAGCAATGCACCTACAATAAAGTACAGATCAGTTACATTAAACAGCTACAATTCTACAACTATATATTCCAAACTTGAAACAATTCCTTTTTAATTTGCCAATATAGGAGGCTAGGTACGACAAATTTGTAGTTTATTTTTATTGAAGCTATGAAGTTCGAAGATATCTGATTCTTCTCGAAATTTCAGTACGAAACAATTGCAATGGCCTGGTCTGAAATGTATCGACGATCTTCGGTATGCAAGTCATTTTAATAATAATAATGATAGTAATAATAATAATAATAATAATAATAATAATAATAATAATAATAATAATAATAATAATAATAATAATAATAATAATAACAATAATAATAATAATACAGATTAATCTGTACATATATGTATGTATAAATAAAATACAGATTAACCTGTATATATGGCAACCCTGTTTCGCATGGCATATTTTCACACGACCCCATACTAGTATAAAGAAGTGTTCAACATCATCACTTTCGCTTTCGCATTGCCGTTCGTAATTGAATGTGTTAGTGACGGTACAAATTATTTTAATTTCCATCTTGATGAAAATCTGCCTTTCTACCGGTTTTCGGTGCCATCGTGCTGACGGTGTCTCGTACGTTCAGAGTAGCTGCTTTAACTTAAATGACGCTATTTCTCACATCACATTCCATTTTATGCCAGCTACTGGCAGCGGTGTACGGACAGCCCCTTTGTTAAAATTCCTTTCCTGTTCGCAGATCGGGAAACAGTGAGACGACAGGTCCTCGATGGTGCTCTCGTGTGTCTTGTTTCAGGAACAGTTGTTCAGCAAATGGTAGGAAAAATGAACCACTCAACTTTTATATGGATGCTCTTGTACAGAAGCAGACATCTCGCGTTCTGATTGGCTGGTGCTGTCATGCGTCAAATCAAACAGATTTTTCAATAGTGTACTATTGAAAAACTTCAATATTGTTGCAATCTACGTTCAAGTTGAAAGTTTTCGATTTTATTAGTAGTTAGATTACATAAATCCTTCTACGAATCACTGAGCTATGAGCTTTCAAAATACGAGAAAGGCAAACGCGCCTTATGAATTATCCTCTTTTATCCTCGTTTATACCAAACATTTCTGAAAAGTTTAATTTTGAACTATTTGAGCTTATGTCACAGAACTGAAAATTTTGTCATAAAATTGTGATCATATTTCCGATGGCATGTAGCAAGAATTATGTTGATTCATTAGATACAACAGGAGATATTCACGATCAAAAACTTATCACTCTGTCAAAGGGTAAATTTTGAAAAGGCGCCCCATACTAAGTAAATCGTATTCACGACAAAAAAAATTACATTTTTATGCATTTCACTGATTATATTGAAGAAAATCCTAGTTTCTGTGAAACGCTCGCACTTTGGACTTGACATTCTTTATTAAATTCTGCACAGTTACTTTTGTGACTTTCCTGGTGGCAGCTGTCCAGTTTTTTTTTAACTCCTGCATGTTTTGGGACACTGTACCTCCTTCCGAAAGTGCTGCTTGACAATTGCCCAATACCTTCCAATTGGCCGAAGATCCAGGCAGTTCGGTGGGTTGATGTCCTTTTCCACGAATTGTACATTATTTTTTGACAACCACTGTAGAACGGAGTTGGCGTAGTAGGCTGAAGCCAAATCCGGCCAGAAAAGAGTCTCCTCCTCTGTACAGTGGCAGCATTCTCTTCTTCAAACATTCTTCCTCGTACACCTTGGCGTTAATTGTGCCCTTCGTGAAGAAAATCGACGACCGCAAACAATAGGTACAAATTGCTTGCCAGACCAACACCTTCTGCCCAAACTTTTCCATCGCTACTGGGGTGTCAGCGTCGTCCAGGTCCTGGTACACCGATTTCGTATAATATTGCGGTCCGGGTAGCGCTCGAGAGTCTTCCTTGGCGTAGGTTTCGTCATCGATCAGGATGCATCCGTCATGGAAAGGGTCTTATCGAACTTCTCGATAATATTTTTGACACTGGTGTGGTGAACTTTCGTTGTACGTGACACAACTTTCTGAGCAAAAAGTGTGCAGAATATTCTTTCGTGTTTCCGGATCAATTCGACTCATCGTTGGAACGATTAACCGTACCGAAACCAATCGATTGCGCAAACATGTCACCACAAAACACGCTGCAAAAAATTAAGCCATTTCAGAGTAATAACTGTTTGAATGTTGCTGACTACTTATCGATACACTCCTTAGTAGCCATGTGATAATTGAGTTTGCAATGTCGGAGCTCTGACCAGAATACTGCAATCATGCAGTAGACACATTTTCAGATTCAAATCTGGTAAAAATTATTTTGTCTGAGCGCAAGTTTGCAGGCTGCCCCAATAACTGGCATGTGTGGATGCAGCCCCAGAACGAATCTCGTGCTTTATGCAACTAGTTCAAAGTGGTAAAGCGATCACTAGATTCGACCGTAAATCTGAGTGCTTTTAAATCTGCCTGACTGTCAGAACAAAAATAAATTCGTTTGCCGTAGATTTTCTGCTGAAGTGCCGATTATATTACAAACAGAATCGTGTAGATTTCTGCTTGGAACACAGTACAGTATCTACCAAGTGAATGAGACTGCTCTAGTCTCATTTCACGACAGTAGACACCAGCACCAGCACGACCATTCAGCAGAGAACCGTCCGTATAACAAACTATGTGTTCATCAAGTTGTCGTTCCAGACAACCAGACAACCATTCCTCACGAAGAGGATAGCTCACATTGAATGTTTTGAAAGGAAAACTGCATGTGAGAGTTAGGTTACTAGGAGCGAGTAAATACTCATCCCACGTAACCATTTGAGACCACAAGCGAGTGTGGCTCGTAACATAGTCTATGGGGTTACTATTTAGTGAAACTTTCAGAATTATCCGCTGACTTTAGCGGTCGAGTAATTTTTTTTTCTGAAGGTACAATTGCATAATGATGCCTTTTTCATATTGCGAATTGCGTAATGATACCTTTCTCATATTGATATTACTCATAACATCATAAATATTACAGTGGAATTCGCTAAAACAACTGTTCATTGAATAGAAATAGGAAAGTTTGTTCGGACCAAATCTAACAATCTCTACAAATCCTGTTCACCCTCTAGTTCCGAAACCGTAAGTAGTATCCATAACAAATTTAGGAATTCCGTATGAAATTGTAAGACTTTTCCTTTGAACCTATAAGTTTGTGAAAATCGATTCTATCTTGATGGAAAGCGAGTGAAACCCTTTTGCAGTTTTTATTCACCATTTCCAATTCTTCCAAAATCGGATTCAGATGACCGAATAGCCGATGTTGGTTTGTTTGCCAACAACAAATATGACCTACAAATTGAAACAGTTTTTAACCTAGTTAAACCCAGACTAGTGCTCTATTTCGATTAAACCAATGAAACGATATCTAACTAACGAACCGAACCTGCGTGTCTGTTACTTCTGCATATGGGTAAGTCAAGCTAAACAACATGAATCAGCAGCAATGACATAAAAATCTTAAGACAAATTTCTAATCTATGGAAATTAGATTCAGCAGAAAGTTTAGAAATATTCAAAAACAACTCCATCTCTTTATTAAACCGAGACCAAGGGAATAGATCTTCTTGGCTTTTCCAGTTACTACCCATATCCAAGATAAAAACAAACATAGAAAACGCTTAACTCTTACAGTTTTCTGTTACCTGCTTTAACCTTTTCAATTTTTTTTCCTTTTGTGGTTTACCTACTTACGTTTCTACCTACTTACGTTTGTATAAAAGGAACTTCACTGCAGCATTCTTTCAATAAACTCATAAAACCGATACACTGAAGAAGGATGCAAATAGCATTCCGAAATACGTATCTGTATTATAACGTTTGATACTCTTTCGGAAAAATAGTGAATGTGAAAATAGTGACTTTGTGAGAGTGTAATGACGTGATATAACATAGTGGAATTCAACGGTACAACAACAGTACTATTAGTGAGAACATTTTACTAACAGCTCAAACAGAAATTTAGTATAATACCTTTCATTTGTATTTCAGATTGTAAAAATCGGTTGAGCCGTTTCAGAGAAAAATGAGTGCACACTTTGTCTCTAATTTTCACATATTACCATGTAACTCCGGAACCGGAAGTCGGATTCAAATAAAATTCAATAGCAGGCTATGGGACTGTTAGTCCTTTTATTTGAGTCTAAGTTTGTAAAAAATCGGTTCAGCCATCTCACAAAAAAGTGAGTGTATATTTTTTTCCATTTATTTGGTACATATCATTCTATATCTCCGGAACCAGAAGTCGGATCGCGACGAAATTCAATAGCAGGCTATGGGACTATGAGACCTTTCATTTGAATCTTGTGAAAATCGTTTCAGATATTTCCGAGAAAAGTGAGTGCATATTTTTGTTACATACATACACACACGTCGAGCTGAGTCGAATGGTATATGCCATTCGGCCCTGCGGGCCTCGCTTAAAAAGTCGGTTTTCACAGTGATTGCATAGCCTTTCTATATGAGAAAGGCAAAAGAAGAGCGATTTTATTTTGCTGGCAGCACAAAGCAAGTAGCAAGTTTTAACAGACTATCTCTCGTAATTCGCCGGCCTGTAGCAAATTTATTCCAGTGTTCTGAGTTCAAAATTGAAACCAAAGGTAATCCAATGTAGGGTACCTACTTGTTTTCAAGTTCCATTATCTTAAGTTGTGCTTTGTGAATTTTCGGAATTCAAGCTCGTTTGGGAAGTTTCGGTGCAACTGTTGAACAATTGATAATTTTTATCGCCGGTATCATTAGTTTAAACTACCAACAACAGAAAATGGCACTTGCGAAAAACTATGTGGAAACCACAATATATTGTATCTAAGCCGATTGTACCTCGCCAGTAAGTTTCCCTCAAAGCGGCAACCAACAATACAAAACTCTTCATAATCTCTTTCTTTTCTTAAGCCCCCCCCCCCCCTTAAAAATCTCCTGCCTCGCCCTGGCACGTTTCAACCGCCAACATACACTCACACATAAAAGCACCCATTACTTTGCTCTGTTTCATGTGGTAACAATTAGCGGAACAGTTCCGGAACACTCGTAAATGTTGCTGATGAAAACGCTGACGATGACGACGGCGGCGCCCAAATGGCAAACTGTTTAGCGGCAGCCATTTGCGTGTGTCGGCGTCGAGAAGCAAAACGTGGGTGTGAGTTTTCTTTACTTCAGTTTTTCCGCCGAGTTAAGCGTTCTCGTTAAGTCACGGGCCTCGCCGGAGTGTGTATTCTGTTCGGTGATGGCGATAAGCGTCAACTTGGCCCGTTCCTCGCGCCCGTTCGGGGATTACACACATATCCCGGGGAGCTTATCGTCGGGGATGTTGTTCTGGAAAAATTTTGTATGCCTAACTTTTTGTGTCGAATGTTCTTCCTTTGTAGCTTCGGAAACGAAAAAAAAGAGAGAAAGAGATAGAGTGATAGAGAGCATTACTAAGCGAAAAAGATTCTGCAACGTATGCCGTATAAATGCTGGAAGCTTCGCTTCTCGACGCCAGCCTTGGAAAACTTTCAACCGACTGCATAAGTAGATGAAATTATTTCATCTCGTTTATTTGAATGCATACAGGCATAGTCAACCTAGGTGGATGGTGGATGGCGGTTGGCAGATGAGGTACGCCGTAGCTTGTATCCACACTCAGCTGGAAAAAAAAGGTTTTGCAATGATGGCAGGAAGAGTCCTCATACCAACTTAACGCTAAGTACTTGTTTGCATTGGTACTCTGACTCATGCTTGAAATTCTTCACGTGTCTCTAGTGAGGGACGCAATACATGAAACGTTTTTCGCGATTATAAGAATTCCACCGAATGGATGTGAACAGAGCACTTTACTGGCTTGGAATAAGTTTCAGTTGTGAACGATCTTACGAACTAACACTCGGTCGGTCTTTAGGTCGCCACTTATTATAATCGCCATTAATTTCATGTAATAACAGTTTTAACCGCACAACCAGTTCCGTACTAATAACCACAAATTGTATAATTTATGCCTTCTGTCGAAGACTCTACTGCCTAATCGTTCCAGCATCTAGCGTAGGGCGTTTCCATAAATTACCCGTCCAAACTCCACCATCGCAAACCCTTCTGCGCATAACTTCGACCGTAATGCATGAAGAAGTCCTTCAGCCGGACAAACCAAGACAAGCAGACTGTAACGACTGTGGGACCGTCAATCATACCTCAGACAACACTTTTGCCGACGGGAACCTCCAGGGAGGAGAAACGGAAAAGCAAGTCTAACGGAAGTAGTCTGTACTGCCTTTCCGTATATCGTCACCCAAAGCATCCATCAGAGGACAGAAGGAAATGACTGCCACACCAGCGACTGAATAACGACTGAGCAAAACCATTCGACTGGAGAGAAATTTTCCTTAGTGTGTGTGTGTGTGTGCCCTATTTCACCCAACCAACTGCGTTGACTGTGGTTGAGAATTATTTGTATGCAAGTGAGTTAGACTACCTTTACGCATCAGCAACCGTATAGGCACATCCGATTAAACGAAAGCTTTCCGGTTTCCGTTCGGCGCCTACTGGTTCCGGCCATCGAGATGCTGACGACTGTTCCGGCAGTATTAAACCTAGCCGCCGTCGTAAAGCAAAACTGCACTCAGGTACACGATGATTTGGTCAGTGAACCCGTTTTGATATCGGAATTTTGTTTTCTTTTCTCGCCGGAGATTGCATATAAACAGTTGAAGTGTCATGCATATCTCTTGTTATATTGAGGGCCATTATACATTTTTTCTCATTACTATCGGAAATATGTTTAGCAATTTATGATCAAATCTTCAGTAGTATAATTGCAGTTTTCTAAAATGTACCAAACTAAAGCTCGCAGAATTTCACATGAATCAAACGAATTATCGCACAAAGCGTATCGTGCAAAACCGACACATAGTAATATGAAATATTATCAGTGATTGAGCGAAGTGGGCTTACCACACGCTCTGTTCTCTAGTAAAATAGGTACCTAACTGTGTATGGTTATAAACCATGAGTAGGGGAGACCGGGGCTAGAGGGCCGAACGACCGTTTGGCAGAGCAGCTTTTCTGAAAAGGCTATTTGAGGTGTTTCTGTGTTGTCGTTTGTGAAGGAGCACGTTTTCTCTTTTTTCGGCACTGGTGTGTAAATAATGAGTTTTTGTGAAGTGATTTGTGTAACGTGGATTAATTTATGTTTGATTTCCAAAAACATGGTACCATTGGAAAGGGTATTCAAAACTTTACAAAAAGGGCATATTGGTTTTCATTATAACCTTACTTTTATTTTTGTTAATCGTGATTGTTCTCGAAAACATTCATTGGGGCAGGTTAGCCGAGTTTTGTGCGGGGTTGGTTGGCGGAGTTGTAATTTTGGCTTAGAGTGAAGTGCACTTGGATATTCGTGAAATGTTATCCTTTTTTTTTGGGCGGAATTTGATTGTATTTTTATATTGATGATCATGAGGAAAACTATACATGAGAAATAAGTAATGGAAATAAATTAAAATCATTGACAAATAGAAATAAGAGATTAGAATCATTAAAAGTTGGAAATTGCCAATAGAGAATATGATTCAGATATTTTATGCATCAAGTGCCATCAAAACTTTTAGCATTTAGAGTTCTTGTCAGGATTTCTCGCAGATTGACTCTACACCGAACAAAACTCGTCCATCAGTACAGAATCTGTTGCAGATGTAAGCCATCCTGAAAATAACTGTCCTCTCCCCAAGGCTGATTCGGAGGAGCGTCAAGGTCGTGAATCCCGAATTAATGAAAAATTTCAACAATTCTCTAATAAAAGCAGCATTGGAGGAGTAAAAAATGAAACCAAGCGTAAGCGCGAACGCTGGTGGAGAATAAATGTAGAAAGGAAACTGAAAATGTTCACTAATGCGGTCGAAACTAATTCCAGAATAGTTCAAAAGACTCGAAAACCAAAAAGGAGAGTTTTTTCACGTACTAACATAATAAAAGTGATGTATACAGACTTTTTTAACTAATGAAAACGTTTATTGAAATCCCGGCTCTGGTGTTGGTTGGCCGATTTTTGTCTCCGCATTTGATTGTTGATAACTATTTTCCTGATTTTCATACAGGAATGAAAAAAAATACACATGTGCTCAAAAGGTTACAGAGCAAAGCGTTTATCATAATGTCTAAGCAGAAAGTGTACAGAAATTCCGAAAGCGAAACTCGGCCAACTAGCCCCGGTGTCCCCTATTTTTAATTGACTAATATGAGGAAGTCACATTTGTGCATGTTGTTTAAGAAGGTAAATTTAGTCGTTAAATTTATAAACAAAATGCTTTAATAATTGATTTTTTTACTTGAATTCTGAACTTTGAAATCAGAAAAAAAATTAGTTTCACAAATTCACAAGAATTTAGTTCTAATTTACAGGTTCAATATTTAAAACTTAGACTCTGGAACTGAAACCTACTTCTGGATTTTGGAACTGGTTTCTTGACTAGATTTTTGCACTGAATTTAGTTCATTGAATTAGGTTCGGAACTCGATTCCAGAACTCTGATTTAGGATCTCAACAACAGAATTCTGGAACTTAATTCAGAATATGAATCTTAGGTTCTAGGATTCTTGTACTAATTTTTAGATTCGAACTACTTAGAAATTTGGGACCAGAATTGTAGAATTGAGTTCAGTTCCAGAATTCCAGAATTAATTTCATGAACTGAATTCTTGATTTGGGTTCCTAACCTGACTTTTGCAACTGAATTCTGAGCCTGTCCTAGGTTTCGAAATTAGTTGCGGTTTCTGAATCCTGGTTCAGAATTGAGGTTCTGGTGTAGATAAATAAGGAATGGCAAAAAGTACTCAACAGGATCAATTCCGCAAAACGGCTCTTTTTAGAACCAAATAAATATTCTCATAGGATTTATGCGTTCGTGATCATGTCCTATAGTAATGTCTGTTACAATAATCACACTCACTTTTTCAGTAACAAAATAGTAGGGAGGTAATATAAGAGACGTAACTGGATAACGTGAATACGAAATACACAACACAATTCTTCACACTTTTGAATATCTAATATCATTCTAATCAGTTGATATATTGTGTGAATTGAATAATGTTTCATTTCTTTACTTCTATAATCGTAACGGTGTACCGATACTAAATGGCGAATTAATCTAACATACCATTTAATAAGACGGTACAATAGAGAGTAAACAATGTTTCGCCTGCAGAAGTACACACGGTACGAATTACAATAATTTCAATGGAAGCAAATACAGAAAAGTTCTTAAATGATTAAATAATTAATTTACTGAGACTAAAAGTCAACGATGCTTACTAGAATGAATGAAACGTGTCTTTTTTATTTTATACCTACATAGCAGGCACCGCGAGAATGTAATGTCGCTACGACACTGATAAAACTTTGCACGATCGTTTCATACGTAAACAGCACTTCAATTTAATATGCTTTTTCATTCCAACACTTAAGCAACGCTATTTGTTTTAAGATTTCATGTACAAATCCATTAAGATACATGATTCAATTATTTTTCACTTCGCTTCAATGTATTTTCTTTTAGAAGTGATGTGGTTTGCTATTGAATCGAACTACATGTGTTAAACACTTCATTTTCTAGTGGAAATGATACAGCACAAATGTATCTGCAAAACACTTGATTCGCTCAACTGTGTTGGTTTCTGTGTGGAAAACAATGTGACATTCATACGAAATGCATGTAGAATCTTGAGGTAACGTTATATCTTATCGTTTTGATGTGCATTTCAGATTTTTGTCAAATATCAACGGTTTTTTACACACATTTAATGAGTTAAGATTACATTTTCATGAATTGCATGTGTTCTACAAGTAGTGATAGTTAAAATGCCGAGCACGAGAAAGACAAACAAATGTCATAAGGTTTTATCTTTAATACTTGTTGAAACCAAACATTTTATAAAACTGTAATTTTCAGTTATTTGTGGATATTTCATACTACTGTAAATTTTACCATAAATAGCTGATCATATTTACGATAGCATGGAGAAAAAAACTATGTTGTTGGATTAAGTACAACAAGAGATATTCACGATTAATTTCTACTTATTCCTGTACAGGGTAAATTTTGAAAAAGCGCCCGATAGTAAAGTAAGTCGTATTCACGACAAAAGCAACATAAATTTTGTTTTAAGAATATATCTCGAAAGTCTAAAAATATTCATTCATCACTGCAATGTTTTTCAATATCTCGTTTGGATGAACCGATTTTATCAAACATGAGCTCTAACAAGAGAGAAACATTTGAACATACTGCTATCAGGTTCTGTCAAGTTTTTTTTGTTGTTGTTGCAGATTTTCTATATGTGTACGAAGAAGACATTATTGGCTCAACAGGTGCGAAGGTCGAGTAATACTTTATTCATGGATTGCATCTTCGTTCCTGCTTTTGGAGTTCTTGTTGGAACCGTTTTTGGCGGCTTTCTAGTCATTTATACATTCTCAGTGCTGCTCGGAGCAAGCCTAAGAAAATTTCAATTGGCCTTTATGTTATTGAGATCAGAAGTTTTCGAAATGCTTACGGTCATGAACAGATTGTTAATTTAATTTCACAAAACACATTCTCGTAAGTTCGCTTCCCCTGTCAACAAAAGATCACGTAGGAGGAAATAAGTTTCAGAAAAATGTGTACCCTCCCGAATATCGGAAAACAAATTCCTTTACAATGAAAAGAATGTCTATGTTTTGTGACATTAGTTTTCAAACATAATTCTGGTTAGAGTGCAAAGGAAGAACGTACACTCGTACCTTCAATATACGTATAATGAGATGTTGTATCTCTTGCTTTCAAATTCATGATTACGTAGATAATATTCAACAACATATGCTTCTGTACCGTGAAGCAGCTGAAACTGTATCAACAACGCACTACAACTTTTGTTCAATACAATGTTCTATACTTCTTTTACGTTTACACCCTATTTTAGAAAACTTCAATTTCATTGATTTTGGGTCCAGCGTAGCTACACTAGAATTCAACGGCAGCAGAATTTGTACGCGGAAGCAAAATCAATTTGTTCATCGCAATATCGTGACGTTTTTGACCTCCGAATTCAAGCTAAGTGCACATACCCATTTTGATCTGACAACATAAACTGCTACGCATTGATGAGTCAAAGACGAAATGTTAAAACCAATCAATCATAATATATTTAATAATTTTTTGTTTTAAAGTATCCGATTTCAACGAAAAGTACATATTAATTTTGATTTTTTTTGTGTTTCGCGTCCGGCTCATCAGTACTTGAAGCAGATCAAATTGAACTGCCATTGCCAACTAGCAGTTCAATTCAAACCGCTAAGCAACACACAGCACTGTTTACATTATTTGTGTGACTTTGAGTCAGTTCAATTTGAATTGCTTTAGGTACTGACGAGTCGAAGGTGAAACGCAAGATATATGATTGAACATATTGTGAGAGACAATCTTTCTTGATTTCTTGCTCTCTTGCTCTCTTGCTCTTATGCTCTCTTGCTCTCTTGCTCTCTTGCTCTCTTGCTCTCTTGTTCTCTTGCTCTCTTGCTCTCTTGCTCTCTTGCTCTCTTGCTCTCTTGCTCTCTTGCTCTCTTGCTCTCTTGCTCTCTTGCTCTCTTGCTCTCTTGCTCTCTTACTCTCTTGCATCTTTTACTCAAAAATTATTCTTTGGTGCGGTTAGTGGAATGGACTAGATCGATTCAAAAAGAAAAAAATATTCTATTTAACTTCACGACATTTTAAAAGTCTTTACTATTTTGTCACTAATGGTTGCATAAAGCACAAAGCTGTTACCATCTCGTGACATTATGTTAGCGGTAAAATAGAAAAGACTTTCAAAATATAGTGGAATTAAATGAAATTTATCATATAGAAGGGTTATTATAAGGTTATGCAATCACTGTGAAAACCGACTTTCAAGACGAGGCCCGGAGGGCCGAATGTCATATACCATTCGACTCAGTTCGTCGAGTACGCAAAATGTCTGTGTGTGTATGTAACGTTTTTTTGCACTAACTTTTCTCGGAGATGGGTGAACCGATTTCAACAAACTTCGATTAAAATGAAAGGTCTTGTGGTCCCATACAAAATTCCTGAATATTATTTGAATCCTTCTTACGGTTCCTGAGTCATGGGGTAAAATTTGCAAAAAAAGAAAATATGTATTTTAACTTTTTTCATAGATGGTGCGACCGATTTTCTCAAACTTAAATACGTAGTTCCTGAATTTCATCCGGATCCGACTTCAGGATCCGGAAATATAAGGTAAAGTGTGTTAAAAATCTCATACCATCACTGAAAAGGGCGAAATACCGTAAAATGTTTTCTAAATCGACCTCAAAT
The DNA here is from genome assembly GCF_030247185.1 of Malaya genurostris. Lineage (NCBI taxonomy): Eukaryota > Metazoa > Arthropoda > Insecta > Diptera > Culicidae > Malaya > Malaya genurostris. The sequence continues at coordinate 52,755,834 of NC_080571.1, forward strand.
CTTTTTCAATTGTTAGTTTTTATTATCGGTCAAACAAACCGATTTCAGTTATTGTTTTAAGAATCGAAGAAAATATTTTGAAGAATACCACAGTATTATATATGATAGTATGATTGATATGAGAATGGCTCTCTTCGACTCGTTAGCATATCTTACACTTTAACGCCTCTCACTCTTCAGCATCTTTTTTTTTAGCATCTTTTACTTTTTAACATTTTTTGCTATTCACTTACTTTTTAACATCTTCTACTTTTGCACTTCGTTTACCCCCTTCGTCTATTTTTTTTCGTATCTTACTTTTATCGTCTCATTTTTTTCTTTTAATATTTTCATTGTACATTTTTTCACATCTCTTACTTCTCAACGTCTCTCACTCTTTAACATCTCTTACTGTTTAATCTTTAATCATCTCTTAATTTAGATTTGAGTCTGCTTAGCGGTTTAAATTGAACTGCTAGGCGGAGATGGTAGGGTAGTTCAATTTGAACTACTTTAAGCACTGACGAGTCGAAGGCGAAACGCGAAGAAATACTTTTATACGGTTTATTTCTTTCTTGTTGCATTTCTTTCTCAACTCACCACTTGTTTTCTCTGTTTTCTCTTTTTTTTTCGTTTCATGTTTTAATCTCTTCATCTTTTACTTATCTTATCTTTTACTTTTTCATCGCCAAATCTTTTCAACTCTTTTTGTCTGTTACTATTTTATTTTATCTATTACTTGTTTCAATCTTCCTATCTCTTATTCGTTCCATCTGTTATTATATTCATATTTTTTTCTTTTTGTCTGACTCATTTCATTTTCTACTTTTTAAATTTGGTACTTTTTCCAATCTCTACGCTTTCCATTTGATATTCTGCCAGTTCTTCCTTTTTAGCATTCTCTATTACTTTCACTTTCTACTTTGTTCATATTGTGTTTTTTTTACTTGTTACTCTTCTCATCTACTACTCTTTTCTTGTTTCTTTTTTAATATTTTTTTATAATACATGGAACGTGACAGCCCGGTTTTAACAAACTGTTTTATTCTTCAGTATAATCTCCATCTAGAGCGATACATTTGATCCATCGATTTTCAAGCATTTTGATGCCCTTTGAAAAAAAAAGATTTGCCCTAAAAATAGACTTTCGTTTCAGCAAAAGTATCTTTTATTGGAAAAATCTTTTCAGGATTGGTAATAGATAATAGTCGCTGGGTGCCACATCATTCAATTTCATCGTTGCTTGTTTTATCAGGAAATGAAACTCGTCTTTTTCCATAGCTTGATGAAAACTAGCACTCGTCTGACACGATCAGCTGTTATTCAAGCCACAAGTAGATTGTCATGAAATTTAGTATTGGGCCATCTAGAAGCTTGTTCTCAACAAAACTATACACGGTTTGAAACTATTTACACCTTTTCTGTGAGAGGCCCGGGACTTTACATTTAATGTTGTATATATTTCATTTATTTATACTCGGCTTTAACCTACTAACGGTTGTTCGCCGTGTTTTTCATTTTTTTAGCTTTTCTCACTATTTCCATCCTTATTACTCTTTTCGTTTCTTACTGCTTCTATCACCTATTCTACTCGTCATTTTCCGTTTTCATATCCAGCTCATCGGTTTTCTTAGTATCTATTTATCGCTTAATATTCTTTTACTGTTTGAAACTTTGACTCTACCAGTTATTCTTTTTTTTTCCCCTCCCATCACCTCTCACTACCGCTATTTTTAACGAAAATTTTGTCTTTATCGTGTCATTACTGACTACCGTCATCTCTTAATCTACTTCAACCTCTTACTCTCCTAATCGATGACCATATTTTTCTGTTAGTTTGTACTCTGATTTTCTTTTCATTGGATTTTGAGCGAGATTTTTGTTATAGTTTCTTGATTTCAATTATATCATTTTGTTTGTTGTCACATTCGTTTTATTATTGATCAGACTATGAATTCTTACTATTATTATACAATGATTATGCAAATTTTGAGTTGTGCATACAATGTTCTGTTCTATAACGTTATCTTATTATTTTATTTTTTGATACGTTAATTTTTGCCCTATACTGTTTAAGTTTTCACTTTATACCTTTCATATTCTTTTAACTTACGGTTTTTAATGTTAATTCAAACCTTACTTTGCAATATAAACATATCCTGTTCTTACACTTCACGTATTAATATTTTATTCTCTTTCATTCATGATTTTCTCCATGAGTTTTTTGCCCTCTAATTTATCGAATCCGTTAATTTAAACAATGATTTTTTTAAATTTGTTGATTTTTATTTTCAATTGGTTTGACGTAAAGTCGCCATAACTAAGTTCAGGTTTGCAATGACTGAGTGGAAACATATATTGATGAATACACAAGAATGAGAAACTCACATAAAATATGATGTTTTGGAAAGAAAAACACGCTCAGAGGCAGGACTCAAACCTGCATACGCGTTTATCATTTCTTCCACTCTGATACAGAGTAGTGGGCACAGTTCTACAACACCACCGTGTTGGTAAGCGTTCATCGAACAATGATCTAAATCCTAGTCGCCTCACCGCCGTTATTATGGCGACTTTACGTCAAACTAACTAAAAATTAATAAATCGTTTAAAACAATTGCGAATTGTGTCTACCACAGTTCAGGGTGACGGAAATGGTAAAACGCCTATGCACGGAATGCATAAGAACTCAGGCTTAAGTCCTCCCTCTGTCGAAAAATGATAAATCCTACAAAAAAGTGATGTACTACAGAATTTTACAATATCGGTCAAATATTCGAGTTAAAATAAATTCGAGGAAACTGACACTAGGAAATTCGGTGTAATTTTCTCACAAAGTGAGCTTCGTTGAAATCATGGACGATAATGACTTTTAGTTTAGTTTACTTTACGATAAAAAACACTGAATAAAAATTCACACAAAATTTTATAAAAATCGAAAAAGCTTTTAATTTTTTCAATGATTTCCTGAAAAGCTTTTACCAAAAAATCAAATTATTCGTTTAATTAAAACGTTTGACAATTTCTAGTATAGTTACTTTATGGTACTTGTCTATGCGGGCTATCATCGTACTCAGGTGAGCAACTGATATTATCGAGGAAATGGAAGCAAAAATCACAGAACCTACCGGCGTGTTCCATGAATAAACCATCTCGAACAAATACCCATAATTAAGAGCTCCATCGTGCAGGCGGCCGTTGCCAAAGCTTTCTCATGAATAATTTAAAACATATGCCAATCTGATATTGCCAATTCCATTAGCAGACATTTGCCAACAACGTTCTAATTTGTTCGCCAATTCTGCCACCGGCGTTGAAATATTGCTTCACCGAATGGCGTGCTGGCGTCTTGTGCTCCATCCAGCCTCCCACCCTTTCCACTCGTCAGCAGCCACCCCACGTGGACTAATCGCACGCACTGATGGATCCCATGATTAACGTCAAACTTTTGTTGATCGGATAATTTATTCTAAGCCATTAGCCCAATACTTTCGAGCCCGCCTGGTTTGGGATATGATTTTTATTGGGTGCCCTCTTGTGCCGAGATATTTACCAAGCTAAGAAAGAGAAAGAAAAAAAACGGGGGGAGCTCATTTCAGCATGAATATTACCCTCGCGAATGCTAATGAGAGTGCTCCATTGTTAAACACTGTGCGGATGTTGTTTTTCCTCTCACTCTCTCTTTGTCTCCTTCCAGTCCCCTTTCATTCGAAGGGTCATGGAAGGGTAGAAGACGACGACGACGACGACTACGGCGACGCATGCCGACGGGTGCCGATGGCAATGAGAACAACTTTTCACGCGAAACATCGATATCGCCCGCCGAACACACATTAAAAAGGCGCTTTGCCGGGAAGAATAATGAAGATTAATAACGAAATAATGGATAAGCACAAAATAGAAGCAATTGGGTGGCACCGTATTTTCTTTCATTTTTTTTTGTTTGCTTCCTGTGCCACTATTCAATTTCCTCGCGGCAGAATACACGCGGTGAAGCGTGGAACCCCATTAATCTGTGTGGTTTTATCCGTCGAAGGATTCGAGCCCTTTGTTTTGTACTGCCATTGTACGGCTGGTGGTGTTCGGTGTTGTGAAAATACGTCCAAAGATGTACGATAATTGTTGATGAATCGAATGAAATCAGTCTCCCCGGCGTCGACAAACGCCACCAGCTCCGTTTGGAAAACACTCGAGGTGCCCGAAGGGGAACCAACCAACAAACCGACCGTGAGTTCGATTCGGACATCATGTTTAGAATTTCTGCTATTAGTGGAAACAGGAAACAGGAAAGCAAGGGCGGTGGTGGTCTCGCAGAATGACTTTTTTCTGTAGAAGACGGCGATGGATGAAAAGGATACTATTTGTCTTCTCGGCACAACGCGTGGCACTAATGGCGGGCAGCAGACTGCACAGGGTCTTTCTTTATGACGGGTTCGACCGAAATAGCGAAGAAGAAAGAAAGAGTGTAGTTATTGGAAGTTAATGATTTCAAACGTATTATATTAATGGTAGGGTAATTTATCGCACTTTTTGTTGTTGGTATAAATTTGATCAAGCTGTCGTTGATTGTTTTAGTCGACAGTTTTCTTTGGAAAACAAATGTCGTAATTAAAACACTCTGTTCTCACTTTAGACTCCTATTAGTCAACGCTATCGCCGATTAACGTTCGTTCACATTAATGAAAACAGTTCAAGGATTTAGTTCAATCTTGAGTTCACAACTGCAAATTGCTTGCCAGATCAACCGTTTTAGGGAGAAATTCGAAGGCCAATAAATTAGACACACGAATCAGAGGAAGATTCTTTGGACGGTAATAAGCCTGACAGCGTATCTTTGGACGGTATCTCAATCAGAGAAAACTTATTACCAATTCAAAGTTCTAGCATGATGTATGCTGGGAAACGGCCGGGTCACGGAACAACGTAATTTCTTACATTTGTTTATTTTTATATATTTATGCGTAAGTTTGGACTTGTTTCGTTAGTTAGTTTGGTTATGATTATCCGCTTCTGTCAACCTGCTTTCATTTTATGACAGGAACAAGTACAGAAAGTGCAGGAACAAGGTACATAGAGTACAGAAACACGCAAGGGAAGTGCGGATAGTACACAAACATACACAGAAAAACGTGATTAATCCACCTAGCAGTGAGATGATACATTTTTATCAGTCCGCATGTGTTTTTTGCATGAATATTCTTCGGTGTTTAAGTTTTCATTACATTATTTTAATGACCGTCGTTTTAAGCGACAATTTGAGATTGTAATCACTCATTACTCTGTAATGTCGAAACTGCAAATACAATCGAATTTAAATCTAGAAGTGTGATAATCGATTAAACATGCCATGATATGTAAGTTCCACTTTAGAGTTTACGGTAATTTAAGGTACTTCCAGAGCCGGTATTCAGGAACCAGCATAACCCAAACCGATTCGTATGGCCATATGACGAATTAATTACAGTTTTGAGTACAACTTTGAAGCTTAATTGGATAAAATTCATTAATTTTTGTATGTATGTATAAAACTAATTAATTTTGTATATAAGTTTAATTCAATTTGAATTTTTGTTTCTGAAATTTGATTAGGCTTTTTTGAGAAAACGATTGAGCTTTGAGAAACGATTTTATACTGGAACCGGAATTCTAAAATCGGTATGGTCGAAGTCAGATAAATTCACCTGAATAGCTGTTTAGTTTACATTTGTTTCAAAATATTTGAAAATCAGTGAAGACATCTTTGAGAAATCATAGCACGAATTAAATTTTTAAGTGCCTTCTGAATCGACAACTGAATACCACTAAAACTGAAAAAAGTTAATTTTTTTTATCGACTATCCAAATCTGCTAACCCGATAAATCTGATTAATTTATGTGGAATAGACATTTTTATACTAATCAACCTGTATCCCCGAAACCGGAAGTTGGATCTGACTGAAGAGCAAGATGTTTTAAAGAATCTTGAAACTTTTCATTTGCATCTTAGATGATTCTTAGATTTCATTTGAATCTTAGATCGGTGAAGAATGAGTTACACAATTAGATCGAGAAGAATGAGTTACACAATTTTGATTTCGTTTCACATATCATCTTGTAGTTCCGGAACCAGAGGTCGGAGCTAAACATAATTCAGGAACTTTGTTTGGGAGCATACGAATTTTCGTATGAATCTGAATTTGTAGAAAAGAAATTTTCAGAGAAAATTGAGTGAAATTATTTGTCACACACGCATTTGCTGATCTCGACGAACTGATTCGAATGGTATATGGATGTTATGTTCTTCCAGCATTTATTGCTGTAAGTAGTTTAAAACAATATAATTAAAAAAAAATCTGCCATCATCTGGTTTATATATGTCATATTCGAACGATTATGTTGCCAAAAACGAGCCGTGCTTAAATCGGTCCGAGGCAAATTGTCATGAAAAAGGATGCTGTTCACAGTCTTTTTGGTACTTAGAAACTATTGTATGTAACAATATAAAAAATCGTGTTTTACGTTGTTCCCAAGCCTTTCTTTGCCATACAGCGCTCAGAACTTCTACTGCTGGAATATGGGGGAAAAGTCGTTTACGAAAAAATTTCGATATCTCCGTTAAAAATGGACGGATTTTAACAATCTATGGCTTGTTGAATAGGTATTATCGTGCGGAATCTAAGTCTGAAAACATATTCTGTTTTCAAGGTCAATTGTGACAGATACTGTCAAAAAACTGAAAATTTTGACATAAAAGTTCGAATAACTCAAAAAGTAAACATCCGATCTCAAAACCATGCAATAGCGTTTTGGGTGACGGGGAGACCTTTCATTTGCGACTAGTTTGATCAAAATCGGTCCAGCCATCTCTGAGATCTCGACCTCTTAGTTGACAACACACATACAGAGACACACACACAGACATTTGCTCAGTTCGTCGAGCTGAATCGATTGGTATATGTCATTCGGCCCTCCGGGCCTCGGAAAATTTTTCGAAAGTTTGAGCGAATTCTATACCTATTTTTTATATATATAAAAAAGGTAAAAAGTAATAAAATTAACATGACATGTAACTCAACAATATATTTAAATAGACATTAGTTGAATCGAAAATCTGATACAAAACAATGATCGATGAAAATTAAATTGGAACACATTGATTTTTCGATCGATCGATAAGTTTTGCTATAAAAAAATGAAGAACTGAGAAACTTTACATTCAATTGCCTGCTTCAAATATGTGAAAATTGATGTAAATTCACAGAATGTTTTTAACTGTGTAAGAAATGGTACAAATCATACATAAATATGTGCAGTAAAATACAGGAACTGGTACATCAATAAGTTCAGAAACTTCAGGAATAAATGCAGAAAGCACAGCAACAAGAACAAAATGAACAGGAACAAGCACAAAAAATAACCGATACAGAAAGTATAGAAACAAGAACAGCAGGTACTGGAGCAAGTGCAGGAAGTACGGGAATAGGTTAAAAAAAGTTCGAAAATAAGCTCAGAAACTAGTAAAGGAACAAGCACAAAAGGTTCAGTGACATGTACAAAAAGTTCATGAACAAAGTACAGAAACAGGAACCAAAAATATCAAACTTGGAGTAGGTAATGCCATAGTGTATAGATATCAATTGATTTGATTTTTTTTACGGTTTAAGATTATATAGTGCTTCAAAGGACCATTTAGTTTCAAAAGATTGCGTTTGTATTCGCGGAACTAAGGCGCAGAGCTGCTAAATGACACTGTCAACTAGCAACTTCGCACGCCGAAGATTGGAAAGCTTATGTCACTGGACTGCTGCCAACCAGGCTCTACTAATCATTATAGTGTGAGTGTCTGAGAGCCGATCTGTCATAAATTAAATTCTCTTAATATTACACTCACCAGGACGCTCATTGATTGCCGATGCGAACGATATTATCTTCATTTCTCCTGTCACTACTTGATTACAATGTGACTAAATATTAATTAAACATTGAATTAAATTCATTTACACCAATAAACTCCGAAGTCCGATGACTTTTCGCAAAGAACAATGAACTTTATAAATTTATGTTTATGTTAGTACTCTTATGGAGACAGTTTTAAGACAGATTTCTAAATAAGTTCTTTTCATTACTTTTGAGGTCCTGAAAAGGACCTTTAGTGGCTTTGGAGTCCTGGAAAAGACTATTTAGTTACGGATGATATAATAAAAAAAATAATATAATAGTAACATAAGTCGTACAGTCGCTCATATACTTCAACATTTCATATATCTCAAAATTTCAGTGAAACAAACTATCAAAATGCTGTACGGAATTCATTTGCGTCTTTCAGAAGGGCAAAATTGTGGAATTCTCTACGATATAAAACACTGTGTGAAACATTTTTTTCGAATGCGATGCTGTAAAATGCTAGCTTTTTTGCGCTCGTTTGGAGCGAATTTCGTACAGCAGAAAGTACACAAAACTAAACAAATTATTCTAGATTTGCACTAAACTGCCTTTGATTTGAAATGAAGCAATCTTAAAAGTTATTTGGACAGCATTTAGAGTCATTAGAACGGTTGATTTTGTAAAATGTTCCCCATCGTTATCCACTTTTTGTTTTCTTTTTCTCCAATGACCAGCAGCTGGATGACGCAATCTCTCATATTTGAAGAGAAACTGACACTGTGAATGTCAAAAAGGAGATATGCTCATAGAAGAACTAGTTGTTGTTATTCCTTCATATTAGCCACTGACGGAAGCACCAGTTGAATAATGCCGGGTGTAGTTCCATTATCTTGACGTTGATGGAAGCCTGCGCATTCGATGTGTCTCCGTTTATGGATTATTGTAGACTGAAGCTAGCAAATGTGTAACAGGGTCTATTTATAGATTTGGTTGATTTTGATGCGGTTGGACCTATTTTCTATTAGAGAAAATACTCAAACAGGGAAAAAATTATTAAGATTTAAAAACTCGAGTAATTTCGTTACACTTTCGTGTTGTTGAGATTTCAAAATGTACCCAGGTGAGTATAATAAAGAAAGAAGAATTCCTTCGTCAAAACTAGTGCATAAAGTTAAAGGTTAAGGTACTGTAAAACCAAGAACAAGTGCAGGAACACTTGTAGGAGATACAGGAAAATGTACAGAAAGTACAGGAATATATACAGCAAAGGACATGTGCAGAAAAGTACAGAAGGTGTGCAGGGGTCCGGCAGTCCTATTGTAAAGGGCACTATTATAGGATTGAGTGTTCGATTTCTCAGCGGGTCCTAACATTAATATAATTTTCAAATAACTTTCACATGTAGTTCTTTTTATGTTTCCCCAGAAAATACCGTTTAAACTGCTCCGTCTCAAAGTTCACTGCGATTATCAGCAACCTCTTTCATATTTTTAAAATACGATTGTGATTCAAAATTACTTCTCAATGACGAACTATTCCTTTCCGATAAAAGGAGCAAAATCTAGCTTTGAGCAAACGAGGCGATTACAGGTTCAGTGACGGATCGGTGGCCAACCGAACTATCTTCCAAGTGCCTGTCTTGCAGTGGGTGGATAAGTCAGTAGGAAACAAAATTTCCTATCTCGGGACGAAATTTTATCTCTGGATTTAGATGGTGTTTTCTTGTAAATCGACTTTACATTCTAAAATCTATTATTTCAAGTGCATGATTCTATTTAGAATATTTTCATTTCAAAATTTTACTAATTTTAGTTACATAACCGTATGACATGAGTTCGAATAAAACTTACAAACTTACGAATATCAGTTAGTTGATCGATTGTGTGAATTGTGCAAGCTTCTCTCTTCTTTTCTACTACAATTTAAACGATGCACCTATACTAAAATACGGTATAGTTATATCAAACATTGTTACATAGTATTAAATATTACGAAATAATTTGTTCTTTATAATAAAAAAAACAAACGTATCCGTTAAAAGTTCTTTATTCAATATTATACGAAAAAATTCCCCTTATATAATGCAAACGTAATGAACAATAAAATATCTGACACAACACTTAGAAGTCAAAAAAACGCATTCAAACCAATCCACACGACATCCAATTAGAAAAAGGGAGAAAAAAGGGAAAATTTTGTAATAGGACTGTAAACCTTCACTTAACTAATTATATTCCCTTCCGATTAGCATATTTCAACAGATAAGTAATAATAATAGTTCTTCAGATAACATTTGGAGGCATTAGATGAGCTTATTCTGCACAACGTTCCCCATCGTTGTCCAACTTTCGTTGTATTTTGCTCCGATGCAAACGATCAATCTTGTTTGAAACGAAATTGGCTTTGCGAACGAACTCTTTCTGTACGAGTTGATTCAATAAAGCTTGCTTCAGATAGAATTGGAATAAAGACAATTGCCTGTATTTCAGTTATTTATTATTGAATTCAAGATCTTTTTTATACAAATGTAGCGTTTTCTTCATACTTTTAAGAAAAAATTCGAAGGAATTCTCGATTTTTTTATGTAACACGGCTCATTAGGCGGCGCACATCTTCGTCCATCGTTTTGTCTATCTTACTCCACCAGGTCGTCATCTGATTGATGTCTTTGACAACCTTTCCATTTTCTTTGAGTCTCCTCTTCATGATTGCCCAGTAACTGGGGGCAGTTGGGTGGGTTATGGTTTCTCGGAACAAACTGAACCCCTTTCTCTGCACACGATTCTTGAACGACTTTGCTGTAATGACAGCTTGCCAAATCTGACCAAAACATTATGGGATGGTCGTGGGATCGAATGAACGGCAAAATTCGTTTTTGGAGACACTCTTTTTTGTATAGTTCCGATGTCATTGTCTTATTTGTTACGAAAACTTTCTTTTTTTGCCACAGCTGCAAACGCCCTGCCAAATCATAAATTATCTTGCAAATTTGTCGGCAAAAACAAATTTAAATTTGGCTGGAACATCCCCCCGAGCCGTTGAGAAGTAAAATATTTGACCTGGGATTTACCCGAAGTCAGCCTTGACATAGGTTTCATCGTCCATCAGAAGACACCCGTCGAACTTGGTCAGCACCTGGTCATATAGTTTCCGAGCACGAATTTTGACCACACTATTCTGTTTTATGGTCCGATTTGGCTGTTTGCTAGCTCGATACGACTTGATTCATTCCCGGAGTCGAGTTCTCCTCACGGTACTATGGGCAGCACCGAATTTTCTGGCCAAATCAAATCAAATCAGTCCGACAGATTAGGATTCCTCTTAATCGTCTTCAAAATCTTACCACGCAGTTTCCGGTCGACAGCTCCACTCCGACGATTGGCTTGATGCTTCCGAATAGTCGTCAATGTTTCCTTATACCGTTTTATAACGCGCCAAACGGTATTTATGGGCAATTTCAGCTGTTCAGCTAGCCTAGATGCAGACCACAATGGATTTTCCAAATAACCGTGCACAATTTTTGCCCTTCTTTCGGCTTCCATGTTGATTGTTTACAAAGTACAGTCGATTTGCGAAATGTCAAAAATCATACGTGGAGCTGATAATATTCCCGACACGTGGGCGCCAAGAACTTCCAAATCCGTCCACCAGGAGCGCCACAATATGAGCAAAAGTTTGTTCCAATTCTAAATGAAGCAAGCTTTACTAAAGATATTTTTTTAGAGTTTTTTACTTACCTTATTTAGTTTGTAGCCTTTTCACAAATGGGTGGTCTTAACGACCACAAAAATAGCAACATACAGAATTTTGATGTCTGCTATTTCATTTCGGATTTGCATAGTTCAACGAAATACATTATTAAAACAATATTTATTTCTGGCACTTAGAAGAATCATATTGTGGAACTCAGTACGATATTGAACACTGTTCGGAGAATTTCAAATGCCGACTTTGTTCGCACTCCTTTGGTGCGAATTTCGCACTGCGAAAGGTGCACAAAACTAATCAAATTTTAATAGATTTGCACTAAATTAATGATTTTCATCTCCCATTTGAAAAGAACTAATCTTTATAGTTTTTTAGGTAGCATTTAGAGCCATTAGAAAGGATGATTTTGCGTAATGTTCCCCATCGTTGTCCACTTTTCGTTGTATTTTGCGTGTAGCGTGCCTGGTTCGGAAACAGTATATTTAAATATCTATCTCAGTATATTTAAGTTGAAAGCGAATAAGAATAGGGTCGTGTTATGACACTTATACGATTATATCTTCGGAACCAGAAGTATTAAGCGAACTAAATAACACCATAGTAGTTTTATTTGTTTTGATTGTAGTGGTTAAAAATTTGTAATTATTCGCTTTAGAGCTCCGATTCATAATCAATTTTATATCCATTATGTAAAATAAGGAAAAAGTCCATAATGAGTTCTGCACTGTAAAATATAACAAATGATTATACACAGAAAAACTTAATTTTTAATTTGGATTAAATATGGTCTCAAGATAGGTAATCATGATTCTTACCACCTGTTCATACACTTCAAGAGCGATGTTAAGGTAAACAATTTTTTTTTGCCCAAACCAATTTTCAAAGAGTATTTTTATTGAAAACTAAACCAGTCAAGGTCTTTGTCATTTCCGCATCCGATGTAATTTATTCGGAGCTTTAAATAAGTACGTTGAAATCTTTTTTGGTCGCATAGAAAAACGAGTTAAAACCCCTCGTAGCTTCGGAATTTCGTGTGAAAAAAACGCGTAACTTTGAGAATTCAAATAAAAACCACGTGACACCGGAAAACAGCGTGAAGAAAATTGCGTTAAGCAGCATAATATCGTGTAAAATAAAACCTCGGAGTATGACATTTTACGCTTAGCGCACATGGTCGTTCGCTTAATTTTCACTCTTCGTTTTGGTTTGGCCATTTTTTTGTTCGGTTACTTTGGTTTGGAAATGATATTACGGTACATTGATTAGTAAGCAGGCAAAATATCAGCTTTAGTGGAACGTTAAAAAATTTTGATTGCCGATCAAGTAAAGTACTATGCGCCATCACTTTTTTCCAAACCATGGAGGCGCTTGGTTGATGGAAACCGTTTCTAGTAAAACCGAACATTGCACTTCGGTGCAAAGTAAGGGTTCTGTAATTTGCGTAATTTTAGTGGTTTGAGCTGCGAGATGGCATTAGAAGTTCTATTTGAACTGCTAAAACTTACAAATGCAATTCCCCATCGATTATAGGGTTCTCGCCAGAGACGACTTACTTCCAAACCATGCAGACGCTTGATTAATGGAAACCGCATCAAGTTAAATCGAACAAACGAAACGGATGCGATAACTTTTATTCTCTATTGAAAAACGACATCTGATCATTTGTGGTTCCACAACGTTTCAAATGACCATCTTTTCAAATTCAAGGTAAAAATGGCTGCAAATAATTTTCATTGAGTAAAACTCTAAAGCTAGAAACCAAAGTATAAAAATCTGCCGTTTGATTGCATGAATACATTTATGAATGAATCCTAACACGAACTAAAACATAAATCCATTCTCTCAGCATATTTTATAAACTCTCCTTTGGTCCTGCAACATCCCTAGTACCTAACAAACCCTTTCCAGATTTGTACCAAGTAAAATAAATCTCGAAGCAATTGTCTGAAGTTCGAAACAAGACAATCTCAACATAGAATAATATCCAGAGAGCCGGAAAAATTGTACGATTTCCATTCCATCACAATCTACAATGAGAAACAACCATCCCCGGGACAAAAACTCCACCTCCTTCTCCAATCGTACACTTCATCATCATCGTCGTCGTCGTCATCGTCTTCATCAGCACCACCATTTTTCGGGGAATGGATTATATCAGTGAGGCTTTGTTGAACCACCATCCACCAGAATAGCGAACAAAACAAAAGCAGCGGCAGAACAAGACGGAAATCTGCGAAAACCCGGCCCGACTCGGTCCGGCAATGTTTTATTGTTTTATCATCCGCTATCAGTGATGGTTCAGGTCTGTTCTGCTCTGTTTGTGCTCGAGGCTGAGAAGCTACGAATTCGAATGCGTTCGTTTCACTTCGCTGCTGCTGATGCTGCTTTAAGTAGTCACAGTAGTGGTGTTTAGGAGCCCATCCATTAAGTTCACTGGAATTCATTCCAAGTTGTTAATGTATCATGCAGCGGTACTTATACAGTATGAACCAACCAAACTAAACGGCTTTCTAATCAATCAATCAACTAACTGATTTCTCAAGTCGCCTTCATAACTCGCCCGAGACAGCCGACAAAGAAACAAACAACAACAGAGAACTCTGTAGGGTCGGAATTCGTGAAATCGCCCAGAAAATTAGTATTTTTAGTTGTTTGAAGTATTATTAGTTTGGTTCTTTTTGATAATTAAAATCACTTTCTGAAAAAAAAAATGTCAACGCTCATGAAATTTTTCAATGCCGATTTGTCAACTTGCATTGGAAAATTCCATAAGTGTTGAATAAAGCATGCTCCGCAACAAAATATCATGCCGAGAGATTTTCAACGGATTTAGTCGTTGAAAATTCTAGGAATTGTTTTATTGCATTACGATATATTTTTCTCGATTATTTTAAAGTCCAAAACATTGAAAAAAAAAATCAATTGTATTCAAGATTTGTATAGAAAAAATATTGAATAAAATCTTTTTTTTGTGATTTTTATACAGTAAGTTCTAGTGAAAGTTTAATTCAAATATGTTTATTTGTTGCAGAATAGCATGACTTTGTTGGACATTTGACGAAAAATTTCATTTCAGTTTTATGTCTTCATATTTTGGGAACAGCGGATCAGGGCAATTTCGTCGAAAGCCAATTCACCGAAAGCCGTTTTGCCGAAAAGGTCTTTCACCGAATCCTTTACTTGTCTTGATATTGTAATTGGAATTGATTTAAAATAACCACAAATAGAAGATAATATAATGAACGCCCGTTTTGTTGTAGTCAGACTACTCTCTTTAATAAAGATCGATTGATCCCAGAGAACAGAACTCTCAAGAAAACTTGTTCACTCTATACGCAACCATGCATCTTGGGTTTGATTATGTAGTTGCGCTACATCAATTATTCAGGAGATATAAAAACAAATAAATATTTGTGATGAATTGTCAGAATTTGTGGTTTTCTAATTGATAATGTGATGTATTTGAAATTACCGTTTCGAGGAAATGACCCTTTCGGCGAAGTAACGCTTTCGGCGAAACGGCCCTTTCGGCGAAATAATCCATTCGGTGAAACGACTTTCGGCGAAATGACCCTTTTGGCGGAACGACCCGCTCCTGGCAACGGCAGCTATGTAACGTAACGTTTTTTTTAACTAACTTTTCTCGGAGATGACTGAACCGATTTTCACAAACTTAGATTCTAATGAAAGGTCTTGTAATCCCATACAAAATTCCTGAATATTATTTGGATCCGACTTCCAGATCCGGTATTGTGGGATAAAATGTGCAAAAAATTGTGAAAATAAAGGCAACTTTTCTCCGAGATGGCATTACCGATTCTCACAAACTTAGATTCAAATGAATGGTCTCATTGTCCTTCAAAAAACTTCCGAATTTCATTTGTGTCCGACTTCCGGTTTCGGAATTATAAAGCGGTTAGCGTAAAAATTTAATTTTAATTCACTTACTCGCTTTTCTCAGAGATGGCGTGACCGATTCCAACAAACTTTGATTCAAATGAATGGTCTTCTGAGTTTCATTTGGATCCGACTTCCGGTTCCGAAATTATAGGGTAAAATTTGTAAAAAAATTTATACCATCACATACAGGGACGAAACAAAAAACAAACAAAAAATTCTAAACTAACCTCAAAACTACTCCATTCCACTTTGGTCCGAAACGGGAAATTAGGGTGACAAAAATATGTTCACTATTAAATATTAGTTTTTTGTAGTTGGTGTCTTCACAAAAGTTGTTTGTAATCATATGGCGCTCCTTTTGATGAAAAATGTTACTAGGGTGGTCCTCATTTAGATTGAAATCTGGAATCTAACTTTCCTTATTGAACTCAAAAATGATTTTGTTGTACAATAAAGTTGTAGTAAATTTTATTTTGAGCAACTTTGCTGAAAAAAGCACCTCTCTAGCTTTTCATTTGATCGAGTTACATCAATTTTCCCGAGTAAAAGTAGAGTGGCTCCTGAAAAATCACATTTTTTGTTCTAACTTTTTTGTGATACGTTCTATGGAAAAGATTTTTTCAGAAGAGTTGTTGTACTAATTATTGCGCATAATTTTGCTTAACCAAGCTTTTTCATATGAGCTACCAGTAAAAAGTTATGATCATTTTTTCATCAAAAACTAGTCAAGTTTCAAATATTAATATTCATTAGATGCCAGATCGATAAAAATGTATCCGATGTGGTTCCTGAAAGGTCATAATATAAATAAAAATTTAAGAGAAAATGGGAAGGGTGTTATTTTTTTAACTTGTTTAAATTAGTTTTAAAAATACCTTCAAAAAACTCAAAAACATTGCATAACTCCTAAACGCCTTATCGTTTTAACCTGTTTTTAATCACAAGATTATTATTTTATTGCTGAAGTGCAATACATTTTCTTAAAAATATTTCCCCTATAAGCTGCAGTTGCAGAGCGAATCGTTTCACCGAAAGTCATTTCGCAGAAAGTCGTTTCGCAAAAAGTCGTTTTGCAGAAAGTCGTTTCATCGAAAGTCGTTTCACCGAAAGTCGTTTCACCGAAAGTCGTTTCGCAGAAAGTCGTTTCGCAGAAAGCCGTTTCGCAGAAAGTCGTTTCACCGAAAGTCGTTTCACCGAATGGATCATTTCACCATAAGGGCCATTTCGCCGAAAGGGTCACTTCGCCGAAAGGGTCATTTCGCCGAAAGGATAATTTCGAATACATCACATTATCAATTAGAAAACCATAAAATCTGGAAATTCACCAAAAATATTTTTTTGTTTTTCTATCTCCTAGCTACAGGTTTGAGTCTCATCTCTACAGTAGTTTTGGCGCCGTTGTCATTTCATTTCCTTAGTTACTGACCAAATTCTAAAGTATCACAAGGCGGTTCCATGTCTCAACAAGCCTAACACAAATAATCTGGATGTTTAAATGACTATTTTTATCAAAAAACTTGAAGTTCCACCACACACCTTCAAACTGGATTAGTTGTAACTTTTTCATTTTTATAGTGACTCTAATCAAATTTAGGCTACATGTTGGTTCCAATGCTGGCCTGAAATGAAAATATTGCGAAAAACGTTTTAGATGTTTTTTAACTTTACAGCGTTAATTTTTGTTTCTTAGTAATTTTTTTTTTAAAGTGTATGTTTATTTTGGCAAATTTTTTTGGGCGCAGTTTCGGCACAGTTTATAGTTAACGGAGATTGACACAATTCAACGGAAACTTGTGTATTTTTTCTTATACTTCACGACTAAGTATCTCGAGAATGGATTATTAATAAGGGGAAAAAATATTTATGCTAGGTCAATATACCCCTTTTGATTTGTTTTAATTTTTAAATTTAGGAATAAAACATTTTTTCCCCTTTCAATTATCTGCAGCTTGTACGGTTAGCAAGCTGAAACTGGTTTCGTCAGGGACGTCAGTTTAAAAATTCATGTTGAGCCGTCAAGTCGTGCTAGCAGTTCAACATAAACTGCTATGCACTGATGAGTTAAAGCAGGGGTGGAAATAAGCAAATTTTTTTATTCACAGTAAATAAAAATAGTCAGTATTATCCTTTAATATCACATATTTATTGTAGATATTATAATGAATTTTGAAACGAATGATTTTTGATGAGATAAATTTAGGTTTCACTTAGAATTTAAAAAGGTCTTCAATTTCATTTCCAACAATTTAAAACATAATCGCAATTTAAGTTATTTTACCCAATTTTTTAATTCACGGTGTTCGGTTTTTTTATTCACAATCGGAAATCTTGATTCAGGTTTTCATGCGCAAAATAGGCTTATTTCCACCTTTGAGTCAAAGACGAAACGTAAAATAAATCCCGAGAATGATTTCATCTAGGAGAAAGGTTACTCGAAGCAAATCTTTCTTCTGTCAATCTGCAAAATTTATACTCTGAAATTCAGTTAATATTGATTTTAAAATGAACTTAAAAATTTTGCAAATACCTGTAAATGGTTTTCAGTAATTCAAGAAATTTTATTTAATTTATTTCAAAAAGTGCATTAGATTAGATTATTAGAGTATCTAATTATTTTTCATAATTTTTTTGGGTACTATTTTTGTTCAAACGACAGTTTTCAAGTTACAATGAGGAAAACACATGGGTACTTTTCAAAACTAAGTCTTCAGTCGAATCGTCATTTCCAACCGTCAAAAACTATTGTTTTACCATACTGAAAACAGGTGCGAAGTTACATTCAATTTCACTTTCCTGCTGTAAATAATAGTTTAATCTCTTCTAAAGAGTTTTGTAGGTAGATTATTTTCAATTTAATAAAATCTACCTCAATGTTTTAGAGAGACACTTTAGGAGAAATCGATTTTTGTCTTTCTCCATAGAAAGGTAATAGAATTGCTGGAGAAACTAACTTTTGATCGGATCTCGGGAGACTCCTAATGCTAAATACCATTCGACTCAGCTTAACGAGATCGGAAAATGTCTATGTATACATGTGTGTCTTTTTTATTCATTTCCGCACGCTTTAGCTGATTTTAAATTTACTATTGGGTTGTGAATCAAATTCAGAGATCAAGTGGCTGATAATTCCGGAGATCCACTGGTATAAGTGACGTAACCGACAAAGCGCACAATTTTATTCGAGATAGCTAGGCCAATTTCTACAAGCTTATACTCGTTCGAAATGTCTACTATTAAGTTGTGAATCAAGTTCGGCAATTAGTTGGCAGTAGCTTTTGTTTGCCGAGCTTTCGGTAACCGTATAAGTGACTTAACCGACAAAACGCGCTTTTTTCTATCCGCACCGTTTTGCCTATCTCTATAGAAAGGTATTAGAATTGCTGGAAAAACCGACTTTCGAACGGAGCCTCGGAGATCCATAGTGTTATATACCATTCGACTCAGTTCGACGAGATCAGAAAATATCTGTGTGTGTATGTGTGTGCACTTTTCGAAGATATTTTTAAAGCTTTCTCAGAGATGGCCGAACCGATTTTAACAAACTTATGCTCGTTTGAAAGCAACTGTCGGGCCATTGATCAAGTTCGAAGATAAAATAGATGTGACTTTTGGTTCCGGAGATATGATGGTATAAACGACGTAACCGACAAAACGTGTTGTTTTTTACCGCGCAAGTTTTTCGGAGATGGCTGAGTCGATTTTAACCAGTCTAGGCCCGTTTGAAAGCTATTATTAGGCCATTGATCAAGTTTGAAGATCAAATGGCTTTGACTTTTGGTTCCGGAGATATGATGGTATAAGTGACGTAACTGACAAAACGCGTTGTGTTTTTACCGCGCAAGATTCTTGGAGATGGCTCAACCGATTTTAACAAACTTAAGCTCGTTTGAAAGCAGCGAAATGGCTGTGACTTTTGGTTCCGGAGATATAATGGTATAAGTGATGTAACCGACAAAACACGTTGATTTTTACCACGTTGATGTAACCGACAAAACACGTTGATTTTTTTTAAATCAAAAACATGACCCTCATTCATACAGTGTTGAACTAAACCAGTATTGCCTATGCTTTTTGATTTAACATCCCTTTTATGCTGCTCTTTACGTTTTTTTTTTAAATTGGCTGGTTTGGCCAATATATGACTTTCCTTTACATATCCCGCACGGTATTTCATAAACAACGTTCGTTCTACGGTCTATTGTTATTCTATCTTTTAGCTTACTATATACTTCAACACTGTATAAATGAGGGTCATGTTTTTGATTTTGAGAACGTTAAAATTTTAGATGAAGTACAAAGAACTGACACACGTTTAACAGCTGAGATGTTCTATATACAAATTAGAGGAGAGTCGAACACGTTTAACCTTCAACGAGATTCGATAAAGTTTAGATCAGCATACAACGGACTAGTTGACAAAATTAAAAACCTCTATACAGCCAAAACAGATAAGAGACAGAGAGAGCGCAAAAGACAAGACAGTTGAAGATGTGAAGTGTTGTAGTGTAGACGTCATTAGCATTTAAATTAGGTGTTAAAATTCAATGTTTAGAGTTAGCTTACTTGACAAATATATGTTTTTAGATAGCCGCTGAGGATGACCGAACACCTTAGTAGGTCGAAACGTCCGGTTAAATGCACCGATTAGTTATTACTTTCACCGAAAAAAATCGATGACCGTCCATATCAATATATAAGGGTGCCAAAATTTTGGGATCACCTCTATTTTCGTAAAGCTCTAGTGCTCAAAAGTTTAAGCACCTCGAACAAAGCCTTCATGCAAAATTTGAGTACATGAAATTTCCAATATCGAAAATTTTTATTGATGCCAAAAGTCTCAAAACTGCATGAAACGTCGAGATTTAGTGTCATCTAAAAAAATTTTTTTTTTTGACAAAATCAACTTTCTGGGACTTAGACAAATTTTGATATTTTCTAAGCCTTTTGGCATAAAATCTAAGCCTTTTGGCATCAAAAATCAAGTATCATTGCTGATACTTTTGATTTTAAGAATTTTGTCGAATATATGACGTATCTGAACTAGAGTGCAATACCAGGGCATTCAACCGCAACAGTTTGGAAAACGCTGCGCTATAATATGAGCTAGGTTAGAATCTTTTCTGAAAAAGTTACTAATTGACATTCAAGACTTTCACGCGTCGTTCCATTCAATTAAAACTTGCTTTTTCTTTTGACTTTCGTTATCTTTTGTCAATTTTGGCACATCAAGAGGTGCCATGTTTACACGTTTATCTCTGCCCGAAACTTCTCGGTGATCATCCGCAAAATACATTAAATACATTGCAAAGTTTTCGTGTACAACTTCAGCCATTACCATTTGATCTCGGCCATGAATCACACATTTCAACTAATTCCGCAATAAATTAACGAACACAAAGTTCTCGAAAAAGCGCGCGTGGCTCCGCAATCAACCAAAACACGTGTCGCGTTTGCTCGAGCTCGGCACTCTAATCACCTCCCAAAACAGAATTTATCGTCCAAAAATATCATTCCACATAATTTCCCCACCTCACGACGAACGCAAATTTTTCGTGACATCACCTGAATGAGCAGGATATTCACCTGGAAGGCCGGTTCCCGGGGTGTGTTTTCCGAACCGCGGGAGGCCGTGTAAAAGCAGCTTGTTTTTTTTCGTTTCTTCCTCTTCTTCTACTTCGTCGACCGACCGGTCGGAAGGAAACGCGGAAAAAACGCCACCACCCATTTTTTTGGGCTCGTACGTTGTTGCTGTTGTTTTTGTTGTTTTCCCAGTTAGTCACAGTTCATTTCGGAAACCGACCATCCGAGTACCAGCCGAAACGAAGCTCACCTTCCGTTTTTACGACTTGACTCTGTTTGCTGCCATCATTTTAACGATCAGACACGATATGCTAAACTGGGAGTCGTTTCCACCGCATACACTTGATTTACCAGCCTCTTCTTCGCGCTCACTGTCCTCGATGGGGTGGCAGAGCTACTAAAAAATAAGAACTGCTGCGAAAAACACGTGAACCTCGTGGAAATAATCAATTTTCCTCCGACAGCCACTTTGATCCCATGAAGACTTTATTGGTTCAATATTTCTTTTTTTTTTCTTTTTTTTTTTGGTCTTGTGGGAGGTCGTGGGAAAATGACGTGATGTATGATATTATTTCGATTTTTTCATATTTCCTACGATTGTCCCCGGCGAGGGCTGCGTCACTTACCTGGCTTATGTTTTTTCTTGCTCTGCTGTTTCGACTGGGGTAACTGCTGTCTTTGACCGGAGTTTGGCAGTGCCGCAGATTTCCCTCAGGTACCCAGGATCTACGTCACCGACGGTACGGAAGCTGCAGGCTGAAAGATAGGGAAGAAAAAAAAAGAAACGAGAGCGAATGAAAAAATGAATGAAATTATGATGAATCATCGAAAGTGTTTTTTTTTTCTTCGTGTTGTTGTTGATGCAGAGTTGCTGGTGGGCTGAGGTGACAGTAAACATTGATGGATGATTTATGGTGCAACGGACATCCCCTCCCCGGTAAATGTGCTCGGCCTTTAACGTAAACGAACGTCCGCAGCGGTTAAATGCCGGCAGTGTAAATAAACGATCGTTTTAGGATAATCAAAATGTGACGGGTAAGTTACCGAAAATTCAACAAAGTTAAGTTAATTTAGATTGATACGGAACGGTACTAATCGTGCGGAAATAATACCCTTCTACAAAACGGTTCGTCGGCTCATCGAAGCTGAGCTACTGAAGAACAAAAATAAAAGTCAAAAACAACTTTCTCCCACCGACAGAACAGGTAACATTAAACCGAGCGTAAAATGTATCACAGCCTGCTATGCTTCGCGAAGTGTTTCTCGTCGTCGCCACCGAGGTGATAATAGTTGAAACTTTTTTTGTCGAGCCCAGCAGCCCAGCAGGAAGTGCGAACAAGACCAACAATAACAACAGCAATGAGCGAACCACTGACAGGTGATATCGTTTAACATTTCCTAAATGCCTTCAGCGCTGCCGTGTGACCGTCGAAAGAGCGAAATATCGGTGCCATCGGAAAGTTTTTACCTGCTCGTCTTTCGACGCCCTAATGGAAGCTGTCTGTTTTTGAGTTATGCATCGGTGATTAAATTTCCCGTTGAACGGTACTCGTAAAGTTATTTTTCACTCAGGCACTCAGGATGGACAGTTTGAAGCAAAATGCTCGAACCGCTAATTGGGAACATTCTAGGAGACAACTTGAACGTGAGCTTGCGGTACGGTAAAAACACACGCTTCACTCGAACCGGCGAAAGAATCAAATTAGGAATCAACTGTTGCTTCCGATGTTTCAACTGACAGAAGAGACAGGTTTTTTATAGAAGTAATGTTCGTTTGTTGAACTTGTGATTGCGAAGATTCATCGGTTGTTTTGTACCTTTGGAGTGGAGATAAGCCTTCTAGGAATTGGTTTGGAAAATGACAGTGCGCACCGTTACATTTCTTGTATGGTTGGGTAAAAGGTTCATGGATCAATAACAGGGCAGTACCAAGTAATCTAACGATTCAATGTCATGCCGAAACGGTTTTATTCTACTACTACCTTGATCAAAAAATTTTCGGCATTTATCCAGATATAAAAAATACAAGTTTCTTCATCAAAATCGATATTGTCCCCTTCAGAGTAATTCCCATCAACTGCAGCACACTCACTCATTGGATCACACACGCTTGATCCAATCCTCGGAACATTTTTTATAATCAGTTTTCGGTATGGCCAAAAGATCCATCTGCGCCATTTTTCCATAATCTCATCTCGGGTGCTGAAACACGTTCCACGAAGCGGTTTCTTGAGTCGACCGAAAAGGAAAAAGTTGCAGGGAGCCAAATCAGGTGAATTCGGTGGTTGCCGAATGGTATTCGTTTCGTTTTTATCTAAATGTTTACGGATAACGATGGTATTGTGTGACGGTGCGTTATCGTGATGCAAGATCCATGAGTTGTTTGTCCACAAATCTGATCTTTTTCGGTGAATTGCTTCACGTAAACGTCTCATAATGCCCAAATAATACTCCTTTGTTGACGATCTGGTCTTGTGGAATGAATTCATCATACACAACACCCTTGTAATCAATGAAAACTGTGAGTATCGCCTTCTTTTTCTATGGTGGCAAGTGGGTTGCCGATTCCATTTTCCCGATTTTTTCCCGGTTTGCGAGATATAAACTTCCGATTTTTGGAATGGGCTCGGATCGTCATCGCTCTGTTTAGTTTTTTGCCTTTCTCATATAGAAAGGCTATGTAATCGCTGTGAAAACCGACTCCACAACCGAGGCCCGGAGTCAGGTCGTCGAGATCAAAAAATGTATGTGTGTGTATGTGACAAATAATGTCACTCAATTTTCTCAGAGATGGCTGAACCGATTTTCACAAACTTAGATTCAAATGAAATGTCTTAAGGTCATATACAAAGTTACTGAGTATCATTTGGATCCGACTCCCGGTTCTGGAATTACAGGGTGATATGCACCCAAAAAGGAAAAACATGTACACAATTCTCAGATATGGCTTTTTTACTAACTTAAATTCAAATTAAAGGTATTATAGCTTCATACAATTTTCCTGAATTTTTTTTTTTGTATTCGACTTCTGGTTCCGGAATTACAAAGATATATGTGCAAATTTATGAATAAAAATGCGGACTCAATTTTCTTGGAAATTTCTTAGCCGATTTGCACAAACTAAGAAGCAAAAAAAAGGTCTTGAATTTCTTTAAAAAGTCCCCGAAAAGTTGATCCAGATCCAACTTCCGGTTCCGGTATTACAGTGCGATTAGTGGAAATTTTCTATTTCATGAGAAATTTTTCACAAATCTTGTTAGTTAGTGAATATATATAAAACTACTTTGGGACTCCTAGTCTCTGGTTTCCGCTTTCAAAAGTGTGTGAAGAAAAGGTCCAAAAACGATTTCGATTTCTCAGTAACGGTTAAAACCATTTTCACGAATCACGATTCAAATTAAAGCAATTGTTATCTCCAAATATGCAGTGCAATTTTATCCATATCCGACTTTCGAAATTATAGGACGATGAGTATCAAAACATTCAAGTCGTCATTCAAAATTACGATGCAAAACTTATACGCGTCGTTGCGTGCTGGTACTAAAGAAGAAGAAAACTCCACCGGCTTTGATCCGTTCGCAGCGTGCTGTACTCAATTTCGTGTAACTTGCAGGGCTGTCACATTTAAATCTATATTTTTCAGGTGAAAAATATGTAAATTTGTAAATCTTTTATACAATTTGTACCCACTTGTTGCTGTTATTACAAAAACGATGCTTTTCTATAAAAGTACACTTATTACCTTTCTCATATAGACAGTTTATGCAATCATTTAAAAAATTTACCAGTGAAAATTGGACCGGAGGGCTAAGTGTTCTATATCATTCGACACAGTTCATCGAGTTGAGCAATGTCTCTGTGTGAGTATGTGTCAAATAATGTCACTCATAAAATGAAAAATCTCACAGTCCCACAGGTTGCTATTGAATTTCATTATGCTTTCATAGGGTAAAGTGTGTTTGAAATTACACACCGTCTTTTAGAACGACGATGCAAAAAGAGTTAAATTCTTCTAGATTTGGCTCAAAACTGATTCAATTTGTAGGTTATATTAGTTACTTACCAAACGAACCGACTTCGGCTATACTGGTTCCAAGCTCCCGGTTCCAGAAGTATCGGAAATAGTGGTCATAAACTCTAAAACGAGTCTCACTTAATTTTCTCAAAGATTATTTGATCGATTTTCTCAAATTTAGATTCAAATGAAAGTTCCGTGTCCGAATTCCGGTTGCAGAGCTATAGGGTAAACTGTCTTTAATCATTTAGTGCGACGATATAAAATAAAGAAAAAATCCTATTAACTTGACATAACTGTTTACAAGTTGAAAAGGTTATGTTAGTTCATACCCAAATAAAGTTACTTATTTTATTCAAGATTGAAAAAAAACTTCTTGACAGAATCTCCTAGTGTTAGTTTGGAAAATATAAATAATATGAGAACCCCGGTAACCAATAAGCACATACTAATGCCGCATTATGACAGCAAATAATCGCTACTTGGCATTAAAATCGCAATTGAAACTGAATTAAGGCCGACTTTGGCAGAATATACGGCTTGTAATAGATAATGCTTATTTATGGCTGGTGTGTATTCTAAAAGCTGTATTTTGATTGATTTACAACAGATAAGGTTTCAGATTGCAGATATAGAGCTTTAAGCATTTTTGCTGCTCATAAAAGGCTATTTTAATGACATTATTAGTGCTTGCAGGTTACCTGGAAAGGGCATCATTACACCACTAGGTGGATTAAGGAAGGTTTTTTAAATATTCCTTTAATTCAAACTTTAAACAGATATCCCATGTCCAAAAAATTATATTATAATGGACCCGTTAGTTGAGGATTGAAGTACTTTTCGGATATCTCGATGTATATATAGGCAATATTAATTATTATCAGTGCATATAAGCAGAGTATACAGCCTGTTTCTAGTCATCTAGGGGTTTTGGTTACACACAACCGATTTCTTCCGAGCACACATGACTATTTTTATTATATTTTGGTATACTTACGATAACTGAATATGGCAAATCAACAAGAAAAATAAATCAAACCTTATATATATACTAGCTGACCCGTCGAACTTCGTCGCGTCAGAAGAATTGTCAAAAAACTAAGTGGTCAAGGTTTCTCTCCATTATTTTTCTGATTACTTAACCTACAATCAGCGGAATTCGACACACACTCGCTTTAGCTCCAAAAGAAGAAACATCACTAAAGATTAATGTGAAAATATTGTTCATACGTGAATGTTCACCCGACAGAACAAACTTTGAAGCAGTTTCTTATACACAAATAAAATTCTATTTTTGAGTTCGGTATTATTATTTTTACTGAAGGATACGAGAAATTTATCCAACTCCTATGTAAAAGTTACGGTTTTTTACTGACACGGTCTGTGAACTCTGAAATGTCATTTCTCTTGACGAACTCAGTGAAAGTTATACCAATATTCGGAAAATTAATAAAAAATAATGAAGAATTTCAGTAACCATCACTATACGTTCAGCAGAAATACAGATCTGTCAAATAACATAATTTTCGGACGTAAAAATGTGAATATTTCTAGATTTGTAGAGAAAAAATAGTGATGCGAATTGATTGCTTGCCCAAAATACATAATACTGATTCCTAACGGTTATTTTTCATTTAGTGAATATATTCAAAAAACCTTTTACAACTTTTTATTTCAACACTCTAAGAATATGATGGGTGATCCCATATTCTACTGAATTGCATCCGAAAGATATTTGATCATTTTATTTGAATAAATTATTTCTGGAGAGCAAATGTAATTCAATTCATTCATCACACGCAAATAAATCAATTAATCGGATGGAAATATATTTTGAAAACTAAATGGCTCCGTCCTTTCCCAGATCTCTAATACAATTTATCAAAAAACGTCGGTATTGAATGATTAAGAAGTCATTAGAATTATGACAGATCGAAGTTCAGTGGAACTGTACCGATCATTCAGCAAATAAAACTTTTACTGAACGGATTACTGAAAATTCAGCTGTTTAAAAGTCAGTAAAACTGTACCGACATCCGTAAAAATGATTCGGTGTGTACAGTTTTGAGCAGTGAGAAATTTGTCTCAGAATCTGTTCTGTACGTTCAAGTTTGAACACAATTCATCAACTGGTAAATGATATCAAAACTTCTTTTCCTGCCTACAACGGTTTTCTAGAACAGTCATTGAGTCATTTATGTCGTTTTCATTTGATGCCAAACCTAACCCAGTTTCCACTCTAACTGCTGTCAAACCGTTTGTTTGAAGTCAGTTTCAAGCCTAGTTTCAACGTTGTTGAACTGAACATCGAGTCAGTTTCGAACCTGGTTTTTAAATCAGTTTTACTCAAACCCCCGTTGCTGAGTGCGAAATCAACACAGTTTCGTGAAAAGTGTTTGTTTGATGAAACTACCTTGGGTCAGTTTCAGTTTTCTCAAGCGAAAACGACGTTAGTAAGCAATAATTTTGATACCCATTTAAGCACGTGGTTCGAAATGACGAATCACATCCATCAAGTACGCATGTGAAATCTCCCCACATAATATCTCGTTGCGCGCCAAACAATTTTTTCAACGATCTAGTATTCTTTCCTTCGACGGCCAAACACTTATGCAACTCGTTGCGCGCCAAACATCAATCGTAGATCTAGCAAGTATAGACGACTTTTTCAACGGAAAATTCCATTGTCCATACAAAATAATTTTATTGATTTTTCCCACTTTTCCGGCAAGTTTTCCTAGCTTTTTGATGTACGAACCCGGTGGGGGTAAAAACTGATCAAACAAAAAATAAAATCATTTAAATCCGTCCATCCGTTCTTACGTGACGCGATTACAAAGAATGATCTCTGCATACTGAAGGCGTTCGAGCAAAAGAAGAAGGTTTCAGTTCGAGATGTGGAAAAAAAGTGGGCACTTCGAAGTCACATGTTCTTCGTGCTAAATAACATTTGAATCTTCGAACCTATAAGAAGCAGAAACAACCAAAACGTAGTCCGAAACAAGAAGCATCGATCAGACCGAGGGTTCGAAAGCTGTACAATACGATTCTTGCTGGAAATTTGAACTGCATAATCATGGACAACGAAACCTACGTAAAACTCGATTACAAATCCTTGCCGGAACCACAATATTATACGCAGCGAGAAGGACAAATGATAAACCAGTCCGAGACATCGATTGAAGTCGAAAAATTTGGTAAGAAAGCTATGGTCTGGCAAGCAATTTGTAGCTGCGGTAAGATTTCGAAACCCTTCACCACCACTGCTTCAATGAACATCGAAATATACATCAAGGAATGTTTACAAAAACTACTTCTACTCATGATTCGAAGCCACAAGGATCCTGTTGTCTTCTGGCCAGATCTTGAATCCACCAAATTGCCCACAACTTCGACCAATTGAGGAATTTTGGGCATTAACGAAGGTACATCTTAGGAAACATGTCTCGGCAACCGAAACCATTCAACCGTTCGAAAAAGATTGGAAAAAAGTGTCAAAACTTGTCGCCAAGAAGTCTTTGTGGAATTTGATGAGGAACGTTCGCCAGAAGTTTCGCCAGCTAGTCTACGATGGCTAAGTAGCAAATGTTGAGAATAATATTCTGTTGTTGTAGTCTAATATTATCAGTATATCGAATAAAATTTGAATATTTAACACTTGTGAATTATTTACTGCGAAATCAAAGAGCGTCCATACTTTCTGGGACAGTCTTTATGATAGCATCTGGCAAAAAGAAAGGCGTTGACTGTCGGTGCTTTTGCCTTCAACGTTAGTAGCAGATTGAGAGGGTGAGAATTGGTTTGTAAATATTAAGTCATTTGAAATTTGGAAATTATTAAAAGTCCTCTAAATAGTATTTCTGCTCGACGTCTTTTTGCTGAAGTGTGTTCAATCCCTTAAATGTTATTTAAATTGGTGCAAATTTGGTGAATTATCTAGACATTTTGTCCACTTTTTCATAACCGCCTTTAATTAATAGATTAGCATATTTCATTTCATCCTTGAATAATTCATCTTATGAAGAGAAATACAACCTATGAGTAAGAGTAACTGTTGGGATATAAAAAATCTGTCCATTCTTATTATCAGTTTTTTATAATAGGAAAAACAATCAGTTTTTATACTATATCCCAAATGATAAACTGGCTAGTTCCGAGAACTGAGGATTTGGATATGATCTGTATAAAATAGGACATTGGATGCAAGTTGGAATATTGGTAAGATCGGAAAACGTTAAACAGAAGAACTTAAACTAAATACTCGTCGATTGCTTGCCATGCCAGTAACCTCGGATAATTATTTGCTCTGTATACGAAATGGATCATCGGAATTCATTTGAATTAACACCTCCCTGAAACAAACACAATAAAAAATATATTACAAAAATAAACATTTGAAATGGACTTTGTACAGTATTTCAAATATCTGTGGCTGCCCAAAAGACGATGAAACTCTCACCTCCATCATTTGAATCACCATCCTACCGAAAATTAAATGTAAAGCTTGACCTGGAGTATTTTTTTTTTTTCAATACGCGATCATTTTGGCCACTCAGATTAATTATGTGTCCCAGTATTGATCCGATTCACCAGATTACAGCTATCATATGCGCAAATCATCAGTCATTCTGCCGGGCGTTTTCGTACTATTAAAAGCCATGGAAACGCCACATATGCCAAGTCACGAAAAGTAATTTCAATAAGTCAGTGCCTGATGGTATCGTGAATATTGTGCGCTAGATTAAATCACTCCCAGCCAGACAAAAACTCTGCCAATCGTCGCATTTCACCGAATTCTTATCTCACTCAGCTTGTTGTGCTTCTATCTTCCAGGCCAATTCCCAAGAAGTGAGCAATTTGCCTTGGGCCTGACTGCGCTCGAATGTATCACGTTCAGATTGAGTTAGCTGGAAAGTAGCACCGAATCCACTCCACAAAACCCGACACCTTTTATTAAAACGATTCCCACATCAGGCCCACCTGCTTCGGATGCCCATCCGTGTGCCATTCGCTCCCATCGTTGGATGTTAAGCCATAAACAGCATGGCATCGCATTTAGAAGCTGATTGATTCAACTCCCGCAGGTTTTCTGCCGACTACAATGGCAACAATGATGGTGACGTGACCCTGCCCAAGGCAGGCAGACGAAGATTGAAACGAACAGAGAAGGGGGCGGGGGGAGAAATGTTTGCCAAAATTTCACTACCATTGCTGCCTACTTCTAGGTTGTTCGCTCCAAGTATTGCATCAGCAACTGCGGTTGGAAGCCTAAAGGCTCACTTGGGTTTGTAGCCGGCAAAAGCCACGCCGAACACATTCCACTTTTGGAGTAGAACGGACGAAGGGACTGGAGCTGAGCCGGTATTTATGCTCGCCCGGCACCATCAGATTTGTTTTATCGATTTGCGTGGCTGCCGTTGTTGCTCGTTGTCGTAATAGTCGACGTCGTCGTCGTTGTCGTCGTCGTTGTCGTCGTCGTCGACGCCGTCTTCGCCGTCGTTTAAGTTCAGGCCAAATGTGTCGGTTACCAACCACTAGTCCTTGTTCTCGTTTTGTAGATGCGGTTACTTGATGATGGGCTCAGGCAGGCAAGAATGTTGTCCTTGTTTATTTGATGTACAAGTGCTTTCGCTTTTATGCTCAGCTGGGTTCAGCCTGTAAACCGGTATCGGATTACAGCGGAGATAGTTTTTGGGTGTGTGTGTTTTTTTTTTTTTGGTCATAGTAATCGATAGCGATAGGAACAGCGGTCGGGCACCGCTTGGAGAGTTTTCGGAATGATCCAATCGTGGTTGAAATAAAATCAATCGAACACATGCCATCATTTCTTTACGGAGACTTGCTAACCTTGGACAAATGTATCAAACTCCAGCAATAGAAACGATTCTATTTTTACGAATCGTTGCAGACGGATTTAAGGATTTGTTAGGATACAGAACGAGTTTGTTTGAAGATACAAGATTTGAATCTAGCAATGTTTTTGCAAACGTTACACCCACCATACAATTTATATCCTGTTGATAAAATCGTGCGGGGTCGATTGATAGATTTGTGCCATCAAATCGTTGAAGAAGAAAGTTCCATTTCATATGAACGTAGGATATGAATAATTGGACTGCAATTGCGTTTTGTTTCTGATAATTGCACTCAATCTGAAAGCTTATCAAGCTGAATACATGTATACTAGAACATAAGAACATAAGAACATAAGAAAATAAGAACATAAGAAAATAAGAACATAAGAAAATAAGAACATAAGAACATAAGAACATAAGAACAAAAGAACATAAGAACATAAGAACATAAGAACATAAGAACATAAGAACATAAGAACATAAGAACATAAGAACATAAGAACATAAGAACATAAGAACATAAGAACATAAGAACATAAGAACATAAGAACATAAGAACATAAGAACATAAGAACATAAGAACATAAGAACATAAGAACATAAGAACATAAGAACATAAGAACATAAGAACATAAGAACATAAGAACATAAGAACATAAGAACATAAGAACATAAGAACATAAGAACATAAGAACATAAGAACATAAGAACATAAGAACATAAGAACAAAAGAACATAAGAACATAAGAACATAAGAACATAAGAACATAAGAACATAAGAACATAAGAACATAAGAACATAAGAACATAAGAACATTAGAACATAAGAACATAAGAACATAAGAACATAAGAACATAAGAACATAAGAACATAAGAACATAAGAACATAAGAACATAAGAACATAAGAACATAAGAACATAAGAACATAAGAACATAAGAACATAAGAACATAAGAACATAAGAACATAAGAACATAAGAACATAAGAACATAAGAACATAAGAACATAAGAACATAAGAACATAAGAACATAAGAACATAAGAACATAAGAACATAAGAACATAAGAACATAAGAACATAAGAACATAAGAACATAAGAACATAAGAACATAAGAACATAAGAACATAAGAACATAAGAACATAAGAACATAAGAACATAAGAACATAAGAACATAAGAACATAAGAACATAAGAACATAAGAACATAAGAACATAAGAACATAAGAACATAAGAACATAAGAACATAAGAACATAAGAACATAAGAACATAAGAACATAAGAACATAAGAACATAAGAACATAAGAACATAAGAACATAAGAACATAAGAACATAAGAACATAAGAACATAAGAACATAAGAACATAAGAACATAAGAACATAAGAACATAAGAACATAAGAACATAAGAACATAAGAACATAAGAACATAAGAACATAAGAACATAAGAACATAAGAACATAAGAACATAAGAACATAAGAACATAAGAACATAAGAACATAAGAACATAAGAACATAAGAACATAAGAACATAAGAACATAAGAACATAAGAACATAAGAACATAAGAACATAAGAACATAAGAACATAAGAACATAAGAACATAAGAACATAAGAACATAAGAACATAAGAACATAAGAACATAAGAACATAAGAACATAAGAACATAAGAACATAAGAACATAAGAACATAAGAACATAAGAACATAAGAACATAAGAACATAAGAACATAAGAACATAAGAACATAAGAACATAAGAACATAAGAACATAAGAACATAAGAACATAAGAACATAAGAACATAAGAACATAAGAACATAAGAACATAAGAACATAAGAACATAAGAACATAAGAACATAAGAACATAAGAACATAAGAACATAAGAACATAAGAACATAAGAACATAAGAACATAAGAACATAAGAACATAAGAACATAAGAACATAAGAACATAAGAACATAAGAACATAAGAACATAAGAACATAAGAACATAAGAACATAAGAACATAAGAACATAAGAACATAAGAACATAAGAACATAAGAACATAAGAACATAAGAACATAAGAACATAAGAACATAAGAACATAAGAACATAAGAACATAGGGGACGGGTATAGCATGATGGGTAAGTCGATGCCTTTCACGCAGCCCGCTAGGGTTCGATTCCCAACCCCGCACATAGGGTCAGAAAGTTTTTCTGGCCCGAAGAGGTGAATGACCTCATGGTTAAGACCTCTAAAAAAATAAATAAAAAATAAGAACATAAGAACATAAGAACATAATAACCTGAATAGCCTGAATAGTCTGAATAGCCTGAATAGTCTGAATAGCCTGAATAGCCTGAATAGCCTGAATAGCCTGAATAGCCTAAATGGCCTGATTAGCCTGAATAGCCTGAATAGTCTGAATAACCTGAATAGCCTGAATAGCCTGAATAGTCTGAATAGCCTGAATAGCCTGAATAGCCTGAATAGCCTGAATAGCCTGAATAGCCTGAATAGCCTGAATAGCCTGAATAGCCTGAATAGCCTAAATAGTCTGAATAGCCTGATTAACCTGAATATACTGAACACCCGAAAAAAATTTAAACTACCCTGGAATGGTCGACACATGAAACCGCAAATTGCTTGACTTGGGATGGATCGAATACAATTTCGTAACACTACTTAAACTTCGTTGATCATGGGGCAGGAGGAGTGAAGAAGCGTACATCGAGCAGCTACTTTTTGCCAGAGCTGTAGTATATCCAGTGTACTAGGAACTTGCCTTAGGATGCTGGGCATGGTGCGCCAGAACGTGATTGGATGGCATTGAATGGCTGTAACAAGATCGATTTTAAATTTGAGAATCGGTGTCATGAGCAACTATGATTATTGAGAAAACGATTAAAACTTCAAAAGATGCAGAAGATCTAGAAGTCTTCAAACACTATGTGACCTCAAATCGCAAGCAACATTTACAACTATGCACATTAGTCGACACATCTCTCAGCATCGCTCATGTGTTAAACATATTTGAATGATGTGTGTTTCTTGACCACTGAGATATTAGAACTACCATAAAACTTATTAGGGCTGTTTTCTCGGTTGCGTATTAGTACGTTCAAAAAAGTATAAATGGTTAAACAAAAAGGAAAAGCAACTCTGGAAAGGAAAAAATAATGGGATTGAGTCTCACCATCAAATAAATTTTTTTAAGCTGAGGTAGTTTCTCCAGATTTAATTTGTAATTCTTTTATTTTTGACTAAGTTTTCAGATTCCCCACTGAAAACTGCAATGGAACACAAAACTCATGTGTTTGGTGAGAAGTCTACAAAACACAGTTTTGACGACCTTATTTAGTTTGAACTTGATCTAAACTATTTCGTTGCCAGGAAACAATTCCAAAACAAGTAAATACATATGTCAGTCTGTTTCAAAACCAGAACCAGACTCTATATAACTGTTGCAAAAGTTAAAGTTTTTCTTCGGTACCATTCAACATGTGCCCAATGTACGGAATGAGAATCGCAAAGAGGGAAGTCTTGGCAACCGGAATGGAGAACAAAAGTTTAATAAAATTATCGAAGTTTTACGCCGACAAGTGTAGTCAATCAGGGCAGAGAAATAGATTACGGTGATTATGGTGTTGTTTTTCCGGTGAACAATTGATGGAACAGACCGCTAGCCCAGTCATTGAAAAATGATTACCGATCACGTTTTGGTTCAAACTATTTGAAGTGATCGTAAACTATTATTGGTAATAATTCCAAAACAGAAAGTTTTCCAATAAATTTCATACTACTTTATCGATTTATCAAATTTACCAGGTGCTACTATAAAGAAGTGATCGGTTTGGTTCTCAGCAGCTTTCGCCATACGTGGAGCATACGAAAAGAAAATTGCGTTTGCACCAAAAAAAAGATCTCCGTTGTTTCGTGTTTCTCTGTCTCTTTCTCTCTCGTCAAACTACGAGTGTACCAAACGACGTAACTTTTCGAAGTGGTTGCCTTCGACGGGGAAGGGTTGGTTCATTTTCAGCTCACTTCAACACTAGTTATATTTTCCCTGTGCAGAGGCAAGTTCGAAGAAGGGTGGAACAAAGTTTCTAACAGATTAAATTCGAACAGCACGGCTTTGGTACCGCTCGTCATTTGGCAGTGCTTCAGTGAAACTTTAATAAGATAATTTGGTAGCCGGCATGCTGGAGGAAAAAGCGTGATGGCGACATGTCGTCGAACGTCGGAAGATGTGTTTTGTTCGTGTCTTTTCAACAGTTTGCCACTCCCGGATAAAAAAAAAATGAAGATTACACCCAGTACGGCTGTACGCCAGATGAGAGTTTTGCCAACATCTTCTGCTTTTGAACTAACACATAGCGAAAATACTTCGCCCAAGCTGACCTACTTTCATCCGTTCACTAAATAATGTGTAATCCCTGGAAGCTCGGAATATTCATAAGGATGCATTTAATTAAATTTACATCGGAAACTTCTTGCATTAATAACTCACAAAGCCAGCTAAAGCATCACTCACGCTTTGGGTAAGATTAGCAAAACTTATCGAAACTCGGAAGCTCTAGGGAACTCGGCTAAACCGATTCGTCCCGTTCAGAAATCAAGCATGCCAGGCACAAGGTGATTAGTGTCCTGATGAGCTTTCCCCGGCGCCTCTAAGCTTGACATTTCAAGACATAAAGTGAAAGAAGAAAAAAGGGGTTCTGATCTACGGTGACCGAGAAAAGCCAAGTTGTTTGTATTCGCTATCGAAGTATTTTTTTTTAATAATTAATGCCTAATCAAAACTCACTCCAGAATCCGTTGATTGGACGCACTTTTACTGAATCGAAGTCCGCCAGTTTAATTCGAAGCGAAAACTTTGCGCGCGTAGCGAACTTCGCAGCCCAAAAGGGAAAACTATCCTCGGATATTATGTTGTAAGATTTTCCAAACCGCTTGACATACCATGATTGATTCTGATGTTGTAATTGTGTCACCCAAATTTCAACCGAGAGAGGGAGAGACAGACGATGATTCCGACTTAATTTAATTGGGTGTTCGGTAGGTGAACGGAAATCATTTAAAACCGGTCCATCGTTCAGGGATGATTTAATCCAGGGAAATGAGTTTGGAACCACAAGGTACCAATTAATTTTTGCTTCTGGTTTCGGTGATACTTGATTTACCTGGAGAACAAGGGGAATGGGAATATGAGAAAAGTCAGATAATTTTGCTTCGCCAAGGAAACATCTATTTATTTATTCATTTATTTGGGAACAGAGCAATGCTCTTTGAAGCTGGAATCTCCCTAGCTCTGTCCAGCATGTATAAAACTTCTTCATCTATTGGAAGTACAAATAAGTTCGATCCGTTTTCAAAAGATGTCTCTGGCTGTTAACTGTTCAATATTCGACAGCAACAGCTGATGTCGATAGTATCAAGAGGTTAGACATCTGTCATTATTATTCAGTTCATATAGTTTCGAGATTTTTTCAAACAAACTTAATTTTCGCTGTGTTGATAATGAACAATTTTGTGTTAACTAAGCAGCATTTGCGGGAAGTTTCAGTTTTCTGTTTTAATTGGAAGAAAAGGGCACAGTGAAGTACATCAATTGCTTGTGGATGTTTATGGTGATAATGCTCCTACTGATAAATCACGTCGGAAATGGTTTCAAGAATAAAGATTTCTGAGTCAGAGACAAGTTTCCAACACTGGACAACCAAAATATTGGAGACATTACTCGATGAAGATCCGAGTCAAACGCAAGAGCAGCCTGCTGAATCATTGGAAGTGACTCAACAAGCTGTTGCTGTACAATTGAAATTCTTGGGAATAATTCAAAAGCTAATTAGTTGAGCGTCTTATAAACTGAAACCGATAGACATTGAAAGACGATTTGCGGGCAGCTGATTAAAAGGCAACAAAGAAAGCATAAAGCATCGAATTATTACAGGGGAATATTCTAAAAATACTACGCTCAATTGTTGCCATCGAACTCAACATTAGAACTAAAGCCGAATATTCATGGTTTGAAGGTCACGTTGTGCATCTGTTGGGACCAAAAGGGTGTTATGTACAATGAGCTGCTACAACCGGGCGATAATATAACGGTGCATTACGAGAAGAACGGTCGGAGTACATGCAAAGACATGCTAAGTTATTTTCCTGCATGACAACGCTCGGCCTCGTGTCACAAAAGCCGTAGAAAAATATTTGGAAACGCTTAAGTGGGACATTTTGCGCCATCCGACGTATTCTCCTATCATTGCTCTTTCTGATTACTGGTTGTTTCGACAGATGCAAAACGATCTGGCTGGTCGTCGGTTTACTTCTTTCGTAGAAATCGAAAATTGGATTCAAGCTTGGATCACCTCAAAAGACTAGACATTTTTTCGAGATGGAATTCGAAAACGTACTTAATCCATCCAACAATGAAATGATACCTTTTTTTATCAATCAGCATGTGTTTTTCGCGTGAATATTCTTCGTTGTGTTTAGTTTTCATGGAATTATTTTAAAGACCGTTGTTTTGAATGAATTGTAACTAACATTTTGGAACTGAAAGACGAATCAAAGATAGAAATTTTTTGAAACCTTAATTTTATTTTTTTCAATCTATCAATTGTGACAATCGATTAAGCATTCCATGTGTTTTGGAAGTTGGTTCCTCTTTAAAAATTTTGTCAGTATGTGTGGTACTTGCAGAAACGACCAGCATAACACAAAATAGTTCGAACGTCCATGAATTAGTATGACGAATAAATTGAAATAGTTTTGAGCCGAACTTTGAAGATTTTTTAGTCTCGTTATCTTCTATGACGGTGTAAATTTTAAAAACTCTTAACCCTGTAATTTCAAAATTGGAAGTCGAAACCGCATCAAATTCACCAATTTTGTATGTGACCATAAATTTATTTCAATTTGAATTTTTGTTTAATAAATTCGTTCTTCTCTATTTCCGATACTTTCGAAAACACAATTCGGAAATCGGTGTAGCTGAAGTCAGTCAAATTCGTCTATTGGATTGTTAATCATTTCATTAGATTTGAAAGTTTTGAGAATCAATGTAGCCATCTTAGAGAAATCGTATTGCGTTCCACATAAAAGTTTTGGGTACCTTCCGGGATCGAAAACCGTATACCGTTGAAACTGAAATAAATTTATTTGGTCATCGACTTTCAAAATCTATGAAATCCGATAAATTTATGCGAAGTTTTTTACACTAATCACCCTGTATCTCCTGAACCGGAAGTCGAATCTGATAAAAAAAGAAGCAATTTTTATGGAACCTCGAGATCTTTTATTGGGATGTTAGATGGACGACATCTTTTTTTGTCGTGAATACGACTTACTTTACTATGGGGCGCCTTTTCAAAATTTACCCTCTGAGAGAGTGATAAGTTTTTGATCGTGAATATTTCCTGTTATATCTAATTAATCAACATAATTCTTGCTACATGCCATCGGAAATATGATCACAATTTTATGATAAAATTTTCAGTTGTGTGACATATTCTCAAATAATTCCAAATTAAACTTTTCTGAAATGTTTGGTATAAACGAGTATCAAAGAAGATAATTCATAGGACACGTTTGCCTTTCTCGTATTTTGAAAGCTCATAGCTCAGTGATCTGTAGAAGGATTTATATAATATAACTACCAATAGAATCGAAAATTTTCAACTTGAACGTGTATTGCAACAATGTTGAAGTTTTTCAATAGTACACAATTGAAGAACCTGTTTGATTTAACCCATGACAGCACCAGCCAATCAGAACTCGAGATGTCTGCATCTATACAAAAGCATCCATATAAAAGTTGAGTGGTTCATTTTTCCTACCATTTGCTGAGCAACTATTCCCGAAACAAAACACATGAGACTAACATCGAGGACCTGTCGTCTCACTGTTTCCCGATCTAAATGCACGAGACACCGTCAGCACAATGACACCGAAAACCGGTAGAAAGGCAGCCAAAAAGTCCAGCAAGGCCCATTGCCGAAACAAGACACACACGAGAACCATCTCAGATCTTAATATTTCCTACCAAAAGATTCATCAAGATGGAAGCTAAATTAATTTGCACCGTTACTAACACATTCAATTACGAACGGCAATGCGAAAGCGAAAGTGATGATGTTGAACACATCGTTATACTAGTATACAAATATGCCGCACGAAACAGAGTTGCCACGTATACAGATCAATATGTATTTTTGTCGTGATTACTTTAGTATGCGGCCGAAAACAAAAATGAACAAATTGTTAGAACAAATGTTTCCACTTGATTTGCGCATTCTACTTTCCAGGCGTATCAGAACTGGCTAAACTACCCCTTCCGGAGCAGACGATGGATTTTGCCAACTGGGAACTGCAGACCAGCACGGTTCGAGCGGGACTTTGCCTTGCCCTTAACTGTTCCTCCTGTGTGCGTGTTTCTGCGTAAAAATTCTACAAGTTGCTGTTAACAGCTAGACATCCAATTCAGTATTACTGGCTACCGCTCTACTAACTCTCTTTTATATCGTCTCACTGTTTCCCGTTCTGCGATATTTTAACAAAGGGGGCGTCCGTACACCGCTGCCAGTAGCAGGTATAAAATGAAATGTGATGTGAGAAATAGCGTCATTTTTACATCAGACATCCCACCTCTTCCGGATGATGGTGTTCTGTCACAATTTGCTGATGATACTGCCATTCTTTACAAAGGTCGTGTCATTAATGCTCTGAAGAATAAACTACAGACAGGTCTGGACGCTCTAACTGAATATTTTACAAGCTGGAAAATTGTGATCAATGCAGCAAAAACTCAGGTCATCTTGTTTCCACATTCAAGATCTCCAAAACTTGTTCCATCAGACGAATGCCGAATACGATTCGGTGATGAGATCATCCAATGGACCGACGAAGTTATCTATCTAGGACTCACCTTTGACAGACATCTGGTATTCAGGTCACATGTTGACAAAATCGTTCAAAAATGCAGCATACTCATTAGGTCTCTGTATCCGCTGATTTGTAGAACATCTAAACTGTGCCTGAAGAATCAGATGGCTGTCTATAAACAAATCATCTACCCCGCAATTGAATACGCAGCCCCTGTTTGGCGGGGCTGTGCACGAACACACAAACTTAGGCTTCAGCGCATTCAAAGTAAGATCTTAAAGATGATTCTAAATCTACCCCCTTGGACAAGGACTAGTGAAGTACATGAGATGGCCTCACTGGATATAATAGAACAAAAATTCGAACAATACTGCACGAAATTTGAAGAGAGGTGCTCAATCTCTGAAATACAAATAATTCAAAATTTGTACGTATTAGGTTAGGGATAGTTATAAGTAGGTAGATATTTTATTAATAATTAAAATAAATATTATGATTTAACATTAGTATGTAAAACAAGAGTAACTAAAACACCTATTATTAATAACGATTCGTATGAACAACAAAGATGAAAGGCCAAAGGGTCAAAACACTTGTACTGTAAAATGTTGATGCAATACACAAAAAATAAGATTAATAAACAGATATTTATGCAAAAAAAAAGATAAATAGCGTCATTTAAGTTAAAGCAGCTACTCTGAACGTACGAGACACCGTCAGCACGATGGCACCGAAAACCGGTAGAAAGGCAGATTTGTAGCGTCACTAACACATTCAATTACGAACGGCAATGCGAAAGCGAAAGTGATGATGTTGAACACATCTTTATACTAGTATGGGGTCGTGTGAAAACATGCCATGTGACACAGGGTTGTCATATATACAGGTTTATCTGTATTATTATTATCATTATTATTACTATCATTATTATTGTTAGAATGACTCTTGCATACCGAAGAATGTCGATACATTTCAGACCAGGCCATTGCAATTGTCTCGTACTGAAATTTCGAGAAGAATCAGATATCTTCGAACTTCATAGCTTCAATAAAAATAAACTACAAATTTGTCGTACCTAGCCTCCTATATTAGCAAATTAAAAAGGAATTGTTTCAAGTTTGGAATTTATGGTTGTAGAATAGTAGTTGTTTAATGTAACTAATCTGTATTTTAATGTAATGCATCGCTTCAAACTCTTTTACTGAAAAAGGGGAAAGCTTGCACAATTCATACAATCAATCAACTAACTAATATTCGGAAAAGTGATGGGAGCGTGAGAGTTTTTTCGTATTCACGACATCCAGTTATGTACCTGACATTACCCACCCGCCTTTTTTTACCCCGAAGAGGCGAATGACCATAAGGTTAAAACATCTATAATTGAAAAAAAAAGATTCTGCAAATTAGAAAGATATCCTGTCGCTGGATCTCGCACATACTTATTTAGGACTAAAAAGACAAGCGCAAATGCACTTCGAGTACAAGTTTGGCTGGATCCATTATTATACGCCAGAGAAATAAATGATTAAACGACAATAGACTGAATTCGTCGCGGCATGAGTGCCTGGAAAGGAGGCTTAATGGGTCGGAAAGATCATGATGCCTGTTTTCTGGGATTGTCATAGTATAGTTTTGGAGTACTAAATTGATTAAAGACCGAAATCACTGTGAAAGGGCCTTACATGCAGCACTTGAGCATCGCTACCATAGTTAAAATCAACGATTTAGTGTTCCAATTAATTGCCCATCCACCTTGTTCACCTGATTTGATCTACTCGAACTGTTATCTATTCCCAAACCTAAAGACATCTCTGAGAAATCGATGTGAATTTCGTTTTGGAATTTTAAACCGCTACGTTCGGAACCTGATACCGATACCGGTATAGCTAAAGTAAGTTTGTATGGCCATCAACCAATATGACCTACAAATTTAGAAGATGCTTTCCGTTCTCCACGAATCGAAGTAAGGGATCTATCTCGGACCACTTCTCAAAATTCATCACAAGTCTTGTGGATTTTTGTGCTCTAGAAATGGACATTTAGGCTGTGAACCATTTCGTGGTTAATTTTAACTTTTGGTTAACACTCGAGTGGTTATTCTAATGTTGTCAAAAATAAACCTGCTCGAAAGCATGGTTATTTTTGACAGATCGATGGTTATTTTCCGACACTGAAAAAAATCTTGCAAAGAAAATTCTAATATCAATTCTTTAATCAAAATTATTTCCAGTACAAAATAAACCCAAACAACTTTCCATCCGTCAAACTTGGAAATGGGCCGCAGTTTTAATTAAACTTAACTACTAGACACAAAATAACCACTCAAGTGTCAGATTTTAACTAACAATTAAAATTAACCGCGAAATGGTTCACAGCCTTAGAAGGACTTAAACATATGGGATTGAAATGGCATGACATTAAACGTTAAGAAATTTAATATAATAACTTTCTCTCGGTCATAGTCACAAATTTTATTTAAATATCTAATAATGATAGTTTCAGTGTAAAAGTTTAAGGTGTCTGTTAAAAACGCCAGTAAATGGCGCACCGGAAATTATCTACTTAAGCAATTTTCAGTAACATTATTTTTTCATTCTGGGCCCCTCCCGAAACCAAATCCTGGGTACGGGCCTGGACCCAAATGAAATTCAGAAACCTTACATGGGAGCATAGGACTGTCGACATGAGTCTAAGTTAGTAGAAAGCAGTTAATTTTTCTCCGAAAAAAATAATTTAAATTATTTTTCACACACAAATTTGCTTATCTCGACGAACTTCTTCGAATGGTGTAAGGGTGTAAGAAGTTGTGTTCTTCCAGCAATTATTGTTGCAAGCAGTACATATCAATATAAATCTTGAAAATTGTTTTGAATTAAAAAAAATGCCATCTTTCTAATACAAATGTAATATTCGAACGATTATGTTGCCCAAAAAGGAACCGTGCTAAAATTTAAACGTCATGAAAAAGGGTGATGCGCATAGTCATTTAGGTACCAAAAAACAATTGCATAAAACAGCATTGAAAATCGTATTTCACTTTGCTCTGAACCATCTCTTTATCAGCAAGCGCGTAAAATTCCTACTACTGGAATAAGGCGAAAAGTCGCTTACACAAAAATATCGATAAGGAGTGTATCGAAAATAAGCTATCCACCAATTTTTTTTCAAATTATGATAAAAAACGATATTTTATTCAAACTAAAAACTGATCCTTTATTGTACGAGGTTAAACTTGAGCATAATGAAAACAGGATGAAATTCAAGTTATTCCTTCGCGAATTTTCGAACTTTTGATCGAACGCTCTTCATCTAGTTCCGGACAAGTGTGGCATCGCATTTTTTGGACGCTAGAGCCCAAATTTTCTCGAACTCTTGCATGTGACCCTCTTCACGATTGCCCAGTAACGTTCGATGGGTCGAAGCTGAGGGCAGTTTGGTGGATTGATATTTTTCTCAACGAAATATATACCCTTTTCCGCAAGCCAATTGAGAGTGGTTTTGGCATAGTGAGCCGACACTAAATCCACCCAAAACAGTGGACGTGTACTATGCTTCTTATATAAAGGCAGCAATCTCTTCTGGAGACGTTTAGATCGATAGATTTCTGCATTTATACTTCCGGTAGTGTACAAAATGGTTGACATCAAACCACAGGAACATATTGTTTGCCATACCAGTATCTTTCGACCGAATTTCTCCACTTGAGTCGACCTGTCCGCATCGCTTACATCCTCCCCAACGACGACAGTAAAATATTGTGGACCTGTAAGGGTTTTTGAGTCCTCCTTTACATAAGTCTCATCGTCCATCAAAACGCATCTTCAAAAGACGCGAATACAATTTCCCTAAAAAGTTCTGGAGTTATTTTAACTCGAAGAGGAATACCTCAACTGTTCCAGCAAATGTTTATTTAAATGATTGCATATCGTCGACAAGTGGTGAAAGATGCGAATTGTTTGAGTCCCATTTCTCATCAGTGTTTAATGCAACTCCCGTTACCACATCTGAAATGGAATTGGCTGTTTTATTCACGTTTTCCCACTATTTGGAAGCAATCGTTAATGGTCCCCGTTTACAAAAAAGCAGATAAGCGTAATGTGGCAAACTACAGAGGAACTACTAGCTTATCCGCTGCTTCAAAAAAATTTGAAATTGTCGTAAGTGGTGTACTCCTCGAAGCGATTAAATGCTATATATCGAAAGATGAGCATGGATTCATGCCCAAGCGTTCAGTGACAACGAATCTTTCAAGTTTCACCTCTACTTGTTTTGAACATTTGGAACTCGGATTCCAGATCGACACTATATATACTGATCTGAAAACAGCTTTTGATTCGATCAACTACGACATTCTCATAGCCAAGCTATTCAAGCTTGGGGTATCTGGACGATTTACGAATTGGCTGCCTGGAACCCTCCGTGTTAAACTCGACTCGACAACGTCTTCGAATTTCACAAATTCATCTGGTGTGCCACAAGGTAGCAACCTAGGCCTATTGTTATTCATCCTGTATTTCAACCATGTGATGCTACGACTTCAGCCTGGTTGTATGATTGCATATGCCGATGATTTGAAACTGTATTTTGTCGTTCGTACCACCGAAGATTGCATCCGTCTTCAGCCTACTTTGGACCTCTTTGTCGATTGGTGTCATCGGAATAAGCTAACTGTTGGTGTTTCGAAATGTATAGTTGTGTCGTTTCCCCGTATCAAGAAGCCAATTATGTTTGAGTATAATATTAATGGAGCGATCCTCGAAAGAGCTGACCTGATCAGTGATCTAGGTGTATTGCTTGATCAAAAACTCACTTTCAATCACCACCGCACGGCCGTCATCGCTAATGCTAATCGACAATTGGGTTTCATATCGAAAATTGCAAAGAATTTCACTGACCAGTACTGCCTAAAAGCATTATACTGTTCACTCGT
Source organism: Malaya genurostris (assembly GCF_030247185.1). Lineage (NCBI taxonomy): Eukaryota > Metazoa > Arthropoda > Insecta > Diptera > Culicidae > Malaya > Malaya genurostris. The sequence continues at coordinate 52,800,542 of NC_080571.1, forward strand.
CCGTCCAATTCTAGAAAACGCATCTGTTGTTTGGCTGCCCTATCAATTGACGTGGAGTTTGAGGATTGAAAATGCACAACGCAAGTTCATCCGATTGGCACTTCGTAATCTACCATGACGGGACCCCATAAACCTTCCTCCGTATGATGGTCGATGTAGATTATTGAGCATGGATACATTAGAACGGCGTCGACGTATTCATCAAGCTAATTTTGCGGCTCAGTTATTGAATGGTGCATTTGATAGTTCTGAGCTCCTCTCCATGTTGAATTTTCGGAGTTCCTCCGAGAGTTCTTCGTAGTAGTACTTTACTTGAGCCACGTTTTCATCGCACTACTTTTGGGTATTTCGAACCAATAACTGCAATGATTCGAAACTTCACAACTGTCGAGGAGTTTCATGAGTTTGGAAAACATCAAGTCACGTATTTAGTTAACTGCTTTAGTGTATAGTTTCAAGTTTTTATTTCATGTAGACAACAGTCAGATGAATTTAATAATAATAAATAAATAAATAGATAAATAAATATTCGTATAACTCAAAAAGTAAACAAGTAAGATCTTAAAACCATTCAATAGCGTTCAGGGTGACGGGAATACCTTTCATTTGCGACTAGTTTGATCAAAATCGGTCCAGCCATCTCTGAGCCAACTTGCAATCTACGGCAAACCTTGCACTGAAACTGCGAAAGGACACCTTTAAACAAAAACAAGAAAAACCGCTCAACAAAGGAAACTAGTGAGCGCAGTACTTCTGCTTCACCATCAAACCAACCAGCAACTGCAACAAATGTACAACAAGGCGCGTCTACAGCAACTAACAAGGAGCCCAAGACTGCGAATTTCAACGAAAACGAAGAAAAAACGGAAACCAGCAACGATACCACCGATGCGGCAATGGATGATGAGACGACTCACGAACTAAGAGCCTCAATCATCGTAAGATAAAAATGGAAGCTCCCCCTAGAAAAAGGGTGACAACGAGATCCAATAGTAAAAAAATTATTTTATCTAATAAAAATATGGCTCAATCGGCCACGCAAAGCTTGTACGCGAATTGGCTTGAATAAAAAATGTTTATAAAAAAAGCCTTCTGGATTATTTCAGATGAACGATTGTAGGTCAACAAAACGGGAGTATACATAACCATTTTTCATTTGTCTTTTTTTAAATCTATTTCAATCATGATAATAAGGTTACCGAAGAACTCGGCGAAATGACCTTCGACGAAATGACTCTTTCAGCGAAATTGCATTCGGCGAAATGGCTTCTGGTGAAATGACCCTGATCCACGGTAATAGCTATCCAACCACAAGCCATAGATTGTTAAAATCCGTCCTTTATGATCGAAGATATAGATATTTTTGTGTAAGCCACTTTTTCCCCTTTTCCAGTAGTAGGAGTTTTGAGTGCTGCACGGTAAAGCGATGTATGGGAACAAACTGAAACACAATTTTTAACACTGTTGTATGCAATTGTTTCTAAACACATAAAAAAACAAACCCGCACATGTTTAAGTGACATTTTGTCTCGTTTCGATGGGTCGGTTTTCGCAATATAATCGTTCGAAAATAACATATGTTTAAAAAATGGCAGCATTTTATTCTTTTTTTTTGTAAGTAGTCTGAGTGGCAGCAGTCTCTTGCTTCAGTTCTACACTGGACCCTTGATAAGATTTGCCTCTATGAGCTTCTATTTTAAATCAACACACAGACGTTCCTAGGCTATGGTGCCCACTTGGTCACTGTGTCTTTGTGCTGATTCAAACATATTTTATAAAATTGTTGATAAGTGTGTTCATATTTGTGTCTTATGAATTGAGTTGCTGTTTTCGTCATCATCGTGTATTTGTTTGTTTTATTTTTTTAATATGTACATTGTACATACCTACATATATACATACACACATACATACATACACATATACATAGATAGATATATACATACATACAGGGCTTTATGTGGAAGCACGCGTGGACACGCAGTGCCCCTAAAGAAAATTTCGAAAATATCACCCTGACTCATCTGGACATTTTAAGCTTACCATACTTATCAATTCGTAAATGACTTTGATCATCAACTAGCCAGACCAACAAATCGGAATAATGTTGATATCAATCTTGATGATTTCTTCCTTGTTTTTGCGTCATCAACCATACGGAAGTTAAAATTTTTAACATCCAAATTTGGTAGCTGTTATAAAATTTGATAAGTATGTTGTAAAGAAAAGTTACTATTTTATAACAATAAAAACTGATTAAAAGTTCCGCTATTCTATTTTACTAAAATATTAAGGTTTTTAAGGTATGAATGACTTCAATATTTTCTCTAAAACATAATGGAGGAGATACAAAAAATTGTGCATTAGTGTGATTCTTAGAGAGAAGTGAAAAAAAGCCGTGCATACATGCAAACATACATATATAAATACATACATACATACACACATATAAACATCGTAACATTGAGTTACTATTTCTATTCTAATAGATTTTAACTAGGGGTAATGTACCAATAGCCATCTCATTAGTAGAGTCACCATGTTACTTTGCCGATAACTCGACTTTCAATCAATGAATTATTTTTCAATACTGATATTAACGCGACACGAAAACTCGAAGCGAATGCTCTTAATTTTATCTCACTCTAGAAGTCAATCTATTAAACAGAAACAACAGATCTCGCTCTAACTAATGGTTTTCGTATATAAGATGACTAATGGAGGTGAGATAAAGAGGGTACCGTTACCCTACTTTTATCTCTACTATTGGTTGATCGTTAGTCCTGAGCTGAAACGGTGGCGTTTATTAGCGTTCTTGCATGCACTTCCTCTTACATTTCACTCACACATCAACTCACCCATCAGACTTCCTTACAAAATAAATTGGATGAACATCGTTTGACGGCTATCAGTGGTTTGCTCAGATATTCAGTCTATAATATTTTATTCTATTTCACAATGTGCAGGAGAATGGAGTGTGGAGGAGAAGAATGAACCATGAACTAGCGCAACTCTACGGTGAGCCAAGTATCCGGAAAGTAGCCCAGGCTGGAAGGGTACGGTGGGCGGGACATGTCATGAGAATGCCGGACAACAGCCCCACCAAGTTGGTGTTCACCTCTAATCCGGCAGGTACAAGACAAAGAGGAGCGCAGCGTGCACGGTGGATGGACCAAGGGGAGCGAAACCAGGATAGTATCGGGCGCCGACGTGGTTGGAGGCAAGCAGCCATGGATCGAGTTACATGGAGAAGAATTGTTGATCAGATAAAATCTCAAAAGATGTAATATCAGAAATATATATATATATATATATATATACCATCCTGTTTAATATCTTGAAAATTTGACAACAAAAAATAATTGATCATGGTTCTGTATCGATTTCTATTCACAGTAACGCGTTGTCCTTCCTCTTTTACAAAGAAATAAGGACCGATCATTCCATCAACCCATAGATCAAATAGTACATTTATCCATGTGTATTATCTTCACTCCAAATACTGCAATTTTGCTTGTTGACGTATCCATTCAACCAAAAATGCAGCTCATCACCTTATGCACATAAATTTTCACGATTTGGAAGCGTTGTTCTGGAGTTAACCTATTCATGATGATTTGCCAGACAATACTGAGTGGAGACGTCACTTTACACTGTCAAAGCAACGTTCAGACAATAGAGTAATTACTGTTGAAAAAAAAACAAACCCCTTAGTTTATTAAGTAGCCTCTAATTTTGATTTTCGAACTTGATAAATGAGTGTAGTAGTGTTGAAATCGGTTCAGCCATCTCCGAGAAAATTGTGCGGTAAAATATTTTTGAAAAGTGCACATACAGTTATTCTCCGGTCTCGTCGAACTAAGTCGAATGGTATATAACACTATGGGCCTCCGAGACATCGTTCGAAAATCCGTTTTTCCAGCATTTCTATTACCATTGTTTAAAGGAAGACAAAACAAAATTCGATTTTCTTCCTCGAATTTCTAAAAATCAAGAAATAAATCTAATGCGAAAATGTAACCTCTAATTTTGATCTTAAACAAATCAAATCATTCAAGTGTCATATCTCACACCAAAGCTCATCCATCTACAAAGCATCTTGTCGCCGTCCGCCGAAAGCTTTTCATTCCACAGGGACAACACGGTAAAGTGTTTAGCAATCCGAGCACGACAGAGCCGACCTCGAGCGAACGGTTGTTACGTTTTTCCCGAATTCACCATCGATAACAACAACTTTATTTACAATCGTTCGCCAGTAGTCCATCATCGTTGTACACTCGAGAGAAAAGACGACACTTAAAACAGCGCAAACCACTTATCGTCACTGTCCAATTCAAAAACACCCCCACAATATCAACTGGCTAGAATAGGGTCAGTTAGCAAGTTGTGGTACCTATTGATATATTTTTTATCTGACTCCTATCAGAAATACTTCATAATCTCCGACATTGGTTTCGATGAACTTTCAAACTGTCAAATAATTAGGAATCGCTCGCCTAACGCAGTAGGTCCGAAAACATATTGCTGCCACAACGGGATCACTTACCCCACCCACCCGTAGAAGTGTCATCTAGATTGTTTCTCTTTCTCCAGCTCCAATCAAATGGGTTAACGAAAATGTGAAAGGCGCGATAATATTTTGTTTGGACTACTTGATTGAAATCTTGATTTCTCGTTTCTGACAGCTTTCAGTTTCAAGATTCGCAAGAGAGCTTAATCAAAATAAGGCAAGTGGGCGTGGTGAAGCAAACAAGGCAAAGAAAAATATCGTGCCGCAATTAGTGACTTTGACAGAGCTTAATTTCCAACAGTTTCATTCCGGGACTTTATTCGATTCCCCGGTGAGAAAGCATTGATAAAGTGTTTCGGGTCCCTTTCTTTTGGTTTACTAGTTTTTGTTCACATTTTTTTTTGCTTTGCTTCACTAACAGCGGGAGTGGTTTTTGTTCATGTTAGAAGTTGATACTGATCATCACCTGCTCTAAAGCAATGCTAAACAATTTCAACTTCTGAGTTCTTAATAGAGCCTTTTTCGTAGGTAAGTGTATATCAACCGTAAATTCTTCAAATTATGTTTATTTTTTTCCTGACTACGGTACCTTGATCGCTGAATAATACATAAAGGTCCTGCCAAAAGTGCACCCATGGGAGACCAAATTCCCAAGCTTGACGGAGCTGCCATGCTGTTTTCCGAGGCACACAGCCTCGCACTGGCAGCTCAAACAAGGAATATAAAAACCCACAAAAGTTTTTTCCACGACTGCCGTTGACACTGACTGGAACACGATGTCGTATCGAGCGCCACGGTTGGCAGGGCTTAACCCGCCATTGCATTGTTGCTACGAAATTCGGCCCAACCAAAGGATCGGCGTGAAAAATGTTACGGTTTTGAAACGCCGTTTTCTCCTGTGGGGTTTTCGTCAGGCTCACGAAAGCTGGCTCCATATTCCATCGACAGGAAGCTGACGGAAGCGTGCCACAGCGGGTTTTTTTCTTCTTCTGCTTCTTTTTAGGCAAACGGAATAGATCCGACACGGAGGAGTCTTTCAATTTCAGCCAAACTCAAATTGACTGTTTACGGGGATTCCATTTCATGCCAGGTCCAGGCATGATCACCGGCAGGAGTGGCTCCATCCGACGCGTTCAAATTGGCTCCGACAAAACGACATCAGCCGAGATGCGGTGGTCCCGGAATTAATAACGGTGTCGGAAATTGGTTTCTTTGTGCCTGTGCAAGCAAAGTCGTGCTTATTTTTTTATTTGGTACTAAACCGGGAATGAAGTAGCTGGACCTTCCCGACAGATGAACAGGATGCCAGTAATGATCTTAGTTTTTAGCAGATGTGGAAACATTGGAGTGAATTTCCATTTGTGATAATCACATGATTTTGAACATCTTCCCTTCAACAGTGCGATTGCATTTAATGTTAATGAAAACAGTAAAACAGTAAAACAGTAAAACAGTAAAAAAGTAAAAAAGTGAAAAAGTAAAAAAGTAAAAAAGTAAAACAGTAAAACAGTAAAACAGTAAAACAGTAAAACAGTAAAACAGTAAAACAGTAAAACAGTAAAACAGTAAAACAGTAAAACAGTAAAACAGTAAAACAGTAAAACAGTAAAACAGTAAAACAGTAAAACAGTAAAACAGTAAAACAGTAAAACAGTAAAACAGTAAAACAGTAAAACAGTAAAACAGTAAAACAGTAAAACAGTAAAACAGTAAAACAGTAAAACAGTAAAACAGTAAAACAGTAAAACAGTAAAACAGTAAAACAGTAAAACAGTAAAACAGTAAAACAGTAAAACAGTAAAACAGTAAAACAGTAAAACAGTAAAACAGTAAAACACTAAAACAGTAAAACAGTAAAACAGTAAAACAGTAAAACAGTAAAACAGTAAAACAGTAAAACAGTAAACAGTAAAACAGTAAAACAGTAAAACAGTAAAACAGTAAAACAGTAAAACAGTAAAACAGTAAAACAGTAAAACAGTAAAACAGTAAAACAGTAAAACAGTAAAACAGTAAAACAGTAAAACAGTAAAACAGTAAAACAGTAAAACAGTAAAACAGTAAAACAGTAAAACAGTAAAACAGTAAAACAGTAAAACAGTAAAACAGTAAAACAGTAAAACAGTAAAACAGTAAAACAGTAAAACAGTAAAACAGTAAAACAGTAAAACAGTAAAACAGTAAAACAGTAAAACAGTAAAACAGTAAAACAGTAAAACAGTAAAACAGTAAAACAGTAAAACAGTAAAACAGTAAAACAGTAAAACAGTAAAACAGTAAAACAGTAAAACAGTAAAACAGTAAAACAGTAAAACAGTAAAACAGTAAAACAGTAAAACAGTAAAACAGTAAAACAGTAAAACAGTAAAACAGTAAAACAGTAAAACAGTAAAACAGTAAAACAGTAAAACAGTAAAACAGTAAAACAGTAAAACAGTAAAACAGTAAAACAGTAAAACAGTAAAACAGTAAAACAGTAAAACAGTAAAACAGTAAAACAGTAAAACAGTAAAACAGTAAAACAGTAAAACAGTAAAACAGTAAAACAGTAAAACAGTAAAACAGTAAAACAGTAAAACAGTAAAACAGTAAAACAGTAAAACAGTAAAACAGTAAAACAGTAAAACAGTAAAACAGTAAAACAGTAAAACAGTAAAACAGTAAAACAGTAAAACAGTAAAACAGTAAAACAGTAAAACAGTAAAACAGTAAAACAGTAAAACAGTAAAACAGTAAAACAGTAAAACAGTAAAACAGTAAAACAGTAAAACAGTAAAACAGTAAAACAGTAAAACAGTAAAACAGTAAAACAGTAAAACAGTAAAACAGTAAAACAGTAAAACAGTAAAACAGTAAAACAGTAAAACAGTAAAACAGTAAAACAGTAAAACAGTAAAACAGTAAAACAGTAAAACAGTAAAACAGTAAAACAGTAAAACAGTAAAACAGTAAAACAGTAAAACAGTAAAACAGTAAAACAGTAAAACAGTAAAACAGTAAAACAGTAAAACAGTAAAACAGTAAAACAGTAAAACAGTAAAACAGTAAAACAGTAAAACAGTAAAACAGTAAAACAGTAAAACAGTAAAACAGTAAAACAGTAAAACAGTAAAACAGTAAAACAGTAAAACAGTAAAACAGTAAAACAGTAAAACAGTAAAACAGTAAAACAGTAAAACAGTAAAACAGTAAAACAGTAAAACAGTAAAACAGTAAAACAGTAAAACAGTAAAACAGTAAAACAGTAAAACAGTAAAACAGTAAAACAGTAAAACAGTAAAACAGTAAAACAGTAAAACAGTAAAACAGTAAAACAGTAAAACAGTAAAACAGTAAAACAGTAAAACAGTAAAACAGTAAAACAGTAAAACAGTAAAACAGTAAAACAGTAAAACAGTAAAACAGTAAAACAGTAAAACAGTAAAACAGTAAAACAGTAAAACAGTAAAACAGTAAAACAGTAAAACAGTAAAACAGTAAAACAGTAAAACAGTAAAACAGTAAAACAGTAAAACAGTGAAACAGTAAAACAGTAAAACAGTAAAACAGTAAAACAGTAAAACAGTAAAACAGTAAAACAGTAAAACAGTAAAACAGTAAAACAGTAAAACAGTAAAACAGTAAAACAGTAAAACAGTAAAACAGTAAAACAGTAAAACAGTAAAACAGTAAAACAGTAAAACAGTAAAACAGTAAAACAGTAAAACAGTAAAACAGTAAAACAGTAAAACAGTAAAACAGTAAAACAGTAAAACAGTAAAACAGTAAAACAGTAAAACAGTAAAACAGTAAAACAGTAAAACAGTAAAACAGTAAAACAGTAAAACAGTAAAACAGTAAAACAGTAAAACAGTAAAACAGTAAAACAGTAAAACAGTAAAACGGTAAAACAGTAAAACAGTAAAACAGTAAAACAGTAAAACAGTAAAACAGTAAAACAGTAAAACAGTAAAACAGTAAAACAGTAAAACAGTAAAACAGTAAAACAGTAAAACAGTAAAACAGTAAAACAGTAAAACAGTAAAACAGTAAAACAGTAAAAAAGTAAAACAGTAAAACAGTAAAACAGTAAAACAGTAAAACAGTAAAACAGTAAAACAGTAAAACAGTAAAACAGTAAAACAGTAAAACAGTAAAACAGCAAAACTGTCTTCTGTCTTCTGTCTTCTGTCTTCTGTCTTCTGTCTTCTGTCTTCTGTCTTCTGTCTTCTGTCTTCTGTCTTCTGTCTTCTGTCTTCTGTCTTCTGTCTTCTGTCTTCTGTCTTCTGTCTTCTGTCTTCTGTCTTCTGTCTTCTGTCTTCTGTCTTCTGTCTTCTGTCTTCTGTCTTCTGTCTTCTGTCTTCTGTCTTCTGTCTTCTGTCTTCTGTCTTCTGTCTTCTGTCTTCTGTCTTCTGTCTTCTGTCTTTTGTCTTTTGTCTTCTGTCTTCTGTCTTCTGTCTTCTGTCTTCTGTCTTCTGTCTTCTGTCTTCTGTCTTCTGTCTTCTGTCTTCTGTCTTCTGTCTTCTGTCTTCTGTCTTCTGTCTTCTGTCTTCTGTCTTCTGTCTTCTGTCTTTTGTCTTTTGTCTTCTGTCTTCTGTCTTCTGTCTTCTGTCTTCTGTCTTCTGTCTTCTGTCTTCTGTCTTCTGTCTTCTGTCTTCTGTCTTCTGTCTTCTGTCTTCTGTCTTCTGTCTTCTGTCTTCTGTCTTCTGTCTTCTGTCTTCTGTCTTCTGTCTTCTGTCTTCTGTCTTCTGTCTTCTGTCTTCTGTCTTCTGTCTTCTGTCTTCTGTCTTCTGTCTTCTGTCTTCTGTCTTCTGTCTTCTGTCTTCTGTCTTCTGTCTTCTGTCTTCTGTCTTCTGTCTTCTGTCTTCTGTCTTCTGTCTTCTGTCTTCTGTCTTCTGTCTTCTGTCTTCTGTCTTCTGTCTTCTGTCTTCTGTCTTCTGTCTTCTGTCTTCTGTCTTCTGTCTTCTGTCTTCTGTCTTCTGTCTTTTGTCTTTTGTCTTCTGTCTTCTGTCTTCTGTCTTCTGTCTTCTGTCTTCTGTCTTCTGTCTTCTGTCTTCTGTCTTCTGTCTTCTGTCTTCTGTCTTCTGTCTTCTGTCTTCTGTCTTCTGTCTTCTGTCTTCTGTCTTCTGTCTTCTGTCTTCTGTCTTCTGTCTTCTGTCTTCTGTCTTCTGTCTTCTGTCTTCTGTCTTCTGTCTTCTGTCTTCTGTCTTCTGTCTTCTGTCTTCTGTCTTCTGTCTTCTGTCTTCTGTCTTCTGTCTTCTGTCTTCTGTCTTCTGTCTTCTGTCTTCTGTCTTCTGTCTTCTGTCTTCTGTCTTCTGTCTTCTGTCTTCTGTCTTCTGTCTTCTGTCTTCTGTCTTCTGTCTTCTGTCTTCTGTCTTCTGTCTTCTGTCTTCTGTCTTCTGTCTTCTGTCTTCTGTCTTCTGTCTTCTGTCTTCTGTCTTCTGTCTTCTGTCTTCTGTCTTCTGTCTTCTGTCTTCTGTCTTCTGTCTTCTGTCTTCTGTCTTCTGTCTTCTGTCTTCTGTCTTCTGTCTTCTGTCTTCTGTCTTCTGTCTTCTGTCTTCTGTCTTCTGTCTTCTGTCTTCTGTCTTCTGTCTTCTGTCTTCTGTCTTCTGTCTTCTGTCTTCTGTCTTCTGTCTTCTGTTTTCTGTCTTCTGTCTTCTGTCTTCTGTCTTCTGTCTTCTGTCTTCTGTCTTCTGTCTTCTGTCTTCTGTCTTCTGTCTTCTGTCTTCTGTCTTCTGTCTTCTGTCTTCTGTCTTCTGTCTTCTGTCTTCTGTCTTCTGTCTTCTGTCTTCTGTCTTCTGTCTTCTGTCTTCTGTCTTCTGTCTTCTATTAAACCTTTCAACCATTGGATTGTTTGTAAGCAGGCTTATCTTTCATGTTTGTGTATTGAGCGTTTCGTTAAACAGGTTTAATTTATGATTCAAATTATTCTTGTTATTGACGTATTGATATCTGTCTTTTTGTTGTTTTGTTATCTGATATCGTTTATGTTGTTTGTTTTTATTATTTGGCTTTTGTTCATAAACTTATTTTGATTCTACGTTTGTTACTTTCTTGTTTTAGGTCTTTTCTGTTCTCTTTCTTGTAGGCTTTCGGCAACCGACTTTTGATAATAATGTATTTCAATGTGGATTTTGTTATCTGACATTTATTTTATGATTTTTTATCTCTTATTATGGTTATTTCGCTATGAGTTTTGGATTTTTTTTATATAATTTATTTCTAACTTATGATGCATTGTTTTGGTTATTTAACTTATTTTTCTTTCGTTTCGTTTTGTCTTCAAGTGTTTAATTTTATTTTACTTTTTATATCTGAATTTTATCAACATTTGTTTGTTAACTGACTTTTGTTATTTGTTGTGGGGCCCATTTTCGGATTTTTATTGTTTGATTATTTCTTCAATTTAACGTTCAATATACGACTTTTGTAATACGATTTTTTTATATGAAATTTATCCTTTTCAACAAAATTTGATTCGGAAAAATCAGATGAATTCTGGTATTTCAATTTTTATCTGCACGTTTTTTAGTGAATTTTGTTCAAGTTGAACTTATGCTATTTGAATTTTGCCGTATTTTTTAATTTTTTCTGGTGTTTCCTATTAAGTTGTTCATTTTGTTTTATGAAGTTTACCATTGTTTTTTTTCCACTTGACTGCTTTGTTTAACTTTTGCTATCTGACATACGTTATATTTTTATTTGGTAACTTTTTATATATGCTAGTCCTTGTTATTTCGTGCGTTTTCAGCACTTTTTGAAAATGACTATGGATGTTTGATATTTCAACTAATAATTTTTGTTATCAGGTTTTTATTTGACTTATATTGTCTATTCTTTTTATTTAGGTTATCGGGCTTTAGTTACGTTTAGCCAAATTTTGTGCTTAAGGCACTCAACCTATTTTAATTTTCTTTACGATTCATCTTCGACTCGCAATTGCCAAACAGTTTATGCTGAGCTGTTTTCCCACGTAGCAGTTCTACATCATCCATAAACTTGTCAAAAAAGTGTGTGGAGATTTCCGGAAACATAACTGGATGACGAGAATACGAATGAAACTGATATGCTTTTTGACGAATAATGATAATTGTACGTACTAAATGATTGATTGTGTGAATAATGAAAACTTTCAATTGTGAAGGCCGGAAGCACGCGGGTCAATAAACTACAAGGTTGTGTAGGGGACAAGATCGATTACGATGACAATGAAAATGCAATTCATTCATTAATTTTTTAAAGTTTAGAAAAATTCACAGCATATCTCATGGTAAAATAATTTGATAGACAACTGATAGTTTCATTATTTTAATCAATCGAGACTATTCTGAGGTCCAAATTAGGCGGTAACACCAGAAAATAAAAAAAAAATCCACAAAATCGTTTTAATGATCGAAAATTGAAGTTGCGTGAGATAGCTGACATCGAAAAGATATCAAAAGAACGTGTTGGCTTTAAATTGCATTAGCATTTGACTATGAGAAAGCTCTGTTCAAAGTGGGTGTCCCGTTTCTTCACTATTGACCAACCAAAAACGAGTACGTGTTGGTGATTCTGAGCAGTGTTTGGCGGCGATATGTGACAATGGATGACACATGGATTTATCGCTTTACTCCGAAATCAAAACGATCGTTATCTGCGTGGACTGGCGAACCTCGTCCAAAGCGCCTGAAAGCACAACAATCGGCTGGAAAGGGTACGGTCTCGGTATAATGGGGTGTGCGCGGTGTAATATTTATTGGTCATCTTGAAAAAGGATATACCATTAACAGTGAATATTATATAGCGATATTGGAGCGTTTGAAAGCTGAAGTTGTAACGAAACGATCCCATATGGCAAAGTAAAAAACATGTTGTTTCGTCAAGACAACGCACCGTGTCATAGGTCAATCAAAACTACATGAATTGAACTTCGAATTACTTCCTCATCCACCGTATTCACCAGATTTGGCTCCCAGCGGCAGTTGACTGTTCACAGACCTAAAAAAAATGATCGTCGGTAATAAATTTCGCACCAATGAAGAGGTTATCGCTGAAACTGAGGTCTATTTTGAGGCAAAAGATAAATCGTCCTACAAAAGTGGTATTGAAATGTTAGAGCTGTGCTGAAATGATTGCGTTGCTCTTGATGGAGATTACGTTGATGAATAAAGTTAATTTCGAACCAAAAAAATTGTGTTCTCTTTGTTAGGACTTTTCAGCCCATGTGTTATTTGCTATTCATTATTTCTGCAATTTGGTTTACATTTTTTGTTCATTTTTTTCATAATTTTTTTTTAATCAGGCCTATTTGCGTACAAGCTTTACGTGGCCGATTGAGCCATATTTTTACTAGGTAAAATATTGTTTTTTACCATTGGATCTCGTTGTCACCCTTTTTCTAAGGGGAGAGGAGCCTCCATTATTATCTTGCGATGAATGAGGGGCACTTTGTTCGTGGCTCTTCTCGTCATCCATTGCCGCATCGGTGGTATCGTTGTTGGTTTCCGTTTTTTCTTCGTTTTCCTTGTAATTCGCAGTCTTGGGTTCGTTGTTAGTTGCTGTAGACGAGCCTTATTGTACATTAATTGCAGTTGCTGGTTGGTTTGATGGTGAAACAGGAGTAGTGCGCTCACTCGTTTCCGTTGTTGAGCGGTTGTTCTTGTTTTTGTTTGAAGATGTCCTTTTCGCAGTTTCAGTGCAAGGTTTGCCGTAGTGTGCAGTTTGTTCACAAAACTGACAGTTGATTTTCATGCGTAATCAGCGTTTTACACGGATGTATCCCGTCTTGATCACAAATGATGTAAGATGGAATGGAAAAAACAATCCGCCATACTTCCCTTTCGACGGAAAGAACTTCACCGTACTGCGACATACGTTCCGACGTTTGAAAGCGCATCATTTGATTAACAGGTTTATTTTTGGCACAATTTGCCTTATATTTTTTTCTGAGAATATTTGACAACTTGTAATATGGCGGCTAGAAACATAAAATTTTTGCAGTTTGGAGTTTGAAGTTGGCTTACCTTGGAAAAAAGCTGAGCTCCAAGGATAGATACGCCACTGGATTCTTTCAGTAGCCTTATCAGTTTATTAATGTTTGTTGTCTAATGTATCTTATGTTTATGACACTAACTGTTATTTAAAAATAAAAAAAAATTGATTGTATTAATTTTAGTTTCTTTCGTTTGAACTTTATTGTTCGTGGTTTATTCTTTTACTTTTGCAATCTACCTCTGATTAATATTTACTTGATTTCTTTTTGCCTTTCTCATATAGAAAGGTTATGCAATCACTGTGAAAATCGACTTTTGAACCGAGGCCCGGAGGGCCGAGTGTCATATACCATTCGACTCAGTTCGTCGAGTACGCAAAATGTCTGTGTGTGTATGTATGTGCGAATGTGTGTATGTAACGTTTTTTTGCACTAACTTTTCTCGGAGATGGCTGAACCGATTTTCACAAACTCAGATTCAAATTCCTGAATATTATTTGGATCCGACTTCAGGTTCGGGAGTTATGGGGTAAAATTTGCAAAAAAAAAGAAAATATGTGTTCTAACTTTTCTCATAGATGGCGCGACCGATTTTCACAAACTTAGGTTCAAATGAAAGGTCCTGTGGTTCCATGCGTTATTCCTGAATTTCATCCGGATCCGACTTCCGGATCCGGAAGTATAGGGTAAAGTTTGTTAAAAATTTTCTACCATTACTGAAAAGAGCGAAAACCCGTAAAAAGTTTTTATCAGTAGACGATCAAACAAATCTATGTCGGTTATTCTTTTAAGAATCGAAGAAAAATAATTTTGAAGAAAACCACAGTATTAAATATGATAGTATGATTGATATGAGAAAGGCATCATTACATCACTAGGTGGATTAAAACAGGTTTTTATTTGACTTTTGCTTACTGGCTTCTGTTATCTTACTTGCGCTATTTCCATTATTTTGTTTAACTATTGTTTTCGGACTTCTGGTATCAGATATGTTATACAGAAGAATTCAATTATTTTCATTTTACTTCTGTTACCAGTTCATTACTTTATATTTCTATCCTTCAAGTTATTAGATTTTATATTATTGTTCTATATATCAGTTTCTGCTCAAATACCATCCATCACAGAAAAATGTGGTTAGAGGTTAATCTCCGCAAGTTTATCTTGAATTTGATCAGCTCGGGGCGCTTCATCAAAATTGTGTATTTACGATTCTTCGTATATAGATGAGACCGTCATAACGAGAATCTTTAGCAAGACCTAATACCACGAAAAACCTGATTCTGGTAATCTTCCACGAACGATTTTTTTACCACTGAAGGAATAACATCTGATCGAAGATGAATTCCAGGGAAACATCCAATTTACTCTCCTGTGGTGGCAGGAATCTCATCTTGCCAAATTCATGAGTCCAGTTTCAAAATGATTATGTAATTTATTCGAAAATTCTAGGCCACGCAATCTACTAGATATGTTTCAACCTGGAGGGCTGGAAGAATTCGGGATAGCTGACCCAACAACCGCTGGCACGCCAAAGTGGCCAATATAGCACAAAGGTTATGCACCGGTTGATTGCACGCAAACCAAAGTCAATGAAAAAAAAAATACAAAAAGCGAAACTGCAACCTGCAGAAACCCCGTTGTTCAGCGAAAAGGAAGCTTCTTGCGGGAACAAAAAACTTGCACCGCACTGTTGCATATGCCACGAACCTGGTGCCCCATGTCCGGTATAGGTGAATGAAGAAACGTGTCCATCGAATCGAAAAACCGGGGCAGTTTTTGGTTTCCAAAGTGTGTGTGTGTGTTTGGTTTGTGGCCTAGCCGCGACAGGAGGAAAATTCCTTGAAACGAGGATTGCTGAAAAAAGTGAATGTGATTTCCATTCCCGATTTTCTTCTGTCTGAAAGCGAAAAATTTCATCAGCGATGAAATGATTCCCTGCTAAATGTGATTGAATGTGGGGATGTATATTACTTCGTTTGAAATTAACTCAACCGTAATCAACAACTCCATAGACGGGAACGGCGGCCGTGTCACTCATGTCAAACGGGGTTTATGCGATGACATCGGAAAAGCTCCGTTTCAACTGTGCCCCGGAGGGCCATTGAAACCGTATGGAACTTATTCTGGCAGGTCAGTTCTTGTCCATCGTCTACGTGGGATGCATGATTGAGTACCTTTCCCTGGCCGAGAGGCTGCGCCATCCAAAAACCATTTGCGAAGCGGTGAACCATGTGTCAATTTGCTATGCTTTAATTCAATTACTGTTCAATATTCGATGTGCGTCAAGAGTCTCTCGCTCGCCGTTCAAGCGGTTGTCAAGCGCAGTAGCATTTCGGATCTGATCCAATTCCTCAGACTGACGGACGGACGGTTGAACTCAATTTGGGTTCCACTCTATGTCGGTTCACATCAACTGACGTTCTTCCTATTTTGAAAGTTGCTTCCTTTTTTTTTTTGTTTGCTGCTGACATCCAACGACAAGTTTCAGTTCAGAGTCTATCTGTCAGTTTGCTCTCAACTGCGATCTAAAAAGTTCTACGGCATTCCCAGAGTGGCCTTAATAACTGGATGACCAGTCAGCTCACTTGATTGTAATGTCTTCGTAACTTGATTCCCAGCTGAACTAAAACATTCGATTTTCAGAACATTTTTTCTGCGTCCTATGGTTGATTATTTAAACACCTGACCGGGTAAATTGAAATTTGTCTAAATAAAAATAATAAACCAATTTCGACGACGACCCTCCTTTGGAAATGAAACTATGTAGTTCTAGAACACAGTTATTTAGTGGCAAAAACAAACACCCGTTGGCAAACCCAGACGGAAGGTAAACGAGGCCTTTCGCTATCTTTCGGAACACATTTTACACGTGTATTTACAAGTTCCTACCGTCGTACTTGATTATGTTCAAACCTCACGATAAAAATGGCTTTGCCTGCGTCAGGAGAAACCGAAAAAAGGTTCAAATAAACAAAATCTGACAAACAAGCCGCACGGGTATAATTTAAGGTGATGCGTGCTGTTGACCGTCGACTCGGTGTGGGTACAAGCCGGAATGTGCGTGGGCTGTTCGTTTTCAATATTCACAAGAAAGATTCGCCATATCGCAGAGTTTTTCCAATTCGCTTCAGCAGACCAGTCCAGTCTTGCCAAATGCTAACCTGACTTTTATCGTCCTTTTTTCCCCCTCTCTTCAAATGATCGACTGTTATGCGGGAACCTCATAAAAAAAAAACAAACTGATTTGATTTGTGTGAGGATGTTTGTCTAGCCTATCCAAATCCCACAAAAGGTCAAGGTTCTTCATCGAGACGAAAGAAAGCTTTTGTTGGGCTGATTAATTGGAAGTTGCTTCCAATTTGTAGCGGCTTTCTTGAGATGACATTTGATTTGTCAGTATACTAAACCAGATGTTCCATAAATTCCAACCGGCGAAAAAATCTTTGAACGTCGGAAATAAGCTTTATCGCTTTCAAAATTTAAAACGATAACAGGTTAATCTTGGCATGAGTATTCTCTGCACCTACTAGCACCAACAACAACAACAGAAAAAAATGAAGCCAGACCATTTTAATTTGAACCGGAAGAAACCACTTCAGGACCACTTTTTCGTTTCTTTGTTGTGCAGTCTCACTCAAAACACGATAAGTCCGATAATTTCCTTTTCATTTTTACAGCCCACCCTGTCTGGCTGGGACATGGCCGACCTCGGAGAAAACCCGCCGCCATTTTTTTTTATTCTTTCCAACTACAACTTCCAATTGTTATCCTATCTAACTGAATAGCAGCACACCAACCGTTCAGTGGAAGTGGATCGGAGCAAAATCCATTCTTCTGCACGACTGACTTCTGCTGCCAGCCTCGGCTGAAAGACCAAAAAGAAACATAATCTAAAGTGGGTGAACGGGTGGAAACCTGTTTATGTGGCGTAAATCCTTTTTTTGGTGTATGGCCTTTTCTTTTGTCGCTTGAGAAACTCACCGCTTTTGGCTTGCTGACAACAACAACAACAACAAAATATAGCTGGTGATTAGATCTGGAAGTTGATCCTGGTCGTGCAAAAAAAGAAAAGAAGATCAATGATAGGAGGAAAATGGGTTCGAACCGTTCATTTATTACGAGACGGTGATTGTGGAATATTATGTTTGGTTTTTGACGTGAATCCGTCTTATTTTACAGAAAGACGCCTTTTCGAATGAACTTGCGATAAGTTTTTGAGCACGTTAGATGGAATTGAAATGGTTTTATACCATTAATAGCTAACAGGAGTAGCAGCATTATGATCCACACGAGAACAGTTAAACTACAGGTAAAATTTTGATACCTTTGTTAAAACCGCAACTGAAAACCTCCATCCATGAAAAGTGACTAAAAGCTGTATCCAGCATTGCTTATTGTTTATTGTGGAGCAGGGAGAAGCCCAGTGGAGTTAGTTTAGCTAAAACTTTCTCTCCAACAGGCATAAAACTTCCTCATCTTTTGCATCAACAGATTAATATGATCCGAATGATACATGATACATAATAACTTAAAACTAAAACTTCGAAATAATACAATGATGAGAGAAAACTAATACATAATATACTACACTCTAAAAAAATTTGAATATTACAGGTGACTTAATTTCTCATACAATGTAATTCATAAAGACCTAATTTGTCAAATGACGGAAAATTTCATTTGTAAGGACTTAATGTTAGAATAGCTTGAGTTTTACTGGTTTCGACTGTAACTTGCGTTCTGCTAGAAGGTGCGACTGTATGAATTTAAATGCACCTTTTACCAACCAAGCAGATGTATGCTTCTGTGGCTCAGTCGATTAACAGACGTACTTGCGATCCAATGATTCTCGGTTCAAGTCGCGGCGGTTACTATCAGTATTCTTTTTTTATTTCAACGAATTTCATGCATGGAATTTTAGACACAATATTAAATGTTCTGCCACGTGATTTTGCGTGAACAGCGACGCTCCATTTATGTGCATCTTATAAGATTTAAAATCACAGGGATTTTTTAAGTGTGTATACTCTAGTTACTAGAATCTATCGAGACAGATAACTGAGAAACAGCTTTTCTAGAACATTACGAGAATAATGAAGGTCAAATACATTGGCGCACATACTAGTCAAAGGTTCGTAATAACCGTAGTTAGTTCTAGATGAGGGTATTCCAGGAAATGGGTGGAAACGAAGAGTACAGCGGTGCATATCTAAGTGTAACAATTGTAGAAGATCTGAACAGTCTATACGAGCTTGTAGTAAATCAGCGACAACAATGACCTTACATACGTAACGTCGAACAGAAAGCAAATCTAGGTCAATCAGCTTGCAACGATCTTCGTAGCTCGGAAGGTTTAATGGGTCTCTCCACGGAAGACGAAGAAGTGCAAAACGGACGAATTTGCGTTGGATTGATTCAAGGTGTTGAATGTCTCCAAGATAAAAAGGTGACCAATCGACAGATGCATACTCTAGAGTCGAGCGTATCAAGCTATAACAAAGTGCTTTCAGACAGTAAATATCTTCAAAATTCTTGGAAACACGAAAAATGAAACCAAGAAGCCTAGAAGTTCTAGAAATAGTGAATTTTCTGTGCTCCTTGCAAGTCAATTTGGAATCTAATTAAACTCCTAGATCCATGACTGCCGATCTTCGATCTTAACAAACTGTATTTGAGATATTATAATCGAAGCTCGCAATTAAGCATTTGCGACTGAAGAAGATAACGGAGCACTTTCAAGGGTTAGTATCATCTTGTTGACTTCACACCAGTTCGAAAGATTGTCCAATTGCATTTGCAAAAATTTGCAGTCTTCAGTATGCAGTTCAATAATGTTGAACAGCTTAAAATCATCCGCACAAGATAGCTTCATGCATTCTATCGATAAATAAATCATTAAGGTAAATTAGGAAGAGGAACGATCCTAGATGACTACCCTGAGGGACACCAGAGCTGACGGTGAAAGGTGAAGTCGTGCAATCACCAATCTTCACTATCATTTCACGGCCGGTCATGCACGAGTGTAACCAGTCAAGGATAGAGCCAGTAAATCCGAGTCTTTCAAGTTTGGAAATCAAAATTTAATGGATAATCTTTTCGAAATAGGCGAAAAAGTCGGTGTAGATAGAATCAACTTGCCGACGAGCTTGTAACATACGTAAGATTTATTGACGTTGATCGCTTAGGCATGAAGCTATGTTGGGTCTCCGATATATAAGCTGAGCAGTTGTGCAGTAATGAAACCGAGAACAATAATTTCAAACAATTTAGACACAGCACATAATGCTGCTATTCCACGGTAATTAGATATAACGTTTTTGCTACCTTTTTTATGAACAGGCAAGACATATGACTTTTTCCATAAATCGGGAAAAGAACCAGAGTGTAGAGATAAATTGAACAATAATGATGCAGGTAGTAATAAATTATCTAAGCACTTCTTTATCAAACTGGATGGAATTCCATCTCACTCAATGAAAACTTCAATTTTAAACACGCTGATCTGACAGTGGAATTTGTGATGATAGAATGACGACCTATTGGAGAACGAATGGGGACATTTTTGGCAGCTTCAGAGACTTGTTGAGAGGTTAAGTTCTCAGCGGAAAAATCGCTACTGAAGTGCTCACGAAATAAGTAGCAGATGTCGAGTGTGGTGGATGCTTCAGCATCGTTGAGTGTCATGATGGTAGGTGGTCCTGTCTCCTTCCTTTGTTCGTTGACGTAGTTCCAGAATTTTTATGGATTGTTTTTGAGATTGTTCTGAATGTGACGTTGAAAGGCAGTATATAAGGTTTTGTACAGACGTTTTTATCTATTGTTGAGATGTACGTAATACGCTCTGAGAGTGAAAGATGGACGCTTAGTGAGTTTTCTGAATGCCGAACGTTTTGCAGATTTATAGTACTTCAGAGATGAATTAGACCATGGCTGACGGAGTGCTTTTTAGGAGTGAGCTTATCGATAGCATAGGATACGATATGCGTCCATAACAAGACAGCCGAATTACAGTCTTCATCGGTTAACAAAGAGTTCCAATTCAAGTTAGAGAAAAAATCATTGCGGCGAAATTAGTTTTCCTAAAATTATAACATGTTTCTTCAAAAACAATACTAGCTTACATTCTGCAATGGTGAGATGGTGATGCCGACAGATTTTAACGAGAGAATCAGTAACAACTGATATAGAACACAAGTGAGATAGCTCTTGGCTGACAAAAAAAAAAGATCAAACATACGCTTATTACAGTTGTAATGGTTGTTTAATTGAACTAGACCCGCAATATTGTAGACGTCGAGAAGTTTTGAGGTGCTCTGAGTTAATGTATAACATGCAACATCAGGATATAAGAAATTGTACGGGCTGCGAGTCTATTTGATGTCAGGATGATTGAATCAATAATAATCCTATCGTTTAATGAAAGGTTGCGCACCTTCTTGCGAACGTTCCTGATTGAATTCCGTACAGACTTCTTGGCGACAAGTTTTGACACTTTTTTCCAATCTTTTTCGAACTGCTGCCGGGACATGTTTCCTAAGATGTGCTTTCGTTAATGGCCAAAATTCTTCAATTGGTCGAAGTTGTGGGCAGTTTTGGAGAATTCATGTCTTTTGGGACGAAAGTGACATTTTTGGTAGTATACCATTCTACCGTTGATTTCGAGTAGTGGCAAGAAGCAAGATCTGGCCAGAAGACAGCAGGATCCTTGTGGCTTCGAATCATGGGTAGAAGTCGTTTTTGTAAACATTCCTTGATATATTTCGCTGTTCATTGAAGCACTGGTGATTAAGGGTTTCGAAATCTTACCGCAGCTACAAATTACTTGCCAGACCATAGCTTTCTTACCAAATTTTTCGACTTCAATCGATGTCTCGGACTAGTTTAACACTTGCCCTTTCTCGTACCGTATAATATTGTGGTCCCGGTAAGGATTTGTAATCGAGTTTCACGTAGGTTTCGTCGTCCATGATTATGCAGTTCAAATTTCCAGCAAGAATCGTATTGTACAGCTTTCGAATCCTCGGCCTGATCGATGCTTCTTGTTTCGGACTACGTTTTGGTTGTTTCTGCTTCTTATAGGTTCAAAGATTCAAACGTTCTTTCGCACGAAGAACATTTGACTTCGAAGTGCCCACTTTTTTGGCCACATCCCGAAGTGAAACCTCCTTCTTTTGCTCGAATGCCTTCAGTATACGTTTATCCAACTGAGGGTTAGCAGAACCTTTTTTTCGACCCGTTTTCGGTTTATCCTCAAAGGTGTTATCCTCACCGAACTTCCTGATTGCATTTCGCACGGCTTTTTCACTTACTCCTTCCATTTTTACTATCTTTCTCAGTGACAGTCCGCGTTCTGTGCACCATTTGTACACAATATTTCAAAGTTGTTCTGCTGAAAGTCCACGCATTTCGAAACAAATTAATGAAAACGAATAAACAACTGCACAAGTGGTTAGATAAGAGTGTAAACAACAGGACGCAGCCATTAAAATTGACAGATTCTGAACCATTGCGAAATGGCAGCGGTTTTTGATTGCGTCCATACTTTCTGGGACAGTCCTTAATTCAGATATATATGAGAGTGAACTGAGATGTTGACTAATTACATCATTATCATTAACACGATCAGGAGGAATGTAAATCGCGCAGATAAACAATTTAATGTTTGAAAGAGAGAGAGAGACCCAGAATTGTTCAACACTGGAGCAGTTTGAGACAGGTAGTAAGCGATAATTGAACTTGGAGCGCCAGGCAATCAAAACTCCACTGTCACTTTTTTGCGACTATTACTTTCGTTCCTATCCTGACGCATTATTGTTAGTCGTATGCCCATTTTGGATGTATTATTCTTTCTACTGGTTTCAGGTAAAAAAATCGAATAATCTTATATTAATCGATTTAGTATTTTTGCTATTAACTTATTGTGTAAAAATATAAAGTAGAGAGATTGATTCAATATCTTGATGAGGAAACATTGGGTAAGAAAAATAGAAGGGTTAGATTACAAGGGGTACAATTTTCCAAGATCTTTTCTACCGTCTTGTTGGTTGTGTTTTATCACATCCACAGTAGTTAAGTTGGCAGAACGATTCCCTCAGAATGAATACCTCCTGTATAATTTGCAATAAATATTTTACGGGTGGCTTGTTAGGCCGTGTTTGCTCTGTTTAACGTCGCAACTAGCACTATGACGATCCCGTTGGTGGGGTTGCCACCTTGGATTTAGCTGGACGGGATGCAGCATATCAAACTCAGCCGCTGGATACCAGAACGGACACTGTTTGAAGCCGCTCCTAACATGGAGTACAGAGGCTCCGACATCCTCTAAAGAGGACCCCCTTCCCTGTCAGCATATGACCAAGGTCCCGCCGTGGTTGGTTACCCGATCTTTCCTATGGTTACTCGTACCCCAGCCAGCACCGCGGTGATAGGAGTTACGGGACAAGAGGATAAGAGCCACACTGGAGCCTGAATTACGCATTTTCCAGTCGTTTACCAACCCTTCAGAATGAATAACTATCTGTTATTTTCATTTCTCCAGTCGTATTCTTCCAAAACTTGGTAAGAAATCTTGTAGTTTGGAACGCGTATTAACCGAAATTATTAATCGTTCTGGTTTTACTTCTTGTGTGAGAAAAAAACAAATAATGACAAAAGTTTTAGTATCGGAATGTGAATGATTGTGTTCATCAATTTGGCTTTCCAACTCAGTAAAAATTATGCGTAGTTTGGTAACCAAAACTGCATTGAATCTTTGTTTGACAGCATATGAGTAAGGAATCGCAATAACATTTATTGTAACAATGTAGCATAGGAATGAACTGTTGGGTCCAATTTACAATATCAAATCTCGAGATTAAGTCCTTCGGATGAAATATACATCGAGACTTTAAACTTTGAACAGGAATATTCTCCGGTAGATAGATTTGAGCTGTCAGATCATCATCAAATAATTTCGGATTCTTTTCTCAAGCAGTACAAGTATTCTAAGGCAGGAACTCTCTCAAGACGCTGTAGCTCCACCAAAACGAGGTATATAAGGACATTGTCAAGCGCAAACTCAAAGAGAACTGTTGTACAAAGAGCTTACAAGAAAGATAAGTGAATATTTGTTCTGTATTCTGTATGATTTGAACATAAAATGAACATGAATTAAATTTTGATTAAATTTGATAAAAAATTTAAACTATTTGACAAATTGTTTTAGTTTCTATCTGTTCACTTTAATTATCTTTCTTATAAATCAAGAATTTAATGAACGGAAGAGGCGAATGTACAAAGTTCTCAAATACAAAAATAAGGTTGAAAATTCGCATCACAAAAACCGCATAACTTGAAAAATTCGCATAAAACACGCAAATTTAAAGAAAATTTTTAAACCAAATGTTTCAAAATCATATGAAACATCGAGTTCTGGTGTTATTCAGATTTTGTTTTTTTTTTTTTTGAATATCGACTTTGGAACTTTAAGATTTGTCATAAATACATTTGCTGCTAACCTTTCTCAAATGTTTGTTTCTAAGTTGGCTAAGCCCACTATTTACGAGAAACTGCCCCTTTTAGACAATTTTGAGTTCACTGCCAACTAAAACTGAGCTATTTCCCACATTGGGAATCACTGGCCAAGTTCTTCTCATCAGAGAAAAAGCCCGCTTAGATCTACTAAAAAGACAATTATGACTTTTTGGCCGACATACTTTGAGCGCCGTTCGTTCCGAAGAAGTGGAAATTAATGACTTGCAGTAGTAAAATTTTTTGCTTATAGAAAAAATTCTCCAACAATGTTCTTCTAAGAACCATCTGAAACTTATACTGTGACAGAAAAATGACAAGACTTTATGATAAGTAGTTAAATAATTGCAGTTACTTCCTCTTGGCCTAATAATGTGAATATTCTGGCTGAATAACAACTACTAGTTATTTTTGCAATACATTGAAACCTCTATTTACGAACTAAGCAGGGGTTCGGAAATCGAAATAGTTCGAGATAAAGTTATTTGGAATTTAGTTTGTGAAAAAGTTTTGTGTAATGAATATGGAAACCTCCAATAATACGACTATTTTCGGAAAGTTTGTGAAGTGTAGTTGCAAAAAAATGTTGTTTGGGGCCGATTCAAAATCCAACATGGACTGAAATATTTTTTTGGATCAAAACTAACTTTATTCATCAACGTAATCTCCATCAAGAGCAACGCAGTCAATCCTGCGTCGCTCTAACATTTCAATGCCACTTTTGAAGAACAATGTACCTTTTGCCTCAAAATAGGCCCCAGTTTCAGCGATAACCTCTTCATTCGTGCGAAATTCCTTACCGGCGAGCATTTTTCCAGGTCTGCGAACAGCCAGTAGTCGCTGGGAGCCAAATCTGAAGAATAGGGTGGATGTGGGAGCAATTCAAAGTTCAATTCATGAAGTTTTGTCGTTGTTTTGATTGACGTGTGACACGGTGCCATGTCTTGATGAAACGAAATTCAGCCTTCAAACGCTTCAATAACGTCATATATTATTCACTGTTAATGGTAAACCTTTTCTAAAGATAGTCGATAAATGTTACACCATGCACATCCCAAAATACCGAGGCCATAACTTTTCCAGCCGATGTTGTGCTTTCGTATGCATTGAACGAGGTTCACCAGTTGCTGTCCACTCAAATGAAGATCATTTTGATTCCGGAGTGAAGTAATGAATCCATGTTTCATCCATTGTCCAATATCGACGCCAAAATTCCGGTTTGTTACGATGTAACTGCTCTCAGAATCACCAACACGTTCTCGTTTTTGGTCAACAATGAGCAAACGCGATACTCACTTTGAACAGAGCTTTCTCATAGTCAAATGCTCGTGCAATATAAAACCAAAACCAACACGTTCCTTTGATATCTTTACGATGTCAGCTAACTCATGCAGCTTCAGTTTTCGATAATTAAAAACGATTTTTTTTTGTTTTTTGGTGCTACCGCCTTATTTTTACGTCTATTGCGTTCTGCATCATCGGTGTCTCTACGACCACGTTTGAAAAAAAAGGGTGTAGCCGGGTTTCCATATAAAAACTGCCTCCAAACAGAACAAAAATTGATATACGCTGTTTGAAAGGGTTTATATTGGAGTTGATTTTCCCAAAAATTTAACCCTTTAAGGTGAAATGTAGCATCATAAAATGTGCGTAAAATTTTATCCGCTTCAGTTGAACGAACCGTCGCACAAAGCATACCAAGAAAAACGGGCACATAGAAACAATTTTTTTTTCAATGATTGAGCGCAGTGGGCTTACCTCTCGTAATATTGGCATATAAAAAAGACTGGACGTAATGGATTTTTGAATCCTTCACACTTTGAATATATGCTAATTCAATCGTTATTGTTAGTGATTACTCTTACACTAGAGCTATGAATCACGAGTAATTATGAATGACTAACATGAGGTTAAATGTAAATGACCAACTTGCTAACCATGTATGTGCCTGTTGTTTTTCAATGTTTATCATATTGTTTGTATCACGATAATACTTGGTTTGTATTTCATCCAGTAGCTTGTCAATGATGAAGTTATAGTTTTGCTATGAAAATTGCTACAATCTAAAATAATACCTGTTATACGATATCACACAGCCAGGCTTTATTGCTTCAGCAACATCAATGCATTGAACTGAACATAATTGGACATTATTAGCATTATAAATGACAGTTACTTAGAAAATAAACAATTTCTTACAATACCCATTTTATTGTATTCAACTTGTTTTTATTGCAACACAAAACGCAATGCTGCATAAATTCGCGTCATAATTTTATATGTAATTTTTGCTCACGATATAATACCACCGTGCCCACCGTGCATTTCTCACACCACCTTAATACGAAACAGCATGCGGAAAAGTTTATGTAAACTTTTTCAAATTTCGGTTGTTTTAGCTCAAATTTTATAATTTTGAGTTTCATTTTCAGATTCTTTGTGAAATTCTGCTACAAACACTACTTTTCAGTTCTAAAATCATCCCTGTGGAACGAATCAGTAACTGTTTATACATTTCAAAAACCAATTACGGCTCGGCAAAGCAAAATTTCAGAATTTTAAGAATATCTAATTACGATAAATTTGATTTCGAAAACTTAAGTGTTTTTGGTTTTTCGAAAATCGGTCTAATTTTTGAATAATTGATCAAAAACGCGATTTTCACATTCCGCAACATTTCACCTTAACTGCCATATTGGTGGAGTTATGGTGGTTTTTCTAATTTTCATTTTGTTTAATTTTTTCAAAAACCTCTTTTGCCAAAAAATTGAAAAAAATCAGGAATATTCAAGGAATCTGTCTGATTTTTTTCAAAATTTTTCAAAATGTATTTCATGTGAAAAAAATGTTCAAAATTTTCGAACTTTTTTTAATCGCACTTACAATTTTGTTACCACTCTAGATTTTACATAAAAAATAAATCATGTATGAGTACATTACGCTATATTTTTTCAGATTTAAAAAAAATTTGGACGGATATAATATCAGACTTTGAAAAAATAAATCATTCGGAAAGCCATGCGTCTCCATCAAATTGTCATCATCTGATGGAGACGCATGGTATTTAGTTCTAAGACCATATATCAAATGCCCTTAGAACTAAATACCATGCGTTTCCATCTACAACTTGAGTTCAGGGCTTAAAAAAGAATTTTCATAAGAAAGGATTGGTGAGAGAAACATGAATCAGAAGTAACTAGCATTGTATTTCACTCGACAGTTTCGTAGTAAAATTTGTGCATCGCATTAATTTGTAATTCAAAATAACATACTTTCTTCTTATATGGTTGGAAAAGCTTTTTTAATTTGTCTAATATTTACGCTTCATCAGAAACAACAATAAAACGTTGGTTTACTGACTCAAAACGTGGTCGTAGAGACACCGATCATGCAGAACGCAGTGGACGTACAAATGAGGCGGTAACACCAGCAAACATGAAAAAAAAATCCACAAAATCGGTTTTTAATGATCGAAAAGTGAAGTTACGTGAGTTAGCTGGCATCGTAAAGATACCAAAAGAAGTAAAGCAAAGCCTTGGCATTACATTCCTTTTGTGGAATTTGGCCTTTCTGTTTCAACAGACTTCGCAGCCGATTCTTAGTGTACCGAATCATTGCATGGCTAGTACTATGGATCCTACTGACACTAAGAATCCTTCCAGGTCGGGGCTCGAACATACGACAACTGGCTTGTATGACCAGCGTCCTATGCATTGAACCACCAACCCGAGAACGCTCCAATAATGCTATATAATATTCACTGTTAATGGTATTTCCTTTGTCAAAATAGTCGATAAATATTATACCACGCACATCCCAAAATACCGAGGCCATAACTTTTCCGGCCGATCGTTGTGCCTTGGAAGAGGTTTTTCAGTTGCTGTCCTCTCAAATGACGTTTGATTCCGGAGTGAAGTGTTGAATCCATGTTTCATCCATTGTCACATATCGACGCCAAAAATCCGGTTTGTTACGATCTAACTTCTTCTTATCCAGCACTGATACTTCCTGCTAAAATCGAGCAAATAGCAACGGTGTAATTTTCCCACGAATTGAGTTTCGCTGAAATGTTGGATGATAATGACTTCCAGTTTACGAGAAATAATTTTTGTTAAAAAAAATTTTTCTTCCTTAAAAGTTCCCACCTTGCAAATGTATAAACGGTTGATAGGGAATAGTTGTCTTGAGAATTTTTTTTATCAAAATCAAGTGTGGTTTTTGGTAAGTCGATTTTAAATTTTTAAAATCAATTTTCATCATTGTAGGACTCGATACGGATTTTGTTCAGTATTGTTATTCGAAAATATGATTGATTTTGTAAAAATTACTAGTGCAATAGTTTTGTGCAGGAGAAAAAATAGATTAAAAAAGTTGGACTCTTTTCAAAAGACAGCCTAGATCTATTCCGGAAAACAAAGGATGTAAAGTGGTCTGTTGTGATCAAGTCCACATGTCCAAGAAGTTTCATTCAAATCAGTTAGTGTGCGGCTAACATAGAGCTAAACCATCATGAATAACCCTATTATAGCTATCTCGAACTAAGTGATTCTTTACATAAACTGGTTCGAGTCATCAAACATGCTCCACAGTATTGAAAATATACAAACTGACATCGATCACAGAAAAAAGTTACAATTCTGTGACACGTGTGTTCATAATGTTGCGATACCTACAGCCACAGATATTTCTATACCAAACACTCAACTCTTGCCTTCTCAGCCGACATGATTGGGTTTGACACATTCACTTTGATAGTATTATATTGAGCACTACAACAGTGCCACCCGATGGCGGTTGACGAGTCTTGCCCCCCATCTTGTGCCTCGCTTTGATCGATGTTGTATTAACGAAAGGGTGGTAGCGCAGTAATGAGAGCCTGTTGGTGTAGCAAATTGATTGATTGGCACTAATAATGACAAAATGTATTACACGCCACGTTCAATATTTTCGACGTTGGGAATTAACTCCCCACTCTCGAGTCCCTGCGGCCGGATTTGTTTGTTGAAAACGTTGGAGTTGAATGGTTGCGTTCATCGCATCACGGTCAAATCGGCAAGTGGCTTTTGATCTTTGATTTTCAATCTAATTAGTGATCGAAAGCTATTCAAACTGCATGTTTAGCTGGAAAATTTATGCAGTGCTGTTTTTTTTTCTAGCTATAACAATAGCTATTGGATCAGACTGCAAAGCAGCTATTCATTTCCTGGTTCATTATTTCCGCCAACAGAAACAATAAATTACTGGCAAATCCGGTAGCAAAACGGTAATCATCCGAATCGGCCCCCACTCGGAGGGCTATCGTTTGCCGACTAGTACCGTGTTGATTCGTGTACTTAAAATGCTCCCCGGCCACCATGCCCTCATTTATCATCATCACCATAACCTTGACGGGGGACACGTGCTCAACGGATGATTTCATCGCTTAAAAGGTAAAATAGAACAGGTTGAACATCGAAACTTACTCGGTACGAGAAATTTGCTCCACGATATTGTCATCCGTTCGAACATCTTAGGAATACTGATTTAAACGTTGTCTTCCATGGACAAGCTTAACTAGAAACTTAGAATTCGTAACTTACAGTCTAATGGGAGAACGTGATGAATTAAATTGCCACTGAAGAGATCGAGTGTCAACATATTTATGGCGTTTTTCATTGAAAAACACTGGTGGCGTGGATTGCTCTGGTTTTGCACTTTCGAGCAGAAATCGCAATGAAACACCGTCAGAATGTTGCATTTCTGCTCGAAAGTGCAAAACCAGAGTAATCCACGCCACCAGTGTTTTTTCAATGAAAAACGGCATTATACTTAGTAACATAATTTTGAAGGCGCACTGCATTTTCTAATTTTTATAAACTAATTACTTCAAACTAGGGTATTGTCAATAACTGTGTCAACATATTTGAAAAAAGTATTTTTAATTTATTGACAGATGGCTTTTTGGTCAAGTATTACTTTACAAAATATTTATTTTGCGTTCAAGGATGCGTCGTTTGGAAGGAATATTACTTCTTCTTCATGGCATCTAAGCCCTGAGAAGCCGTTGCCGTAAATTTATGTAGGCAGGCACGTACCCAGAGGAGGGGCTCATGGGGTCTTGGCCCCTCCCGAAATTGTACAATTTCATCGGTTACATCGATATATATTATTTTTTTCCCTTTATGGGCTTCTCTAGCCGAGGGGGGGATTACATCGATATATATTATTAACACATTAATTGACAGACAATGCACCGGTATGCAAGAGCATCACGTAGGTTTTATTTTGTAGTTTTAGACCCTATTTCCGGAGCCTGCTGCTCGGCCATCCATGGAAGTTGACCATCAATGTCAACTTCCCTCTCTGAGCAGCCTAGATAGCCGTGTAGTGTCGGTAGCGGTTTCCCAACTGGCTAAGAATAACGCTACGGTCCACCTGTACCGTTGATAAGCCGTGTGGCATCCGGCGGAATTATTTTTTTTACCAAGAATTGATCCACTGGTTTCCTGTTCCATGTCGTAAAAGGCCACAAAAATAGGAACTCCTAAGTCAAGGTGTATTTCCGTGCCGATGGCTGGATGGCTCCAGGAGGTTAAACAATGCAGTCGTGAACGGAATATCTTGGGGTTTTCCCTTACTGTGTTAAGCGAAGCTCTGGCACAGTGGACGACTTCTTTCTTCGCAACTCGTTAGGTTTAAATGATTAAAACATTTAAAAAAATCCTTACATGGTTCGCTATAGGCGATTATAAGCCAATATATTTGGTTTCTTGTAGTTGTTGTACGGTTAGTGCTGGAGGTGAAATGTTCGTTACTCTAATTGATAATGGTTAGAGTGGCACAAATCAATCTTCAGCATAAACGTACAGCAACTATGAATCTATCCAGACTTCCGCAAGAAAGTTTCTATAGCTTCTATAGCTTTGGTTCAAGAACCATATTTCCAAAAGGGAAACTTCTACGTTGGAAAATTGTTAAACCCAGTCTTTGTTGCCTTCAACAAGAGCGGTATGACTAATCCACGTGAAATGCCTCGAGCATGCATACTTGCAAATAGTGCTCTCGATGTTTCTCTCATATCGGAGCTCACAACTCGGGATATTTGTGCTGTCACAGTTGGTATGACTATTGATGGCATAGACAGGAAATATGTCTATTGTTCGGCATATTTACCGCATAACCAACCTTCGCCAAGCGATGACTTCAAAAAGGTTGTATCATACTGCTGCAAGAGTGATTTACCGCTTGTAATCGGCAGTGACATAAATGCTCACCATATCATTTGGGGCAGCACAGATATAAATTCGAGAGGCTCTGATATGATGGAATTTGTGAGCAGTACAAACCTGCGCATAGTTAATGCAGGAAATTTTCCAACTTTTGCGAAATCTGGAAGAGAGGAGGTTTTGGACGTAACTCTCTGCTCTGATAGAATTGCGCATGAGTTGGTGAATTGGCTCGTCTCCGATGAGCTCGAACCTTCGTTGTCTGATCATAAGTACATATTCTTTGATCATTCAAACGTTAAATTTCATATTATCACATATCGTAATCCCAAATCTACAAACTGGGACCTCTATGAAGAGGGCATGGCGACTAGATTTTACGGGTACCAACCAACAATTGAAACCCCAATTGATTTGGAAAATGTTGTCGACGAGACAAATTCACTCATAGTTGCAGCATATGAAGAGGCTTGTCCACTTCGGATTGTGCGAGCTACTAGAGGAACTCCTTGGTGGAATGCTGAACTTGCTAGACTAAGGAAACTATGCAGAAGAGCTTGGAACCACCGACGCAAAGATGGGTCGGAGGCATTCGTGTCGGCTCGAAGGGCTCACAAAAATGCTCTTCGATCGTCTGAGCGAAGTGGTTGGAAAAGCCTCTGCACAAATGTCTCTAGTCTCAACGAGGCTAGCAGATTAAATAAGTTACTTTCGAAGTCTAAGGACTTCAATGTCAGTTTCTTAAGAACTTCAGATGGTGAACACTTGTCTGAAGAAGGTGATGTACTTCACTATCTTTTTGACACTCACTTTCCAGGATGTATGGATCCATCACCGACAGCTCTTCCCGAGACTTTTTCAGGTAGTTACGATTCTTGGGCCCTTGCTCGAAGCGTTGTGACGATTGAATCGGTCAAATGGGCAGTTGAGAGTTTTGCTCCGTACAAGTCTCCTGGAAAGGATGGAGTTTTCCCAGTGTTACTGCAGAAAGGGTATGAACATTTCAAACACGTTTTGAAGAAAATACTTACTTTTTGTCTTGCGACTGGATATATTCCAAGAGCCTGGCAGGAAATAATTGTCAAATTTATTCCCAAAGGCGGTCGCGACACTTATGAGGAAGCGAAGAGTTTCAGGCCTATCAGTCTTAGCTCATTTCTTCTTAAAACAGTGGAACGCATAGTCGATCACTATATCAGGAATGTTAGTTTGGGCGTGCATCCGCTACATGGAATGCAACATGCTTACCAGCGTGGAAAGTCCACTACAACCCTGTTACATGATGTTGTGTACAACATTGAAAAAGCTTTCTCACAAAACCAATCTTGCTTGGGAGTTTTCCTAGATATCGAAGGTGCCTTTGATAACGTGTCTTTCAATTCAATTCTGGAAGCAGCCCGTGGTCATGGCATACCTTCAAGTATCACAAATTGGATACACGCAATGCTTAGCAATCGACTTCTTTGTTCATCGCTTCGGCAAACAGAGATTAGAAAGCTGAGTGTCCGTGGGTGTCCTCAAGGTGGTGTACTATCCCCACTTTTATGGAACCTAGTCGCTGATGGTTTATTAAGGAAACTTAATAACCTTGGATTTCCGACTTGTGGTTTTTCCGACGATTATCTTATATTGATGAACGGTATAAGCATTAACACTCTCTTTGATTTAATGCAGCAAGTCCTGCGATCTGTTGAACAATGGTGTTGTCAGGTTGGATTATCTATAAATCCGGGCAAAACATCAATGGTGCTTTTCACTAATCGTAGGATAATCACAGGAGCTCGTCCGTTACAGTTCTTTGGTTCAGAGGTCATTATGGTCGATCAAGTTAAATACGTCGGGGTTATTCTTGACTCAAAACTGAATTGGTCTGCTCACATTGATTTCAGGATTAAAAGAGCTTGCATGGCTTTCGGCCAATGCAGACGAGCTTTTGGAAAATCATGGGGACTCAAACCCAGATATATTCATTGGATCTACACAACTATTGTTAGACCAATTTTAGCATATGGTTGTCTTGTATGGTGGCAGAAAGGAGAAGTCGCGACAGTTCAGTCAAAGCTAAATCATCTCCAAAGGATGGTCCTAATGGCGATGACAGGAGCATTCACGACAACTCCTAATGCTGCTCTAGAGGCGCTACTGTGTATTAAACCACTACATGTGTTCCTAAAACAAGAAGCATTATCTTGTGCATACCGTCTTAAGGTTACAGGGCTTTGGAACAGTAACCCATTAGATTATGCTACCAGCCACACTCGCTTGTGGTCTCAAATGGTTACATGGGATGAGTATTTACTCGCTCCTAGTGACCTAACTCTCACATGCAGTTTTCCTTTCAAAACATTCCATGTGAGCTATCCTCTTCGTGAGGAATGGTTGTCTGGTTGTCTGGAACGACAACTTGATGAACACATAGTTTGTTATACGGACGGTTCTCTGTTGAATGGTCGTGCTGGTGTTGGTGTCTACTGTCGTGAAATGAGGCTGGAGCAGTCTCATTCACTTGGTAGATACTGTACTGTGTTCCAAGCAGAAATCTACGCGATTCTGTGTGGAGTACAATCGGCACTTCAGCAGAGGATCTGTGGTAAACGAATTTATTTTTGTTCCGACAGTCAGGCAGCCTTAAAAGCACTCAGTTCGAATGACTCACGGTCGAATCTAGTGATCGCATGTCGAACTCAAATTGAAGACCTCAGCATTTCAAATGCTGTTTACTTCTTATGGGTACCCGGCCATTCTGGTATTACTGGAAATGAATGGGCTGATGAGTTGGCTAGAGCTGGTGCAACGAATGATTTCGTTGGTCCTGAACCAGCTTTACCACTTTCAACTAGTTGGATAAAGCACAAGATTCGTTCTTGGGCTGCATCCAAACATGCCAGCTACTGGCGCAGCTTGCAAACTTGCGCTCAGACAAAAGCATTTCTACCAGATTTAAATTTGAAAATGTCAAAGTGTCTACTGCTTTTCTCCAAGCATCATTACAGTATTCTGGTCAGAGCTCTGACTGGACATTGCAAACTCAATTATCACATGGCTACTATTCAACGTACTGAGTATTATTCGTGTGATTTGTGTGAATGCGATTATGATACTTCATATCATCTGATATGTAACTGTCCCGCATTGACGCAGCTACGTATCCGGGTTTTTGGTTCTCCATACATGGTTGAGTCTGTGTATGCGGAGGTAAAATTGAAGGATATCCTCTCGTTTCTTACCCAATGTGGTAAGGAGCTATAGACAGAAGGGTTCATCGTTCTTCCTGGAGTGAATGAATCCCTTCTGTATTCACCTTAAATAGAATTTGGCAGATTGTTTGGCATCCTTTTGGGGGTACCGAATTTACTTCTGCTCGTACATACTGCGAATCGTTCTGCATTCTTCCGGGAGTGCAGAATGGTGTCGCTTTTGTAGGATCTCTAAATCCTCTCGGGGGTTGGAGATTTTATTAACAGCAGACTGTTCGGGACCTCGTAGAGGTTCAGAATTTACTTCTGCTTCCACTAAATGTGATCCTCAGCAGATTGTTCAGCATCCCTTAGGGGTGCAGAATTTACTTCTGCTTTTATGTGTTTTTGTGTCGTCAATTTTTTCCATCCTCCTAGTCCAACCCTTACCATTTCCTTTCAATCCTTCCCTCTTATATATCGGGAAAATGATGCTAAAAACAAATTGATGGCAAGGCACAAATCTCCAAATATCAAGGGGAACGTGCCATTTGAGCCAATTTGTTCTGATTCCTGATTCCTGAAGAGCATCACGTAGGTTTTATTTTGTAGTTTTAGACCCTATTTCCGGAGCCTGTAACCGGAAACCGCCAAAGTAAATGTTATGATCACCGAAGACTACCACGATACAAGAGAGCAACTTAAGATCACTCCTTCTCATGCTATTCGTGAATGATATGTGCATTGGATTGTCGTCATTTGAAGTAATGAATGCTCAAAATACACCAGTTACAGTTACTCTCATTAATCAACATATTCCGGAAAATGGACGAGTATTTATTCAGGGGCTATTTGTTTTCGATTCACTACCCAAGTAGCAATTCGCAACTAGTTATGATACGACTAAGTCCAAACTATGTTGCAACAAGAGTACGAATATGTTTTTTTATGTTATATTGGTTAAAACAAGGTGACAACAATGCTTCTTTATAACAAGTTATGGAAAATAAGTTATTTCAGTATGGCATTACAACGTAACGACAACTTATTTTTAACCGACATAGAAACTAGTAGAAACTGCGCTTTTTGAGTCACGCAAGTGGTTAGATGTTAGTAACAATAACTTAAATTTCTGGTTGCAAACTAATCATAAATAAGTTAGCGTAACAAAAATTGTTACTTGGGTACCTAGTAACAACGATTGCCTCAGTCTAAAATAGTTTAAAAAAATTTCATTTTCTGGGTAAATCATTGTGGATATCGGAATTTTTTCAAAGCTGAATTTATCGCATGCAGTGTGGCCATGAAACTTCAAACTGTTTGTGCGATAGGCTATTTCTAATCGAAGGCAATAACAATACAAAACATGTATTACACTAAACTTCGGAGCACTCATTATATAGATTCGGAAGCGGAAGCTGGATGAAACTGAGTAGAAATCAACCTATTTCCTACCTTTCATTTGAAACCAAGGATGGCTTTTATCGTATCAAAGAACGCTCACCAGCAACTCTTCACACGATTGAATCAGTGCCATCAAAGAGAGACGGACAAAACCCCGGCATGGCTCATTTAACATAGGATAGACACCAGTGCGAGAGCGAATTTCTCTCGATGACATTTCTGAGAATCCAAGGTTAGCACACTACTGTGAGGATCCTTTCTGAAGCAACAAACGGTCGCTTATTCTCGTTTCGCGATCCGATTCTATACAGGCAGTTGATAATTGCGATAGAATCATTTTACTATTGCCGCTTATTCTAGCTATGTACATATAACCTTTTTTTAAGTTGTGCCTATCAAAATGTATGTGAATACTCCAAACAAGGGTTTTGAAATATTGCAACCTAGTATGATCATATGAGTATGAGTATCATCAAGTTGAATCATCGATTAGTTTTTCTGCGACAATTGTCAACTTGCGATTCTCTCTTGGTAAATTCCACACAGCAACGATCATTATCAGACTGTAAATTTGTTTAAGGGCCGTGAAATACTCAGAATATGAAGTGGAGCGAAGAAATGTAGCAAAATTCTCTCACGGTTCATGCATTGAGAGACTCGAGTTCTTATAGCATCTTCTACCGGATTAAAATGTTGTATACAATAGCAGCTTCTGACAAATTTTCGGCAATCACCAACACTGTTTGAAACCATTCTTACATTCGTAAAAATTGGCCCAGTTATCTCTGAAATATCCTTTTGAGCAGAGCTTAAAATTGTAACGCATTCTCAGCGAAAGAATCCAGTCCAGCAGTCTCATTTTCAATATTTTACTGTATCATTCGTAAACGACCGACACCAGAACAAACGAAGAGAGACGAAGCATTCTCGTTTCTCATTGAAAAAAAGAGAGAGTATAATTGCCAACGTTACTCTTTTCAAGACGACAAGACAAGACGAAACCAAACTAACGTCTTCAGAGAGCATCAGCCGAATTTCAATTCTAATTCTTTCATCGATATATTGAAAATCTGCGACGCTTGGCTATAAATAGTGACTAAAATATGACTAATCGAAGTAATTACATCCCAGAATCTCTTTGGAAAACAAAACTACTACAAATTCGAGCACCAATAGGTAAAAGTCACTGTGAAACCTTTTTCTGTCATTTTCGATTCTTAAAGCTTCGGTTGAATATCGACACTGCATACAATGAGATTTTCACTGAAAACCGCAAATGAATGAAAGGGCAAATGAAAAAGAGAACGCAATTTTGAAACTACTGTCCCGCTTATGTCATTGACTGGACATGGATTTCGTTCTCAAAGTTTGCAAGCGAAGCTGAGAGTGACAGTAATTTCTTGTCATTTTCGTCTATTTTGAGTCAACGAAAATGACTTTTACTAGCTCTGCTTGTGAGCTCTGTTTTGGAGCTTTGGGCCGCTACTAAGAAGAATCTTCTTCACTTCTAATAACGAATTTCCAGAATTTGCAGACACGGAAGATGGATCTCGGTGAATTAAGGATTCATATAGCGCTTTAGACAATATATTTTATAATAAGTTTGTTCACATCGGCTTAGTGATTTCTGAAAAATCGACGACGTTCTCTCTTTCGAAATTTTGGCATTCCCTCTCTCTGAATTAAGTTTGTTCGACGAATAATCAACAAAAACTGCAAACTGAAGAACTTACTGAATAATTACAAATTATTTACTCCTGTTTACATTGTCACTTATAAAAACACACTCTTGAAGTCGTAAACTCTTTTGACCTCTTTCCTTCAACGTAGTCCCATCCAAGATATCCATATACTATTTAACTAAATTACCAATCACTTTCAATTAAAATTTAAAAATTTTTCTCAAATGATATGTACTGATGCTTTCAAGAATTTTATTGGTATTAAAGACTTACAACTAGATACATAAAAAATAACTGCAGTATTTTTATACTTTCCGAAATTATGCCGATTTCCGATTTCCGAAAATATGCGGGTTTTTTTTTTATGTGTGGGACGTATCCCTCACGTAAAAAAGGTCTAAAACCAGTAGTTGTTCATTTATCTGTGGGCCCCTCCCGAAACGAATTCCTAGGTACGGTCCTGTGAAGGACAAAATAACCTGGCTCGGGGATGGCTGAGCCGATTTTTACAATCTATTAAATATATATCACAAGATTCATTTAAAAGGCCATACTTTCCCCTTGAAAGCTTTCAAATTTGATCCGGATCCGACTTCCGGTTCCACTGTTACACGGTAATATGTGCTAAAATTGCCAAAAATAAGTACTCCTTGTTCTTGTGGGTGGCTGAACCGATTTTTACAAATTTAGTTTCAAATGAAGGTCTTACATACTCATAACAAAACTGACTTTTTTTGTGGATACTACTTGCGGTTCCGAAATAACATGGTTGTGAGTAGTTAACCATTTTTATTTATTTAGGAGATATCGGTTATTAGTTCCCGGTCCCGGAAGTACCGGAAATAGTTATTAAAAACCGCCGTCATTTAGAGCGACGAAGCAAAAAGGAGAAAAGTTCTAAATCTCTGTTTCTATATGAAAGTTATGACCGTTGCCGGCCAACCAATCTCAGTTCCCGGTTCCGGAAGCACCAATTCAAAAACTTCAAAACAGAGCTCATTTCATTTTTACAGTGATAACCGAATGGAATTTCAAATTTCTTGGTTGAATATGATAGTTTATGCCCGAAGAAACTTTCTAGTTTCTTTTTTTTCAAGATTCGATGGAAAATTTTTGTAAAATGCTATATTAATATTTAGAGCAGAGCTGCTAAATGTCACTATCAACTAGCAACTTTGCACGACGAAGATTGGAAAGTTTATGTTACTGGACTTCTGCCAACCAGGCTCTACCAATCATCATATATTGAGTGTCTGAGAGCCGATCTGGCTCACCAGGACGTTCATTGATTGCCGATGTGATTGATATTATCTTCATTTCTCCTGTCACTGCTTGATTACGATGTGATTGAATATTAATCAAGAAGCGTAAACATTGAATTAAACTCCGATGACTTTTCGCAAAGAACAATGAACTTTATCAATTTATGTTTATGTTAGTACTCTCATGGATTTTTTTCAATTCAACAGGGAATAGGAGAATGAGAGAGAAAACAAAAAAGTCATCTTTCTTTGACTAAGTATACTTCTACTTGGTCACGAGTAACTCATTTGACAGACACTTTGACCGCACCGATTACTGCTGACGATGATTTTAGTCAGTCTGTCAAGGTCATTTGACATGACTGACAATTTGCAACTCTGATTTAGAGCAACATGAGAGAGGTACCAACACACTACTAGGTGGAATCAAACAGGTTTTCATTTTATCAAAAGATTTGACCACGGAATTAAAAAACCTTTTCTGAAATTGGAATAAAATGGAAAAATCAATAAATATTAAACGATAGACGAAAGTTCTGACTACCTTGATCAAAAACTTCAAAATCTCCACCCTGTGACACTCTCAGTCACCCGATTAGATTTTTTTTTAGGTTGCCACATCTGTCATTGATATTCTATCAAATTTTCAGCATAATACCTGAACATTTGTAAAAGTTTCGCTGTTTGAGTACATCTGCGATTGTGCGTGTCCTCGATTTTCAACAATTTCCAAAATGGAATTGAATTTGCAATAACGAGTTTGCATTAAATTTTACGTTAAAAACGGTTCCAATGGTGCGAAGACAATGCAAATGTTAGAAGAGTGTTTCGGCAACGATATTCTGAAAAAAAAACAGTCGTTTATCAGTCGCAACGAACGTTTCTAAAGTGGCCATGAATCTATGAATGATGGTGAGAGAAGCGGTAGGCCATCGACATCGAAAACCGACCAAAATATCAACAAAATCAAAGAAATGGATGACCGTAAATTGACTACACCGAAACCTCCATTTACGAACTAAACGGGGGTTCGTAAAAAGAGGCAGGGTTGGTGAAAGAGGTGGGTACGGTGAAAGAGGTGGGTACGGTGAAAGAGGTGGGTACGGTGAAAGAGGTGGGTACGGTGGGTAGTACTACCCACCCGAAAATTCCAAAGGTGGGTAATTACCCATCTGAAGTTTTCGGCGAAAAACAATGATAATAATAGTATCATTTATACCAATGTGAATGTTGTTATTGTAACTTGGAATAATCAAATTATAGAATTTTAGTACTCAAGGTAGAGTAAGGATGTGAAGGTATACAACAGTAAGGTGCGACGTGACAAGGTTCATTTGAGCAAGCTGAAGTCTTTTAGTACCTTAACATTCACCTTCTAGTAGAGGAGTCGAGCTGAATTAACTGATTTTGGATATCGTTACACATGCTGCTTGGGTATGCAGTGATGTATATTTTATATGATTGATGATCGCAACTTCATTCAGTAACTAACCATGTCTAATTTTCTCTGTTTCCCAAACCATTGTCATGGTTTCCTCTAACAGATACGACATACGATCGGAGCCCAATTCGTTTAATTTAGCTATTGTTTTCATTGGCTTGTGGCACGGTGCATTGTCTTGGTTAAAGATAACTTTTTCTCAATCTTGTGAGACTGTTCATTCGATTTTGATTTTCAAACGCTTCAATAACTCTTTTGATGGTACTCTCCTTTTTAAAATAATCGATCTTAAGTATATTCGACCATATACAAACTGACGTCATGATTGTTCCAGCTACCTGTTGTGTTTTCGGATGGGTTTCTCCGCCTGAATGCGGAGATAATGATGGATCCATGTTTCGTCCATTGTCTCATACCAACGCAAGGAATCCTTTTTATTGCGACTAAACAGTCCCGAACGGCTCTCTGGATCATTAATGCGTTGTTGCTTTTGTTTTATTGGAAGCAAATATGGCACCCATTTGGAAAATACCATTTGCATGCCCAGATTTTCGTGTAAGATCGTTGAAGCATATCCGGTTGAGGTGCTAACCATCTCAGCACATCTAATCTATCCAGGAATAACTTTGCCGTCATCCAATACGATCATTAAAACTTGCCTAATCCATTGTTTTTAATGGATCTGAGAGCGAGTAACACTTCTCAACCCATCGCTGAGTGCAGTAGGATCATACCACCAGCCATGCAGTGGTTCTGTACGCTATGAGTCGGGTGCGAAGTCTGTTGAAAAAGAACGTCAAATTCCCGAAAAGGAATGGCATTGCTTTTCGATCATGGAGAACTAGATGAATGAGTTCATCTATCCTTCCATCAGTGGTTTTGAAACTTGTTATGTAGTCCTATGTCAACAGCTCAAACAACTCAAGACAAAGTACCGAAAATGACTTAGATTTCGAATTTACTCGTCTCATACAAAGTTATAGCCAGGTTTTATTAAAAAATCGACCTTTCTCTTTTAAGGGATAAGTATCATTTCTACTTATACCATTAATACTTCGACATGGGGGGTCCCCCCTCCCAACGAAAAATTACCCACCTGGGCTTAACATGTTTCACCGGCCCTGGTAGTTCGTAAAAAAATGTCTACGATATTTGGGATTTGGTTCGTAAAAAAGTTTACGTTATTTAAGATTTAATTCGTAAAAAAAGTTTACGTTATATTTAATTTACTTCGTACTACATGTACTTTACAGAAAATGATTGATGATTAGATGTCGGAAAACGATGTTTGAGGTGGTTCTGAAATTCAAGATGACGACTTCCGGTTTCTTAATATTCCTTGAAAACCCTTACAGTATGAATATTTTTTCAAAAAGGATTGGAGCCATAAAAACGATGTTTGTGATCGTTCTGAATCCAAGATGATCACTTCCGGTCTATTGATATTCCTTGAAAATACTCACAATAAGGATATTTTCAGAACAGATTTGGTGTGTAGGTACCAAAAAAGAAAGATGTTTGTGGTCGTTTTGGAATCTAATTCTTTCCGAAAATACCCGAAATATTGTAAGGGTTTTCAAGGAATATCAAGAAACCAGAAGTCGCCATTTTGAATTTAAGAACCACCTCAAACATCGTTTTCCGGAATCTACTCTTAAAACCCGTTCCAAAAATACCCGTATTGCAGTAGTTCCCATGGAAAATAAATGAGCCGGAAATCGCTTTCGATGTATGCCAAAACCACTTTTTACGAAGTAGGTTCGTAAAAAAAGTTTACGTTATTTGGGATTTGGTTCGTAAAAAGAGGTAACGTATAAAAATTGTTCGTAAACGGAAGTTTGGGTGTATTAGAGAGATGGCAGAGGAGTTGGACATTGCTTTTGTGTCCGTTTAGGATGAAAAAGGCCAGATTTGTGGCAAACAACTTGTGGATCTAGCACGCACCGTCACATAATGCCATCGTTATTCGTGAACATTTGGC
The DNA here is from genome assembly GCF_030247185.1 of Malaya genurostris. Lineage (NCBI taxonomy): Eukaryota > Metazoa > Arthropoda > Insecta > Diptera > Culicidae > Malaya > Malaya genurostris. The sequence goes on from NC_080571.1 coordinate 52,842,668, forward strand.
TAAAAACGAAACGAATACCATCCATCAACCACCAAATTCACCTGATTTGGCTCCCTGCGACTTTTTCCTATTCGGTCGACTCAGACAACTCTTCGAAGTACACCATTGAAAAACCTGTCTCATTTGACCCATGTCAACACCAGCCAATCAGAACACGTTCTGAGGAAGACAACAAAATATATGCTGCTGTACAACAAATCGTTAGAGAAAAATGTTCCAAACAGTGCTTAATATCGTAGTGAGTTCCACAATTTGGTCCTTCTGAAAGGCAGGAATGATCCCGTACAGCATCCTGATAGTGATAGATAGTTTATGCAAATCCGAAATTAAATAATCGACATTAAAATTCTATATGCTACTATTTTTATTGCCGTTAGGACCGCCCATTAGTGAAAAAGCTACAAACGAAATCACGCAAAAAGAAACCTCTTAACAAAAATTGGATCAGTTTGGATTCTTACGCCACCGCGAGCACATGTATTGTGAAGCTAGTTTCGTTTCTGACAAGAGCTATTACGTCACAGCTGCTAGTCGTTTACATTGGTGAAAAAACACAACGAAAAGTAGGCAACGGTGGGGAGCATCACACACAATCAGCCGCTCTAATGGCTTTAAAAGTTTTCTAAAGAACTATTAGGATTTCTTCTTCGCAAATCGAAGGTAAAAAACCTCAGTTTAGTGCAAATCTAGAACTGTTTGATAAGATTTGTGCACTTTTCGCTGTGTGTTGGTCGTGACAATTCAAAACACTTTTCAGTGCTACAGATCATTATAAAGAAATAATTGAAATTACTCTTTCGTACCAAAAGCATCAGATTTATCAAAATAGAACTAGACAAAGTTTGCACCGTCACTAACACATTCAATTACGAATCGAGCAATGCAAAAATGAAAGTGTTGATATAGAACACATTTTTATACCAGTATGGGTGTCGTTTGGAAATATGCCGTGCGAAACAGGGTTGCCACGCATACATCTGTATTTTTAGTATAAAAATCTATACTGGTTATTTCATAATATTTAATTGTGTTTCAGAATGTTTAATGTAACTAATCTGAACTTTAGTTTAGGTGCATCGTTTCAAATTCTAGTAGTGAAAAATGGGATTGCTTGCATAATTCATACAATTGATCAACTAATTGATATTCGGAAGTGTTAAGGATCATGCCAGTTGTTTTTGTATTCTCGATATCCAGTTATGTCTCTACCATTATCCACCCGCCTTTTTATATTTACGACATATTTGTAGCTTACATCGTTTTGTCTATTGCAAGAAATGACTTTTTTCGTGCATTTTTCGAAGCGCCCCTGGAGAAACAGATGAGATTTTTTATTTTATGAGTACCATTATTTGACGCATACTCACACAAATACACACACATATACACCGATATTGTTCAGCTCGATGAGTCGAATTATATAGAACACTTAGCCCTCCAGGCCAATTTTCACTAGTCAATTTGTCAAGTGATTGCATAAACTTTCTATATGAGAAAGTCAAAAAGTATACTTTTATAGAAAAGCATCGTTATCATGATTTTGTTATAACACCAACAAGTAGGTACAAATTGAATAAAAGATTTACAAATTTACATATTTTTCAACTGATAAATATAGATTTCAATGTGGCAACCCTGCACGCTGCGAACGAAACAAAGCCGCACGTACCGTCGCGTACCAGTTTTGCATCTATTGATCTAACCCATTAACATTACCGAAAACTAAGGCAAGCTCATTAATCCATAATCTCTCACTCTATTTTTTACCGTTACATGATACGCTGCCTTCGCTAAAAACTATTGGTTTCAACGTACACCCACGAACCTTTCGCCTGACTTCCGGAGGTGTCAAGGAAACATCGCTGCAATCCAGAACACGCCCAATGACGTACATAATATTTGGGACGAAATACCTTTTTAAAATCCAGTAAAACGACATCATAATCCTCTATCTCTAACAATAACAAAGAAAAAAAAACGAATTGTATCGATTATTGTGAAATGACATGTAAAATACACACTCTTCTAATTTAAGTGCAGTGAATGACCGGAAGGTTAAACTGCTAATAAAACAACAACAACAACAGTTTTGCATCGTCATTTTGAATGACGATTGAAATGTTTTGACACTCATCTCCCTAAAATTTCGGAACTAGAAGATGGATTTGGAATTGCACAGTATCTTTCAAGACAATAAGAGCTTTAATTGGAATCACGATTCGTGAAAATCGGTTCAACCGTTGCTAAGAAATCGAACTGAGTTCCGTTTTTTTGGAGATTTTCTCCACTATTGTCGGAGCTTTCGGAAGCGGAAACCGGGGACTAGTAGTCCCACAGTAGTTTTATAGATTCACTAACTAGCCAGATCTGCCAACTAGAAGCATTTAACGGTAAGCTTTATAAAAATGTGCACCTCGTTTGGCCATCGCTCATGAAAAAATACTCATGAAATTGAAAATTTTCACAAATCGCGCTGTAATACCGGAGCTGGAAATCGGATCTGAATCAGGATTTTTTAGAGAATTTCAAGACCTTTTTATTTGCTTTTTAGTTTGTGAAAATCGGTTAAAAACTTTTCGAGAAAATTGAGTCCGTATTTTTCCATAAATTTGCACATATTTCCTTGTAATTCCGGAACCGGATTAAGGCCAAAAGACTTTTCATTTGAATTTAAGTTTATGACAATCGGTTCAGCCATCTCTGAGAAAATTGAGAAACATTGTCACATACATACATACATTCATGCACACACACAGACATTGTGTGATCTCGACGAACTGAGTCGAATGGTATATGACACTCGGCTCTCTGGGCCTCGGTTGTAAAGTCGGTTTTCACAGTGATTGCATAACCTTCCTAACATATATCAGAAAGGCAAAAAATGCTATACACAAGTACAGCTTTTCCACAAATGTTTGTTTGGCTTAAACTTTTGTAGTTTAAAGTTTTTGAATCAAGATCTGACTCCAGCAACTTTTTCACGAGTATCAACGGATTTTCCAAATTAGTTTTCGTTTTAATGCTGTTCAATTTGTTCGAATAATAGCTTAAATTGATTCGTTCAACGGAGAAAAATATCGTTATCTACGGAAATTGGGTGTCACATTATTAGTGTGCGACTTTCACGATTGGCCGTATGCTGCCGATTCTACCGCTCAAAAACATGTTTTTCACGATCGATTTGATTTATTGCGTTCGATGCGAAGAAGGAAATTAAATTTTCATTCACAGAACTCGATTATTGGATTGTGCAGAAAATGCAGCCAGTACATTAAACTATGGTCAAATCGTGTTCCGGTTAAAAATTGTGCTGAGTTTTTAGCCGCTTATGTAAACAATTTCCGATAACCTCGAATCGAGCTAGCAACATTCCATCACTTGCTTTAACAGTCATATTTCCGACCGAAGCTTCACTTTTTCCTTTCAAATTGTCAACACGGTCTCAAACCGGCTGTTAATCCGGGCCTAACCTCGACCTCGTCTTCTTTCATGGTTCACTTTTCCGTTCTGGTAGCTGAACACAAACATAGATCCCGATAATGACGAATTCATCCGACAGGAAGGGTCTAATGGGCCACTCCCAACGCAGCATTCCGAAACGACATTCCGCAGTGTTCCGCCGAACCCCAACAGCAGATGTCCTTCATTACCACCGATTCATCTTAAATCCTTAGTCGGTGGGGCTACTAAATAGGTGTCACGGTCGTTCGACACGACAAGGACGACGGCGGTAAGGATGACGCATTTGAAGATGATGATGATGATGATGATGATGATGATGATGATGATGATGATGATGATGATGATGATTAAGATACACAGCCGAAAGACATAAGATAAATTTGGGCAAATTATGACCGTAGCTCGGGAGGTTCCGCTCAGAAATGAAATCCCGACACAGAATAAACAATGCCAGCCAACCGGCAATCATGAGCGATAGGATTCATCTCCCGCATGTTTTAACCTATTTCAACCGACTTCGAGAATTTAATTATATAACTACGCAGAACGCATTTCTTTCCCACATACACACACACACTGTTCATACAAATCCTAGTCGACAGCAGCTGTGACCCATTCAGCCGCCAGGATGTGGGATCAGTAGGCGCACCGGCTAGAAATGATATCGGAAGCGACCGACAGCAGCAAAGCAGAGATGACAGTAATTTCCGTAACGGAATGGACTCGTCTAGCGAGTGGATGAATGGGGAACTGGTTTGCGAAAAAAAAAATACTGGAGAAGTGCGGATCGCTTCGGTTGTCGGAGCGAGTACAAAACACAGAATAGAAACGGAAGTCAGACTCACTTTGTGTCGTCGAGGGTCAACTAACCGGCCAACCCACTCGGGAGTGTGGTTGATTCGCTCCGGAAACCACGGTTATCACTTGGTCATAATCCTGCTAGCACTTCACTAGGTCTTTGCCGGGTCTGGTTGTTCGAACTGTCACAGAGAATATTTGCTTCCGTCAAGACCTGTCGGTTTGTCGATTTGGGCACAAAAGTTTCACACAACGTACATCGTTGGCAATTGGGTTACTGCCGGATAAAAATCATCATTTAATTTCCTGCTTAGATCATCACCACAAGCACATAAGACGAGGTTCCTTTTCTGAACTGAGTATTTCGTAATAGACTTAAGTATTTTAAGGTATCACTAACTCCATAACTCGTTATCATCTACTGGGGGAGGGGGCGAATTACACTACTAACATAGAACTATTGACCGATCACCAGACAGACGAACTATTTTTGTTCATTTTTTTTCTTCCGCAAGCGCTACCCACTATTTACACGCAGCATTCATTATTGTTGAACTTTACGTAAACGATTTGGTACGCAAAAACGCCCCACCATTTCACCGCCAAACGACCGCATTATTATTCACGGTTTTTCTTATTTCTAGCTGGCATTTGCCAAACAAACGAACAAAAAAAAACACAAAACTCACTCGCCATCAAATGAAAATGAACTCAGAGCCTGCTTTTCCACCCGTAACAGAACGCGGAGCAATTTCAGCACATGGAAAACACAAAAAAAACTAGAGCAAACACCGAAAATATTTCATCCACCACTCCCGAATTCGCACATACGCAAACTTGTGCCTTCCGTAGGAGGCCGGATCGATTTCCACTTCGATGACCGCGAATCCGTTCGGAACGTAGCGTTCAAAATTTCCGATTGACCCCCACTTGCGGTAGCGGAAAGATTTACTTTCGGCTGTGTCCGTTCGATTGATGACAAAAGCGGCGGTAAGAAAAATAAACCGGAGCAGAGAAAAAACAACGCGACCTCGTCAACACCCGAAAGAAAAATTCGTCCAATCAAACCCGACACGTTCGTTGGTGTGGCGATTCGGACCCGGGCCGAAAAACACGGTTATCTAGGAACACCGTTCGAGAGCAACTGAGTTGGCCTACTTCCAGGCGGATCTCGAGTACCGACAGCCGAGCGAAAGCATGGAGTCGAAGTGGAAAACGTGCCGCCAGCAGTGGGAGAGGGAACGGATGAAGGAACATAACAAAAACACAAGGATTCGCGAATGTTGATTTTCTCGCTCCACCACCGTTCGCTCCGGAACGTTTGTGTGACAGGATGGGAGCGTGGCTTTGCAAAATCTCTTCTCTCAATCATCGGGAGTCGGTGAGCAGTTCGCTCACTACGGAGAAGAGTTACCATTTGTTTTGGTCGTTGAGTTCGGGCTGCTCCCCGGCCGTTACGGCATACTGACAGCACTGCCGTCAGGAAGTTTGAGGACAACCGAAACGGTTGCTGAAATTCGTATCAAACAGAACTCCAATGATGCAATGCAAAGATTTCCAGTAGTATGAACATGAATATAATGTCGTTTTTGCTTGAGCTAACTGAAACTGACGCTTCTTTCGACATTTCTTTCTATACATAACAAAAAATTATCCACATATAACACAATTCAGAATGATGCACTTCGTAAAATGACAGATTTTTACAAAAACTATTGAAATATGCTTCAGTCACAGCAATCATTACTAAATTTTCTCGGAAATATCTTAACCGACCTGGTTCAAAAGTGGGATTTCACCGTGATTGTATAACCTTATTATTATTAATTTAAAGTTTATTTATACCCGGTTTTAACCTTACTATGGTCTTTCGCCGGGTTTGTATCTAATGGGGTAGGGATTTGGGGTTGGGTTGGGAGAGGGGGTGTATTGGTAGTGGGGTTGGGGGGCGTTTTACAATGTGTAATTTTACATTTCATTTATTAAAACTAAGACAAAGACAAGGACGTGGGGGAGACAGAGAGAGCCGGGTGCAGGGTACAGAAACTTAAGTTATAGATTGGAGACATTGGGTTGGGTTTTGTTGTGGAGTCAGGAAGAGACAGGGGTAGGGGGAAGGGGGTTGAAGCTTAAATCTATGTTTTTTTTTAAAGGGCATAGTGTTCTTGAAGGTTCCACTCCTGGCTGCGGTGAATTTCGACATAAGTTGTCTATCTACTGGGCCGCGGAGAACATCCCCGGGGGCAGCGCCCCCAGCGGATGGCCGCTTGCTGTGTGGCAAGTTGTTCGGTTGTCCTCCTACCGAGTTGAGGTGAGTGTTACCGGGGTAGCGCCCCAGCGGATGGCCGATGGTAAGTGTGTGATGGTCGTGTCCTGGTTCCTTCTTCCGGGCCGCGGTGAGCATCCCCGGGGGTAGGGCACCCGGCGGATGGCCCGCGGGATGAAATTGTGTTTCGCCTTCCGTCGCCTACGAAGCCTTTCGTCCCCCTCCAATAACCGTTCCAGGGGTTTCGATGGGCCGCAGTTGCCGTCGCAATACCGGTTGAGGGCCGCGGTAAACGGCTCCGGGGGAGCCGCCTCTCGGCAGATGGATGCAGCAGTTGGTGAAAAGACAAAAAAGGAGGAAAGGAGATTGCAGTTAATGTGGGGCTATTGCTGTTGAGGGGCTGTTTAGGTGTGAGGCAAGACTAGGCAATGGTTGTTAGTGTTGGTGCGGGCAGACTGTTCGTGGTGGTGTGGGAAGACTAATCAAGTAAGATGGTGTGGGAAGAGACAAGTGAGTTGGTGCGAGACAAGACCTAAAGAGGGTTTAATGGGTTTGAGCTATGTTGTTGGGATAGAAACTGTTTGTGTGTGAGATGAGACTTGGGGAGGGTTTGATGGGACTGAAGGTTGGGCTATTGCTGAGAGAGGGGCTTATTACTTGGGGTAGAGACTGTTTAGTGTGATATTAGTGAGACGAGACTGTAGGGAAGTTAGGTGGTTCAGAGGCTGTCGAAGAGCCGGGCATCCTTCAGGAACAAAATCATTTTTGTTTCGGATACCGGCTCGTTCGACAGCGAGTTGCGAAGAGAAAGGCCCATGTCGTACTGCGCACGTAGGTTGGCGAATTCCGGGCAGTTGACGACGATGTGTTCGACGGTGAGCCTTTCTCCGCAGCTTGTGCAGAAGGGAGGGGGAGCGCGTGAGATGCAATGTTCGTGGGTAAGTCTAGTGTGGCCGGTTCTTAAGCGTGACAGTGCCCGTTGTTCCCTGCGGTCCGGGCGGTCCGACCATTTGGCCAGATCGCCCTTGATCTTAGGCAGAACCCCCGTTGCGGCTCTCCAGTGCCGAGTGAAATGCTCGACAAGTTTTCCTCGGAACTGTGTTAACACGTCGGCAGCTGGAGTAATATGGGCAAATCTTGCGGCATCTCTGCCCATAGCCGCAAGGAGGTCTGCCTCTTCGTTACCCGGGATCCCACTATGTCCAGGAACCCAGCATATTGTGATTTTATCACCACAATATGTCTCGATTGCCTGGACAAAAGGGTGTCTGGATTTTCCCGACTCCAAGGCGGATATAACCGACAATGAGTCCGAAAAGATCACAGCCTCGGATCCCGGGGGGATCTTTTCTATGCACGCATAAATCGCGGCAGCTTCTGCAGAGAACACGGAGCACTGTGGGGGGAGACTGCGAAATATGGAGACATTGGGGCCCCACACTCCGATCCCCGTACCCATGTCAGTACGTGACCCGTCAGTATAGTAGGCGGGTATGTTTTTGAACCTGTCCGAGGTCAGCTGAAGGAAGCTGCTTTTGGCAGCTGCTGAGAGAGGTTTGGCTCCGGTAGTTTGTGCCAGCGAAGTTTCGAGTTTGGGAAGGTTTTCCCGATACCAGGGTTTCCTCCAAACTCGATGAAGGCGAGCCAATTTTGGAAGGTTTTTGCCAGTAAAACTTTTGTGTAGCTGTTTAGCTATTTGTAATAGCAGGCAGTTTCCTCCAGCTGTTCTCTCCAAATAACCCAGGGATCTACGGAGGATGATCCAGGCAGAAAACCAGCGGAATGGGAGGAGTCCCGACTCAACGCAGGCTGCCACAGTTGGGGAACCTTTATCAGGTTGTCCCGACTTACTGCCGTTGCCTCGATCCCGTAAAAAATGCGACTCCATATCAGTGATTGGGCAATGTTAATCGCTTTATGGCGATTCCACTTCGGGTGTCCTGCACTGATGGTCCGTATCAGCCTAAGTCGGGATTCGCAATCCTTTTTGACTTGGCTGAAGTGATTTGTGAAACTCAGGGTTCGGTCGAAGGTAACGCCGAGTATTCTGGGAAATTTCACAAACGGTACTTGGACAGTTCCTATCCGGACTGGAGATTCGCTGTTGATATGATGATCCCGACAGAAATGTGAAAGGGTACATTTCTCAGGGGCGATGTTGAAGCCCACGCTATCCGCCCATTTGCGGATAGCGTTCGCCGCCTGTTGGGTGGTTCTTCGAATAATTTTTCTGGATTTGCCAGTGACAATAATTACAATATCGTCTGCGTATACGAAGATACGTATACCTTTGGGAAGAAATTTGTAAACGGAATTCATCCCCACTAGAAATAAGGTTACGGCGAGTACCGAACCTTGGGGGACGCCATTTTTTTCAGCGTATGGTTGGGAAAGGGATCCGCCTATGTAGACTTGGAAGTTCCTTTGATTAAGGAAGTCTAATAAGAAGGCACCCATTCGCCCGTTGATGCCCCAGTCAACCAGTTGTTGAAGGACCCCTTCCCGGTTGACTGTGTTGTAAGCTTTAGCTATGTCTATGCACAGTGCATCAACGTGTAGCCCTTCATTGATTGCGCTGTGGATTGTATCGCACAGTGCCGTCAAGTGGGCTCCCGTTCCTTTCCCTTGGCGAAAGCCAAATTGCCTATGATCTAGTAAACTACGCTCTTCGAGAAGAGTGACGAGGCGTCTGTTTACTAGTCTCTCAAGGATTTTTCCCGTGCACGAGAGAAGGCTTATAGGTCTGAAGTTTTGAGCTGTGAAAGAGCCCGTGCGACCTTTGGGAATTGGAACGATATGGGCTGTTTTCCAGCTAACTGGGATAGCCCCAGAAAACCATATTTCGTTGAATAGGTATAGAAGAGCCGAACGGCTTGCGGGCGGAAGATGCCGGAGCATATCGTAGCTGATATTGTCCGGGCCCGTAGATTTACCTTTGGCGGAATTGAGTGAGAAATTCAACTCTTCCGCGGAAAACGGCCTATTATATGGTTCGAATTGTCCGAGTGGGAAAGACACAGGGGGGCGTTGAGCCTTCCGAAGTTGATTTAGGAAGGCTTCTGGTAACGCCGTGTCTGCCGACAGGGATTCGAAATATTTTCCCAGGTGATTGGCAATGTCGGTCGGATCGGAAGAATACCGACCGTTTATTTCGAGGGCAAATCCTTTAATTCTCCGCTTCCCCCGTAGGGCGTTGACCCTCCTCCAAAGTTCTTTGGTGGAGGAGTCTGCAGAGATTCCGCTGAGAAAACTATTCCAGCTGTCGGCTTTCGCCTTAGCGATGGTTTCTCGAGCGAGATTTCTTTGGCGACGAAATTCTTGCGCCTTGGAATCTCTCGATGGATGATTGATAGGGGTTTTGTGTAAGGCTCTAAGGGCCTTTTTACGGGATTTAACCACTGCTGCCACTTCCGGAGACCACCAGTGTACTGCCCGTTTCGGCGGGGTTCCGCTGGTGCGTGGAATGTGTTTTTCGGCTGCCATGACGATGATATTTTCCAGCTCATCCACCGAGGGGAGCCAGCCTCTAGGGATTTGGTCCTCGATGCAATTCTCGTAGCCCTTCCAGTCCGCTCTACGGGGAATCCATCTACGGCGGCGAGACGTGAGAGGTGGACAACGGTCCAACGTGATGCAGATTGGTAGATGATCACTCCCTCCACCGTCCGTCCATGTGTACCAACCACATGTGTTGATCAATGAACGGGATGCTAGAGAGAGGTCAATGGCTGACCTGCAGCTACCTCTGAAAAACGTTGGACTGCCGTCGTTTAACACCGCGGCATTACACTTCTCGACCGCACGCAGGATTTCTTCCCCACGTTTATTACTCCTCGTCGATCCCCATGAAACGTGGTGAGCGTTGAAGTCACCCAGAACGAGAAAGGGGGGTCGGAGTTTCTGGAGGAAATCCTCTAGTTTCCGGCCTACCCCTTTAACATCTTTCGGGATGTAAACGGACGCCACGGTGCAGGGGATCGGGAGTTTTATCGTGATTGCCACAGCCAACAGGTCGGTGTCTATGAGGCAAAGTTGAGACGGAATATCTTCTCTGACTGCCAGACCTATTGTTTGGTAAATATTATTACCGGTGGCTGCACTCCAGGAGTAGCGGTGGCTGAGCCACGGGGAAATGTCCCTGTGGTTGCCAATGTGCGTCTCCTGTAGCGCGATCACGGCGGGGTTATGGAGGGCCACGAGATGCTGGAGATCGCCGAGCGACTGACGCAAGCCGTTCACATTCCACTGAATGGCTAGCGTGGATTGGGTGGACAGGTTGACGGTATCTGAAGAAGACGAACTGACACTGAGGTTTACGGATAAGGTGTCAGACCCAACAGCCGGCCCCCCAGAATGGGGGGTGGATGCCTGTCTAGCGCCATTATCCGTTTGGGTGAAGGAGTGGGGGTTATATGGGGGAGTTTCGGGTGACCTAGTGGTGTTGCACGGCCCGCCGTGTGAGACCAGTTCGGGACGGTGCAACTGCGCATCGTTAAAGATGGATGATACTGTGACGTGCTTGCGACAGCAGGCCGTCTGGTGCCAGGAGCATCCAGGGATGGGGCTGGAGCAGCTCGCTCTGTCCTTCGAATTCTCTGCAGCTAACGGTGGCAACTCCCTGTCCTGGACCCAAAAGCCCACCGAAACTGGTGGGGGGGCAGGCGCGGGGAGTCGATTCAAATCCGCAACGCTACAGTAAGTTCGAGAGTGGTTGTGGTCGGGTAACTGGATATTTGGCGGGCGGACCGCACTCACTTCTCCGGGATCTGTCGGAGCAGGTCCACGGGAAGGCCACTGGTCTCCCGGCAGGGGTAGGTTGTTGTAATAATGGGGGTGGGGGTGGGTCTGATATTGGTTGTTGTGAGGGACATTATGTGGAGAGTCGAGACTATGAGATGGTGAATTGGCAGGATTCGAGAGCACCGCGGGGGAGTTCCGCGCTGAACTTTCGGATGCCTGCCCGGTAGATGTTTTAGTTTGTGGTGTGAAGAGGATGATTAGGGGGGGGGGGTGTTGTCCCTGGGGGGGGGGGGGGTATTTAGTCAGAGATTTCGGTATCTATTGGCATGTCCGGTTGAGCTTCGGCGCTGGAGATGGATATCGAATCTACTGACATGGAGGAAGAACGAGAGCGGGTTTTTTTAACGTTGGCCTGATCCTTAGCTGGGGTGGGGTCCGGTTGGTTCTGTACTTTCCCTTTGGCGTTTTTTCCCTTGCCCTTGCCGCCACCAGTGCTGACAGGGGTGGGGTCCTCCGCGCGCTTAGCAGCCTTGTTGGTCTTATCCCTTCGGGACCGTTCCGGGGAGGCTGAGTACTTTCCGCGTTGACTGGTAGAGCCTGTACCTTTGCAGGTGTGGGGCCATCACTGCCTTGTCTTTTAAGGGGCGTTTTTGTTCGGGGTCGCGACTGGTTATTGCCTTCCGTCTGTAGGAGCCGGATTTGTTCGGTCAGCTTAGATATCTCCCGCATGGCGTTGGCCAAGGCGGACTTCAGGTCGCTGATCTCTTGCTGGTAGTTGTTCGTCTGGTTGTTACTCTGGGCGCTGTTTTCGGGCTTCTTGAAGTCTCCGCTTCGCTCAGCACGAAGAGTCCGAATTTCTTCGCGAAGGAGAGCGATTGTTCGATCCTTCTCTTCCCCTTCTACGGATAGCCGCGCCTTCAGCTTTGCAGAAAAAGAAGTGCTTGCCTGACTGGTCCTCATCATGTTCCTTGCCTCGGGGAAGGAGATGCCATTGTCAACCTTCAGTTTAACAATGGCTTCCTCCTCCTGAAACTTTTCGCACTGCTTGTTGCGCGCGGAGTGACCCCCGCCGCAGTTGACGCATTTCGGCGGGTTCGGGCATGGGGTATCCTCGGAGACCTCGTGTTCAAGGCTGCAGGCGAGACATGTTTTCTTATTGGGGCAGGTCCTGCTCCCATGCCCGAATCTACCACACTGGTAACAGATCATGGGCGAAGGATAGTACGGTTTTACCGCCGTACGGATCAGGCCAACGTACACGAATTGGGGGCGGATGGAGCCAGAAAAAGACAAGACTAGCAGGGGGGAATTGGAGATGACTCCGTCTCTCCTGCTGGTTATCCTTCTCACCGCAACGACATTTTGGGGCCGGAGCATCTCCAATATTACGTCGGTTTCTACGTTTTTGGTGTCAGGTGTATATGAGACCCTGCACCTGGTTAAGGTTTGGGTGGGGTACTACCTCCACCCTCTGTCCATTAATCAATTCTTTTAAGCCCAGCAGCGCGTAGTATGCGGCTCGGGACGTGGTCCTGATCGCATATCGGGTACCTCTCGCCTCCTTGGACGCGGAGATCACCTTCTGCGGGTCCTTCCCCAAAACTTTTTGGACACTTCTGAGAATTAGGAAGGGGTCGGCGGGGAGACGGACGTCTGCCGCACCTTCCTCTCCCACGGCTCTTAACTGAAGTGTCTGCCTATCAATCTCGTCCCCGGTGTTCATGAACGCCGGGAGCGAGCTGCTTGGCGGCAGACATATTTGGGAAGGGCCCCCCCCAGGGGGGTCCGGCCCGGTCATTGCTAGGGTGAGAGGGGTGTGGGTTGGGGGAATGTATGATATATATTCAAGGGTATGTTATTATATGTAATTGCGGAGTAAAAGAGAGAAAAAAAGACTTACCGCTGCGTTCAAAGGTGTCCGGTCTTTTGCTCAGCTATTTGCCGAAACCTGGTTCGGCCGGTGGGAGGGGACGATCGGCGGCGGCGACGAAGGCTCCGACGGGCGAAGATCGCAGCTGCCACACTATCACGACCGTATCCACAGTGATCGGGTAACAACTAGCATACACTAACTCGACCGTATTCACGGTGGTCGGGTGTTGGGGATGTCACTAACACAGGCACTGCAACACTACAAATGGCGATATAATGCCGGGTGGCGGGGTTCGTGCCCTGATAGAGATGGCGTCTGAAGCACGTGTTGCTAACTCACTTGGTACCGTCCATGCGGTTTCACTACTGTTTCTGCCCCGGGTACAGCAGATGGCTGACCCGAGCACGTGGTTTTATTGTTTCACAACGTTGCACTTGAAAATTGTTTAAAATGCACTAGATTTCGCGGTGAGAACTTTTTCTTGCCTTGACGAGAGTAGGCGGGAACTGGTGGCGAAAAAAAATGCGACCGAGAAAACGGTTAACCTATCTACGGTTCGCGAAGAAAAAAAAAACACCTACCGACTTTCGCACGCAGCGGAGCGAAGGAAAAGGTCGACCGTCACGAGCGAGTGTTCGTACAGAACTGATTGTATAACCTTTCTACATGAGAAAGGCAAAAATAATAAATTTAAATATTTGAGCCTGAAAAATGACTCATTTTTACAGTAGATCTAACACATATTTGATGCATTCTGATATAATTCTGATATAAATTTTCACGTCGGCTGGAAAGGCGAGCTGTGATTGAAGCATATTTCAATAGTTTTTGTAAAAATCTGTTATTTTACGAAGTGCGTCATTCTGAATTGTGTTATATGTGGATAATTTTTTGTTATGTATAGAAAGAAATGTCCAAAGAAGCGTCAGTTTCAGTTAGCTCAAGCAAAAATGACATTATATTCATGTTCATACTACTGGAAATCGCATATACTTGCACATATTGCCTTGTAATTCCGGAACTGGAAGTTCGATCGGGATAAAATTCAATAGCGATCTATGGGACCGTAAGGCCAGAATTTGAAAAAAAAATCGGTTCAGCCATCTCTGAGAAAATCGAGTGACATTATTTGTCACATGCACACATCCATACATACAAACACAGACATTTTCTCAGTTCGTTGAGCTGAGTCGAATGGTATATGACATTCGGCCATCTGGGCCTCGGTTTATTGTTTAAAAGTCAGTTTTCACAGTAATTTTGTAGCCTTTCTATATGAGAAAAGCTCGTTGTTAGTAGACAGCCAAACAAACCGATTGCAACTATCCTGATTCCCGGTTTTCGATTAACGATGGGAGATAGTAATTCTAGTAGATTTTTTTCGAATTCAACTAAAATTTACACTGTCATTTGCAGCATGATGTCGAAATCATATAAAAAACCTGTTTTAATCCACCTAGTGGTGTAATGATGCCTTTCTCATATTTAGTCACAGACAGGACACTCAAATTAGATTCTTCAATCATTTTAACGGTCATTTCGAATATTCCTTTAGTTGGGACAGTACACGCATATGTCATGATGGCGCCACGTTATCCTATCAAATACATCCTGTCAATCATCTAGACTGTGTTTATTTTTTTCATTTACCAACAGAGTTGCCATTCATACAGAATTACCTGTAATGTATTGATTTGTATACGTCCATGCGAATTTCATGCAGGATACAGATTTAATTCATATTGTAAAAACTATATACATAATTGTGCCTACTTCTCATCCTCCAACGCAATACAAAATCGAACCCGATTAGTTACAATATTTACTTGCTTCTGGTCTGTCGCCACTTAATTTCGGGTGAAAATTACCAACACAATAAAAAATAATCTAGATGAGCAACGTTGAGAAAAATAAATGGTTACCTTCCAACATCGCTAACAAAGTTAAATATATTATCAACGTAATCCAATAATTTATTGTAACGATTCATTTTCAAATATTAGGATGAAATCAGGCATCCCTGCAAGCAGCTGATCAGTGTTGACAAACGAGGGGAAACCAACTAGTAAACAAAATTTTCACATAACACAAGGGGTGTACCGATAGTGTGGGGTTGTGAATACCTTCCTAAATATATCTAGACATTCGTTGGAAGCAAACTAGTCACAACAATACACCCCTGGAAATAACACGAGGTAGTGTGATGTTTTGTACCCATGGTAATGTGTTGTTTGTATCCATGGCGATACCACGCTTATTATTATTTAATCGTAGTAAGCGATCAACGAACTAACTCGTCCTCTTTCTTCTTTGGTCGCTTGAACAGGTAACACGTATTATCAAATTGTCTCAGCTTGGCTGGGTGATTCCAGATCTCTCAATAAAAGAAAACTCACAGATAGTAAATTGTTCGCTCAGTACAATACAGGTGGAACTAGTGCATCACGAAAAATTATTTGTATAGGAATTTACTCATACTGTCATGTATTTTAGTCTGTGATTTAATACTGTGGTATTCTATTCAAAATGTTTCTCTACGATTTTTGAAAGAAACCAAGGGATTGTTTGATCATTAACTAGTTTAACATACAGAATGTAACAGTGCTTTTCTCGCGACGACGATTGCAATTTTTGTTGTATCCGAAAATATGCAGTAATTTTTGGTACGACCATAAGACAATTTATTTGACCCTAAGATTGGGAATATTGGTTTTGAGTCCAGTTTAGAAATTTTTACGGTTTTTGTTTCGCCTTATCAAGTGATGTTGTACAATTTTTTACACACTTAAACCAATAACTCTGGAACCGCTAGACGGATCAAAATGAAATTCAGGAATTCCGTATGGGACCGTGAGGCCTTTCATTTGAATCTAAGTTTGTGGAAATCGGTCAAACCATTGCTGAGAAAAGTGAGTGAGATACATTTTGGAATACATGACCACTATTTCCGATACTTCCGGAACTGGAGACCGGAAACCAGGATAGCCGAAATCGGTTTGTTTAGTTGCCTACTGATAATGGCTACCAATTTGTGTAATTTGAAACCAGTTTAGATTTTTTTGCGTTTTTTGTTTCGCCTGTTTAAGTATCAAGTTTTTAACACATTTTACCCTATAATTCCGGAATCGGAAGTCAAGTCTGGATGAAATTTGGATGTTTTGCTTGGGACTATGAGAATTTTCATTTGAATTCAAGATTGTAAAAATCGATCACGCAATCTCTGAGAAAAGTAAGGAAGTAGTTTGATATAGGATTTTTTTCTCTAATCACTCTGTAATTCCGGAGCCGAATAAAAATAAAATTCAGGAACTTTGTATGGGACAATTGTAGCCTTCATTTGAATCTAAGTTTGTGAGAATCGGTTCAGCCGTCTATGAGAAAAATTAGTGCACTTATTTTAATTTTTTTTCACATATCACCCTGTAATTCCGGAACCGGAAGTCGGACTCGAATAAAATTCAGGAACTTTTTGTGGGGTTACAAGATCTTTCATCTAAGTTTATGAAAATCGGTTCAGCCGTCTCCGAGAAAAGTGACTGCAAAAGAATGTTACATACATACACACATACGCACACACACTCATACACACATACAGACATTTTGCGTACTCGACGAACTGAGTCGAATGGTATATGCCACTCGACCATCCGGGGCTCGGTTCAAAAGACGATTCTCATAGTGATTGCATAACCTTTCTATATGAGAAAGGCAAAATTTCTAAAATTTTGACATCGTACTTTACGAACTTGCCGCTAATCCTTCGGATAAACGTTGATTGTGGTAGAGGAATGCGGATCAGTGATTCCAGATAATTAAAGTGATTTTTTTCATCCGAAGTTATAGCGATATCAAATACGAAACGTACAAAAGAGACCTTTTGACGTGAATACGCCTTACTTTGCTATGAGGCGTTAAAATTTACCCTGCGGAAGAATATGAGCAATTTCAGGAATGAGTAGACGAAAAAGTGACAAAATGAAGAAGTTACAGCTAAAACCATTTACAGATATATTCGAAATTTTAAGTTCTGCCCAATCGATTCCCTACAACTTCTTTCTGAACGCCATTTTTGTACAATTAACGGTTTTCCGAGTTACAACGATTAGAAAAAGACAATTTTTGTGAAATACAAAAATACATACGCCCGTTTCCAAAAATCAGTCGTGAATCGGATTGACCTCTCCATCGGTTCAATACTTATGGTTTGCCATATTGAAGCCATGTGCAAAGTTTCATCCAAATCGGAGAAGGTCGAGTCTGATGATCTGTTAAGCATTTCTGGAATTGCTCATATATAGAACTAAATCGTGAGTATCTCGAGTTGTACTATGTTAAACACAACAACATAATTTTTTTTCCATGCCATCAGAAATATGATCAGCAATTTTCGTAACAATGACGAAAATTCATCTTGCATCTTTCCTTTCAACTGGACGAATTTTTTTTGCATGAATGTTCGAAAGTCGAATAATTTTTCTTGTGCGTTTGATGAGTCTGGACCTCTTGGTGAGGACTGATCTACCTGAATTCTGAAATTCATTTGAACTTTAGAATCTAGACTCAGAATTCAGTTCCAGAATGCAGTTGAAACATAGACTCTAGAACTGAATCCTAATTATAGATTCTGGCACTAGATTTTCGGAACTGGTTTTCTTACAGATTTTAGAACTCGTATCTAGGGTTCAGATTCAGGAATAAACTTCAGAATTTTGGAACAAACTTTAAGATATGAATTTTAGATCTGGATTCTCGAACAAAATATTAGACTTGATATTCGAAACTTCCTAAGCTCAGTTTCAGAATACATATTCAGAACTCAGAAGCTGTATGCTAGAATTCAATTTGGTTCTTGGGTTTATGAACAAGAGTTTGGAATAGAATACACTTCCTTAATTCAGGTTCGGAATTCAAGTTCGGAGATCATTTCTAAAATTTAATTCGGAAGATAAGTTCAGTTTCAGAATTCTTGAACTAAATTCAAGGAATTTCTAGATTCCGAACCAGAATTTTGCTACTGAATTCGGAGCCAGTCCCAGGATCCGAATTTAGTTCAGTCCTGTTAACTCTAACGAACGGTTTTCGTATATGAGATGACCACTGGGTCCGCAACCCTAATTCGCATCAAACTTTCTTCTTCTTCTTCTTCTTCTTCTTCTTCTTCTTCTTCTTCTTTTTCTTCTTCTGTTAATGACTTTAACAGTAACTTTTTGATGAACAGGTGACAGAGACCATATGTCCAGCGGTGGCATCAAAGTTTGTTTTCCTAAATATTCAAAATTTTCATGAAAACAAACTGCAAAAAATGCACATCCTCAACCTGGTCGCTCAATTGCATCATTGATGGGACAATCTGGAAAAGCTTGTGGCATTCCACTGCGAAGTCAATGAGTACCACCGAGTCACTAACGGTGAGAGCTCGGGACATGCGCCGAGTGGTCCGTTCTTGTAACTCATTCTCACAGAGTTAACTAACGACGAGCATACTCGTGGGATCCTACTCATGAGCGTATCCCTGCTCTTCCTTTTGACGTTTACTCTTTCCGTGCGGTGTGCAGCATGGAGACCATTCGCTCTAGTCTTGCGGCCTGTCACGAGGTCAATTCATCGTCAGGATGTGATCGATGATGTAGTCCGGATTGGGTTTGAAACGGCATTCGCACGTGTTTTGGAACGTTTGGCAAAGCTCGCTAGGGTAATGCTACCAGACTTATCGTGCGGATTTGTGATTTCATTGCCAATGACAGTAATATAAGTTTAGTAAAGAAATGTCCCAAATTATTCGATATCTCCGAAATGTGAACCCTGTTTTGGTGGCTATGTTTTCATGTTTCTTCAGAGAGAATCTTGGATTCATGGATTGTTAACATTTTCTTTTGAACATTGTATGACCATTATTGTATCTCCTAAGGGATTTTCAGTACAGACTAATAGATTGAATTATTAGATTCACACCTACAAAAAATCGTGTGAATTTACGTCATCTGAGACTGACACAATGACTTATTTCAACAGTAGATCTGACGCATATTTAATACTTTTAATATGCTGAGACACGTAAATTTACACATCTTCAAGCATTCGATATGTTTGAAACGATCGAAACGAGTGATATCAACTCTGGACAGTACAACGGGTCTAGTAGAATTATTCTTCTTCTATTTTCCAAATAGTTTTTGCCCTGAGCCGCAACAAGTGGTCTTTCGAGCGTTGTCGTGATGAAAAATTACAGACGCATGTCTAGTCTAACGTTCAACTGTATGTGTTTGAGTAGAGTTAATTTTCTGCAACGGTATGCAACGTAAATAAAATACACTGAGGTCTTTTTTTATACGGTCTTTTTCATATGCGGTTTTTTTACGCGACTTCTTTTATGCGAGTTTTCAGAGCTATACGGTTTTTTTATATACGAAGTTTCAGAGTTATGCGATTCTTTTTTATGCGAATTTTCAGAGTTAAGCGGTTTTCCTTCTGAGGTTTTTTTGGGGGAAGTTTCAGAGTTATGCGGTTTCTTTTATGCGAAGTTGCAGAGTTATGCGGTTTTTTATGCGGTTTTTTATGCGGTACGTAAAATCGCATTAAAAAAGACTTCAGTGTACTCTCTTCCACTAAACTATGAGCAGCAATCTATAAACAAGAATGACGTCTGATTTAAAGTGAGAACGTCTGACATTATAAAAGTAACACTGACGGGAAGATGACATTAAAATCACAATGATGGTTCTGACAACAACAGCGATGACGAATTTAAGTATGAAAATGCGATTAATAAGCCAATTGATTTCCCAAATTGTGAAATGAAACAAAAGGCGGTAGCAACGAGTTTCAGTAAAAGTAATGCCAAATAAGCGAACGAATGCAACTCAACTTAACGAGTGTTAAAATATATTTAGAAACAAAAACCAACAGACAAAATGATCAAACAAAAATTATTTCAAGCTGTATTTTTGAGACTCTCAGGGAATAAATAAATAAATTTTTGTAAAGATTTTGCAAAATTGGTTTATTCAACCTCCTTTTCTCAGCTAAATGTTTGTGCAACACTTGCACCATTTTTCTTACACAATTTCATCCATTCTTTTCTCAAATCCTTGTCGTTTTTTAAACCTTCTCTGTTTTCCGGTGCTTGCCCTTTAAAATCGTCCAGAATTATTTGTATTGCGAAAACTTTTGGTGGATTTTGTAGATTTGGCTCTTTTCAAACAACATTGTAATCTTCTTATCCCCCCATATCCGATTTCGTGTAATGGCATGATGCCAAATGCGATCAAAACAGAATGAACCCGAAGGCAGCGCAAGCAGGCACTTCTGAAGGCATTCTTTTTTATATATATTGGGTCATAGATGGTATCCGTCGTTATGTACGGCTTGCTGAACTTGCCGCATCACCAGATCGCTTGTCAGACAATTCTTGGCAGACTTGTCGACCTTCTCTTTTTTTCGGCACTTCTCCGAAAAATTCTGAAGGGAATTGAGGACGAAAACCTCCAAGCTTTGATGCATCAATCACAATGGCGAAATTGGCCATCGTATTTTTTCATCGGTTTAGTTAAGCGTCTTGTTAAACTCGATGACCTGCAATTCGGTCAGATTCAATAGTTCAGACGAACGAATTGACCTTCTTGGCTTTCCTTCTACTGAAGGGTTTGGATTGCGCTTGCAGTAATCCCACAGCTTCCTTGCGTTCACAGGATTTCATTTCATCGCATTTCTTGACTCATGTGTCGACTTGGTCTCATTGAGCGATTTTACCACACGGAACACGAACAGAATATTGGTTCGTGATTCACGCTGAATTTTACTCGATTCAGCTTGGATTTTACACGATAACGCCCAAAGCTTTTTATCGACGCATTTATTATTTGGAGGGCATCACGATAAGCACTTGACAGATTGTTTCAAAAGGTATAAGATGTGAACATTACACTCTAAACGTGTTTTACCCAAAATTCCATCAATTTTTACCTAAAAGTGTCATCGAAAATTATCTTATAGAATGCTACATGGTACATCTCAAATATTTATTTTCTACTTGAATATCACATTTCTTTATCCAAATTCGATTCATATACAGTTTGCAAATTTATTCGTATTTATTCGTGATTTTATTTTTTGTTTGCCCATACTCTTTAATTTGTTTCACATTTCTTCCTCTGTGTATCTTTCTTCATATAGTCCCAATATTTACCTAAAACATTATCAAAAAACACAAAATCATTCTTACAAACCATTTATGAGATATAGTTTCTTCAAAATGTTTGAGGAATTTATGCTTAGGTCCTTCTCAAAACTAACGTTAGAGTCAAAGTGGCAAACTGATGATGATGGTTTGCCACATTTAAATCTAAATTTTTTAGAAAAAAAATCTGTAAATCTGTCTCGGGGAATAAAAATCCGAAATCAGAATCAGAACTAATTGGCTCAAGTGGCAAGAAATCGTAGCACAACGAAATAAAAAAGTCTTTAGAACCCAAATTTAATGAAACCAAAACTTTCCTTGATCTGAATTTCATGATGTTGTAGTTGGAAAAAACACTAGAAGCGGTTTTTGTGATTGAGCCTCTTGAAATCATGATTTGATGAAAAAAATTCAATCTGAGAGCTTAGTCTGATTATTTTCACTTTCGTTTATTAGGTATAATCAATCTATTATTAGGTATTGGCAATCTTTCTTTTTACTATCTTATTCTGAGACCGAGGCCATCATCCTTCTATCTTATCAGAAGAAATGTTTGAAAGAATGAGAAATTAAGCCACACTAGTTGCAAGAAAAAGTGAGCATAGAAAAATCTTCATTAGCAGATGAGACTAGATGTTGTGTCCTTGATATTCTCTTTTATGTAAGTTTTATCCTCTTTTTAGAGTTACCATAAAATCAGAATAATGGTTTTACTTCGAGAGTGATCTCTCGAACACACACACACACACACACACACACACACACACACACACACACACACACACACACACACAAACATTTGCCGATCTCGTCGAACTGAGTCGAATGGTATATAACACTATGGGCCTCGGAGGCTCCGTTCGAAAGTCGGTTTTTCCAGCAATTCTAATACCTTTATATAGAAAAAGGCAAAAACAACATCCTCATATATCGAAGAAAGACAATGCACCGATTAACAAGTTAGATAAATTGAACAAATTTCACTTCGAATTGCTTCCTCATCCACCGTACAGTACTGATCTGGCCCCCGATGATTACTTGCTATTCACTGATCTAAAAAAAATTCTCGCTGGGTGCAGAATTTAAAGCCTATTCTGAGGCAAAAGACAAATCTCTCCATTAGCACGGCATCGGAAAGCTAGAGAATCGTTGGAATGATTGTATTGCTCTGGAATTTGATTAATTGATGAACAAAATCGATTTTTTGCAACAAAAATGAGTTTTTTCAGTTAGATATGCGATTTATTAGGTGATGTGTTATTCGTTTCCAAAGCGAACTGTGTAAGAAAATAATCGGCATAATTTCGGCTTACAAAAAGACGCTCCCCGGATGAGTATCGTCGAATCTGAATCAAGAAATCACAAATCATAAATTCTTAGTTAAAGCTACAAAAAGAGCTACAAATGAACTGTTATGTATTATGTTTACTAATGAGTAGTCTTGAATCTATTCAATTCAAGGAGTAGCGTTTTTAACTTTGACAGTTGATTAATCCTAATTTTCCGAACTGAGCAAATGTGTGTGTGTGTCCGTGTGTCTGTGTGTGTATGTATATAACAAAAATATTCACTCACTTTTCTCAGTGATTGCTGAACCGATTTTCACAAACTAAGATTCAAATGAATGGTCCCATGGTCAGTTATTGAATTTTATCCCGATCTGATTTCCGGTTCCAGAGATATAGGATGATATGTACCAAAAAATTGGAAACAATATGCACTCACTTTTTCAGAGATGGCTGAACCGATTTTTACAAACTAATACCGTTTTCGTTTTAGAACCTACACGCGGGCGACTCTGACTCCGAGTAAAACGAAAACGTAGTACGCGCCCGGAACAAAAACTCATGAAAAAAGAAAAAATAAACAAACTCGCATGGATGCGTGGTGTGACCCGAGAAAATTTTCAGAGCGAAAGTACGCGATTGGAGTCCGATCTAGAGCGACCCCAGGTTGCTAAAACAAACATCTCAAAAGTTGTTTGGACGACTCTGGGTCACCTCTGATCAATAAACTAAACCAGTATAAGATTCAAATAAAAGGTCTTATGATCCCATAGCCTGCTATTGAATTTCATTTCTATCTGACTTTCGGCTCTGGAGTTACATGGTAGTATGTGAAAATTAGAGAAAAAGTGCGCTTTCAATTTTCTCTGAAACGGCTCAACCGATTTTCATAAACTAAGATTCAAATGCTAGGTCTTATAGTTTTCTACAATTTTGTTTAACCCTTTCACGACCATAAGATGTGCAGGACGAAATATGTCAGTACAAGACAATATTTTAGCTATTGGGGGTGTAAATTAGGAGAATATCACCAGGAAAACATAGCAGGATGCATAAGGTTCCTATTATTTCAGGGGAAATATTTTTCCCTATAATTCTTGGAAATAAATAAAAGAAAAGTTGGATTTATTATATCGTAATTTAATTTATTGCTTTAATTGCTTTAATTGTCAGAATAGTAGAATAAATAGTTAGTTATGGCATTTTACGAAACGATTTCATGTACTTGTGGACGTTGCACATAACACATTTATTATGTGTTCTATTTTCTATACGTCATTTTGCACAATCTTTTTTAGTGCAATAGAGATTGATAGTTCTTTTTACTTACTCGTTCAGAAACACATTTGTCGCCCTGGAAATAAGTTTTAACATTCAGTAAAAAAACATCGATTTAATAGTAATTGAAGAATCTATAACGATTTTTATGGAAGGGAAACATTTCCCTTGAGCGGATAAAACATTTCATCCGGATCCGAATTCCAGTTCCGGAACTAAAGCGTGATAAGTGGAAAATTGCCAATTTCATTAGTATTCTTTCACGAACGATGGTCAAAAACAGGCACAAATCCCATAAAACTGTCTGATAAATTCTTCTAGTTTGTAGGACTTGTTAGTTTGTGGGTATCAAAACTTAATTTGGCACTACTGATCCCCCCTTTTCCTGTTCCGGAAGCACCGAAAGTGGTGAAGAAAAACTCCAAAAATAGAATTTTCATTGATTTCTCTGCGATGGTGTGGAAGAAGAAAACACAAAACGAACGATACGTGTTTTATTCCATTTCGTACACGCTATAAAAAACGTGTTGTGGTTTAGTCGTAACGATTTCTTATAAAACTTCGCAATAACCCCATGAGACAGTGATTACCTGATTTTAGATCATTTACCTCGCTTCGTTTAAAAATTGTTTGTTTACGTATAGACTCGAAAAAAACATCGAAACATAAATAAGACTTCTGCTGAATGTTTGATTGAAAGCACTGATAAATACTTACAAGTTGCCCAGAACACCCAACAAATTGACCTAGAATTATAACTTAACTTCCAAGCAGACAAGGCCCATCCCATCGTCCAACCGAAATCCATCTGAACTCGAATCCGTGGCTCTTCGGAAACGATTGCCAAAAAATCGAACCGAAGCAAAACCTTCAATTGGGCGTAATTTTCCACCAATCTGTAGTTCGCCGGCATCCGAGACAGCAGATAACTGTCATTCCAGCAACGGCATAACTTCATACCGGCCCCGGCAAGCCTCCGAAATCAATATGGTTGTACGGTGGCCTCGGTAGCTGATGATAGCATTTCACCATCGTGCCGTCCATCCGTTCGATAGTCGCCGGTTCGCCTATTGTAAGCGGTCTCCGAAATTATAACCCAACTGGGACCGACCTCGGTACGACCGCAAAAGCAACGCAACCGTGTCCTGCCGCCAAATCTACCCCGAACGATTGCGGCCGTTTCACTTCAGCGGGACTCAGAGCTGTCGGAGTTGCAGTTGATATTACGACTGGAATTGATAGTCCTGCAAATTCGCGCTGTTCTGCGGCTGTGATTTTTGCGGATTTGCCAGTCAGTCATGCGGACACGTTGGCTGCACAGGTAAAAATAATTGAAATTAATCCTTAGATCAGCAGAAATCCTTTTCGGTCTCCTTTTTCTCGATTCATTTCTGAAACCACACACAATAGCTTCGAAGCAATTTTTGTAAATCCAAAATTAATAAAATTTATCAGTGCGGTAAAATCAATGTGGTTTAGCCACTTCGATGGATTCGGTAGAGTTCGAATATCAATCAGTAAAGCAGCGAAAAAGATTGCTCTATATGGCAGCTTTCACACAGTGGAATGGTCATTATCAGTTCCCCACTGTGCCCGGCACTGACCGCATAACCGAACTATGAACGACGTATGTAACGGAGATAATTATGTTCCATTCGGTGCCAGTTGTCTGACCGATGGGAGTTTATATTTGCAAAATGATTCGCAATTTTTGGTTTGATTCTAGATAATCAGTCGATCAGTTAGGGGTATGGCTGTGGTTAAATGGTTATTCAGTCGACATTTCCTGTTTCTTTCAAAACAAATGCAGTGCAAACTACGGTGATTAATTACTAACCGCAACCCCCTGTTGGCCTGTGTTTATCTTCACTGCTTTGTGCCTTCCTCAATGGAGAAACGCTGTGAGCAACCAACTTTTGGAGGATCAAGTGTCCTATACCATTCGAATCAGTTTGTTTCATCGCAATATGTTCGTGCACTTTCTTTTCTCGAAGATGGCCGATCTTAGATGAAAATGAAAGATCCTGTGATCAGAAATTACGGAAGGTAAGTAAGATGGCGAATTTTTTTTGAGATCCGTGCTCCAGTTCCGGAGTTATAAGCACTGTAAAAATATTTGAATATTAAATGTAACGGAATGTCTATGCTGACTTTAATAGCGAAGACAGAAGCAATATTTTTCCATTTAATGCATTGGCGAAAATTCATTCAAATATCAATATAAAGTTTCCAATTTACGTTCTATGTAGCATTTATTTTAAAATAGATTAAACGCATCTTTCTGTCTACCAACTGTATTTTACGACACAATTTCACTTGCCACTTTCACTCGGCTAGCTATTGCGACTGCATGATCATTTACCTGCCAAACACATGGGTAGAGTGACGCTCTTGGAATCTAATGATTCTCGGTTAGAGTCCCAGTCGTTTATATCTCTTTATTTCATTGATTTTCTAACCATGTACTTTTTTTTCAATTTCACTTAAATGTCTGTTATATGTGATTTTGTTTTACAACTGATTACAGGAGGATGTTGAGCTCCTGGGACTGAGTTTTTCAAAATCGAAAAGATTTTCAAAATCGAAAAGATTTTCAAAATCGAAAAGATCAAGGCTTCAGTCTTTTTTCAAGGCTACCTAAATCACTAACAATCTTTTAAAGACAAACAATTAGTCAGCCTTTCTCAAGGCTATACAAAGAGTGATATTCTAATGTAATCAGTCTTTTTCAAGACTAAGAAATTAATCAGCCCTTCTTAAGGCTAGCTATTCAAAGAACTATTCTTCGAACTGATCAGTCTTTATTAAGACTACCACAAAATCAGTCTTTATCAAGACTTTTCCAAACTAGGAGTCTGATCGAAGACTAATTTAGTCTAGTTAATTTAATTTCAAATTTCATTCATTTCAAAAATGTCTGCGTCCAACCGGAAAGGCGACAAGCCTAAGGCTAAAAATAATTCAATACGGAATAAATCACAATTCGTTATTCAACATTTTGCTAAAAACATTCACGATCTTATAGAATCTGAATGTAAAAATAAAAGACAACGGACGGATTTCCCTTCCGTTGATTCTATGCCGTCTAACAATATTTACGAGATTCTTCCTGAATCCGATTGTAGCGACATAGAAGAAAATTCTTCAAAAATTCCCAAAATGGACGCTTGTCGTTCTGGGAAGAAACATCAATGTATGCCACCAGTGACGGTGATGATTTCCTACTTCAAATCATTCCGGATTGAGCTTTCTACTTTTCTCCCGGAAGTAAAAGTCTCATTTCAAATCGGACGAAGAGGAAAATGTCGAGTCTTGGTTGATGGATTGGAAGATTATCAACGTCTTATCCTATATTTGTCCGAGAAACTTCATAAATTTTATTCATATGATATAGAATCAGACAGACCCTTCAAGGCTGTCTTGAAAGGCTTATCAAATGATCAAAATACTGATGAAATTAAAAATGAACTAAAAGAATTGCTTGGTTTTGCCCCTTCTCAAGTAATACTTATGAAAAAACGAGCGAATGGTACTTCTAAACCACGCTCTGGAGTTTCCCACGAACTTTACCTAATACACTTCAATCGAAGCGACGCAAACAATTTGAAAACTTTAGAAAAAAGTACGTTTCATTTCCCACATTAAAATTCATTGGGAACATTACAAACGGCATAATCGTATTGCAAACTTAACGCAATGTCGTCGTGGCCAAGGCTTCGGCCATGGAACCAAAAACTGTCATATGGCTATACGGTGTTCGAATTGTGGTAAATCGCATTCGAAAGACGTTTGTCCAATGAATGAAACCATTGATAATTTTTTTTTTGTTCAAATTGCGATGGAAATCATAAATCCAATTATTTTAAATGTCCTACCAGGGAAAAAAATTTAAACGCTCCTTCGCTTAGACAACAAGTCAAATCAACGACCACAACATACCTGAAAATAAAAATAAAAACGTTACAAATGCCACGCCTAATTCTTCTAAGGGACTTAATTCTTCGAATGTAAAACAAAAAACAGGTACGCCTTCCAATTCGTCTTCTAACGAAAACAATTTATTGACAGGTCGATCGACCACGTCATCATCTTCTACTAATGACAGTTACGCTTTTGTGACAGGTAGACAACTACCACTTAATTGTACTAATGTGAACAATCAAAACACAGGAGCGCCTTCCTGTTAATCTTCTAACGAAAACAATTTATTAAAAGGTAGATCGGCCAAATCATTTTCTTCTAATGGCAGTTACACTAGTGTAACAGGAAGACATCTACCTACCAATATTCCTTCAATGTCATTCGCTTCTTTAAACGAAGTCGATATCACGGAAAATAAAATGATCTACCTACAAGATCAACTTTTTCAAATGATCATCCGAATGATATTCGACTTCATCACTTTTTGAAACATTTTAAATTGGATTGCAATTTGCAAATATTACTATAATGAATTTAAAATTTAACAGTGATGTTAAATAATTATTTGAATATTTTAAATTGGAATGCTCGATATTTAAAATCGAGTGAAGATGAATTTTATAATTTTCTCAAAGTTCACAACATTCATATTGCCATTGTGACAGAAACTTTTCTTAAACCAAATGTCAAATTGAAAAGCAATCCACATTATGTGGTTCATCGATTTGACAGGTTTACTGGAATGGGTGGTTGAGTTGCCATTTTTGTCCAACGGCAAATTAAACATCGAATTTCTTCTTTCAATACTAAAATTATTGAAAGCTTGGGAATCGAAGTTGAAACCATTCAAGGAATTTATTTCATCGCTGGAGCATATTTTCCATTCCAATGCACCGGCGAACAATTAAATTTCTTTAAAGGTGATTTGCAAAATCTCACAAGATATCGACCGAAATTTTTCGTAATAGGGGACTTAAATGCTAAGCATGTCCAGTGGAATTGTAGGCAAAATAACAGTAATGGTAAAATACTTCATAATCAACTCTCAGCTGGTTACTTCACAGTTCTTCATCCCAGTAATCCGACTTGTTTCTCTTCCGTGAAAAACCTGTCTACAATCGATCTGGTTCTAACAGATCAAAGTCACATTTGTAGTGAACCGATTACTCATGCTGACTTTGACTCAGATCATCTTCCTGTAACATTCAGACTTTCCAACGAAACTATAATTAATCCGATTAGTTCTATATTCAACTATCATAGTAAGCACGATTTCCTGACAATATGCGTCTCTGAATTTCTCTGCTGGTATCATCATCGGCAGTCACCAGTGAGCTCAAGTGCACGAACTCGTCGACCATTTCGATTTCATCACCACCAATCAGAACTCGCAATGGGTGGCTGACATTATCTTCTCTCGAGCCCCTGCCTTTCATGTACTTTGTCTTTGACACATTGATGTCCAGTCCGATCCGCTTGGGCTCAGCTTTTAGTCCGATGTACGTATCTTCCATCTTCTCAAAGTTGCGTGCTATAATGTCAATATCATCAGCGAAAACAAGTAGCTGGACGGACTTCCTGAAAATCGTACCACTCGTGTCTAACCTCGCTCTTCTTATTACACCCTCCAAAGCAATGTTGAATAGCAGACACGAAAGACCATCACCTTGCCGTAGCCCTCGGCCTTGTTTTCGTAGTGGCTAAAGGCCAGATCCAGTCAAAATAAAACGGAGCAATTCTGATGTTTGGAAAAAGAAGACAGGTACTTTTCTAGTTATTGGTCCCGGTTGCGAAGTTATTGGTCTCGGTTGCGAAGTCGGCTTGTCACACGAGATTTTCTTTACAAACTTCGATAGCTCAATTGGGTTGATAATCTCTGCAACATTTCCGCTTCCAGTTGCTATCTAATATTTATTTATTTATTTTGTCAAGCAAATGTAGACTACATATAAATTGTTTTCAATGTTCACTTACTTTTATTTTTACGACAAAGCTGAGATTTTATTTGATTTTGTGACATAGTAAGATCAAGATGCTCGCAGTATTGATTGTAATGCAGCGTGCTTCATATGATGGTAGAGGAAATGCTGTCCAGTGCATATAAAAGAAATTGTTTTTGTATCGATTCAATGCGTTTTTCGTGAATAGTGTTATATGGATTCCATACTAGGCTGTAATATTCCAAAATAGATCTGACATATGTATTATATAGCATTTTGTAGTATATGGGTCATGGAAATTATGACTGAAGTGTTTGATAAAGCCCAGCATACTGTTTGCTTTATTGATGATTGTGTTGCAATTTTCCACAAATGTGAGTTTGGAGTCTAAGATTACACTTCAATCTCGTACAATTTTACTTTTTTCTACTATTTGATTTCCTAAAAATATGGTTTCGTTTTTCCTACTGAAAGTTATTGAGTTACATTTTTTTACATTGAGTTAAAGTAGACTTTTGCAGCACCAAATGTGGAATAGATTGATTTCGTTCTGGAATATTACAGCGTCGTTGATATTTTTAATTTCCATAAAGAGTTTCATGTCGTCTGCATATATAAGCACTTCTAGATAAACCGTCAAACTGATTTTGGTTGTATTTTGCTTGAATCATTTAGGACTTTTAAGAGCAGGAAAAAACTGTTTTAAAGTGCGAAGTGTATGTGTGTACCTGAATTGGGGAAAATTTTGAGATCGAATCAAAAACAATTGTCAGATTGTCCCTGGTGAACGACCAAAATGGTTAAAGCCGGGGTAAAATAAATTATATAAAAATAAATTGTTAGATGATTCATTTTTACAGAACACTCTACCATTCTACTTCACTAATCTCGAGCGCAATCTTGAGGGTCGTTCGGTTATTCTAATTTAAGAGTATTCGAAATAATTTCCATCCAAAGATAATTTTTGAGCTGTGAGAAATTCACAGGGACAGCTACAGATACAGAAATAAAAGGAACAAGTACAGAAGCTAAGTTCAGGAAAAAATAAAGAAGGTACAGGAACAAGTGCAGAAAGTACAAAACCAAGTACAGAAATGAAGGAAACAAGTATAGGAGGTACTGGCACAATTGAGTACAGAAAAAGATACAGAATGTGCAGATGGTACAGATATATGTACAGAAGATACAGGACCAAATACAGAAAATACTGGAACAGGTACAGAAAGTACAGGAACAAATTTTTGAAACAAGCACAGAAAGTACAGGAACATACACACAAATTACAGAAACAAGCGCACAAAGTACAAAATAAAGTGCAGAAAGTTCCTCTATTTTCTGCACTTTATTTACAGAAAAAAGTTTAAAGTTCAAAAGTTAATCGCAAATGTTGTCGAGACAACAATTTCTAATGGCAAATTAGAAGAAAAAGTTTTAATTTCACGCATTCCAATGATGCCCACTGCTATGTCATTTCAATTTAAACGTCATTTTCTCATCCGTTTATCTTTTCTATCGTCAATAATCGTTATGAGTCTGTAGCGTGAATTTAGAGTGTTTTTTCGTATGGTAAATTGTACGCTGCCTGTTTGCGTTTCGGCAATCCATCGGCTTTATATATTTTGTTCTGTTGTCCGCGATATAAAAAGGTTGGGGCCACTATCATAGAGCATTATAATGATATTTTGTCGTGAATACGACTTACTTAACTATGGGGCGCCTTTTCAAAATTAGCCACATGGAAGAATGGGCAGAACTTAATCGTGAATATCTCGACTTGTATTGATGGCAGCAACATGATTTTTTTCACTATTTCATCAAAAATATGATCAGGAATTTATAATAATATTTTGAACAGTGTGAGATAACCACAAACAACCAAAAAAAATAGTTTTCTCAAAATTTGAAAACAGCGCTGAAAACTCTTTACTTTCGCTTGGGTTTTTCGCACAAGGACGACGACTTTGAGTTAGTTATGCACATAACTGAACGTTATAAAAGGGGAACCGTAGTCGAAAATCGATCATTCGTCATCTAACACTCGATGTGGATAGACGAATAACCTACTACGACTAATTTCGATTTTGTATTATTTTTTATTCGCAGTTGTCTACCTACCCAAGCTATGGGTAAAAACCGCCATAGATCCGAGAAGGATCCAAAAGATGCTAAGCGTCTGAAGCCAAGTGATGTACAGGTAAACGACCGTTTGCCGAGTAAAAACCAATATGCTGATCTGCCAGTTGATGTCGAAGAGGAACTGCAGAAGAAGGAAAAAATGCCGCCTTTCTACCTGAAGGGCTTCCCACCAACTCTACGCTCGGATTTCAACACACTGATCAGCAAAGGACTACAGGCAACAATCCGTTTATGTACTGAAGGCTACAAAATAACTGTTCCGGCTTTGAACCACTACAAAGGAGTGGAATGTTATCTGAAGCAGACAAAAGCGGAATACTTCACACACGATATTGCCGCCAACAAACCTATGAAGGTTGTACTTCGAGGACTACCCGACATGATGGAAGCCGAACTAAAGCAGGCACTAAGGAGGCTGGACTAAAGCCTTTGATGGTGTTCAAAATGAAGCGACATAATACGGACAAAAAGTTTAGAGATCAACTGTACCTGATTCATCTGGAGAAGGGCTCCATCACCATGAGTTAACTGAAAACGATTAAATCGTTATTTCACATAATCATCGAATGGCAAAAGTATAAGCCGGTACATCGGGATGTCACACAGTGCACGAACTGTTTGAACTACGGCCATGGAGCGAGGAATTGCCACATGAAAAGTCGGTGCGGGAAATGTGCCGAATCACACAATACCAACGATTGCTTACTAGATGACATCGCTGTAAAATGTGTGAACTGTGATGGCGACCATCCATCTACTAGCAAATCGTGTCCCAAACGTGCTGAGTTCACAAAAATTCGACAACAGGCGTCCCGTAAACAATCAACGCGCAAGAATGTTCCACAGAAGGATGAAATTAATTTCCCACGGCTCCCACCGAAGAGGGATATTCCGAATTTGCCGCCACTTCCTCCCAGCAATCCAAAGACTTCAGCCGCTGGATCTCAAAAAGAATCTTCCTCAAGAATCCCTCCTGGATGAGGCAATAATCAACCACAAGCAAAGGATGACTCTGGTGATTTATTCTCTGCTGAACAACTGATCGTCATTTTTGAAACAATGACAACAAAACTACGAAACTGCAGAACGCGGTTAGATCAAATCAACGCCTTAGGCAAATTCATCATCGAATATGCAATATAATGAGTTGGTTATAGTAAATTGGAATGCTTGCTCACTCAGGAGCAAAACTGCTGAATTGTCCGACTTTCATCAAGAGAAGAATGTCGATATTGCTATTTTAACTGAAACTCATCTTAAACCTGAAATTACTATTTTTATTTCCAATTACAGGATTCACAGGTTCGACAGGACAACTACCAGAGGAGGGGGAGTTGCCATTGCCGTTAAACGATCCATTCAGCACAGGCTTCTGTCAGCCTTTAAATTGCAACTTATAGAAGCCATCGGAATTGAGATTACAACGACGATGGGACCCATCATCATCATTACAGCGTACTGCCCCAAACAAACAAATCTTCGAGATGGTACGTGTACATCATAGAAGCGAGATCTAGCTCAGCTCACTCGACGACAGAACAAATTCATCATTGCTGGGGACCTGAACGCACGGCATGAGCTGTGGGGAAACAGAAGACAGAATCGAAACGGATTCGTACTTGCCGAAGATTACGAAGCTGGACAATACAACATCTTCGCTCCGGATCAACCAACGCGACTTTCCAGATCGGGAGTTCATTCCATTTTTGGATTTATTCATCAGCAACATCGCCATAGACAGCTCTCCGGTTGTCTTCTACGAGCTCTCTTCTGACCACTTTCCAGTAATATTGACGTTGGGATCTTCACCAGAAACAGTGCCTATTCAACCTCGGAGGAACTATTATCGCACCGATTGGGTCCAATTTCAACATATCGCCGACCAACTTATTAATATCGGTTTGCCACTTGATTCCCCGATGGAAATCGATGCAGCCCTATCTTCCTTCCAGCATTCAATCACAGTTGCTCGTGATAGGACGGTTCCAGTACAACATATGCCGAGTGCCGAGTTCCTCTCTTCAAATCGACAGTGTCACCAAGAAACTCATCCGACTTCGAAATATCTACCGGAGGCAGTATCAACGAACTGGCATCCTAGATAGGAAGACTTCTTATAACAACTTAACTAGGATAATCCAGGAACGGATATCTGAGCTTCGCAACAGGAACTTCCAGCAAAAGCTTCGAGAAATTCTCCCACATTCAAAGCCCTTCTGGTCCTTAACGAAGGTGCTTAAGAAAAAACCGAAGCCTATTCCTCCTCTGATGTCACCCCAGGACGCAGCTGAAGGAATACCTTTAATCATACCAGTAGAGAAGGCAAATGCGCTAGGCAATCAGTTTGTGTGTTCTCACAATTTAGGACTCAACATTGTTAGTCCACATGAATGAGCCGTTGCTGATAGCGTAGCTGAGGTTGACCAATCAGACAGCTTAGTTCCTGAGGAAAGTAGAGTCACTGCGAATGAGCTGATGGCTTTTGTGAAAAAAATCCAAAAATATGAAGGCCCCCGGTTTCGACAACACATTCAACATTGAGCTGAAACATTTGAGTATTCGCTCATTTGTCTTCTTAGCTAAAATTTTTAACAGGTGCTGGGAGCTTGGTTACTTCCCTTCAACGTGGAAGTTAGCTAAAGTTATCCCAGTTTTGAAACCGGGGAAAGATCCTTCCTTTTCCAAGAGCTATCGGCCTATCAGCTTACTCTCTGCCCTATCCAAGCTGTTTGAAAAGTCAATACAAAGGCGAATTCTTGCTTTCGCAGATGAACAGAATATATTACTGGAAGAACAGTTTGGGTTCCGGAAAGGAAGATCCACCATCCACCAACTCACAAGGGTTAACAACGTCATCCAGCAAAACAAATCAGTGTCCAAAACGACTGCCATGGCAATATTGGATATTGAAAAGGCATTCGATAATGTGTGGCACGATGGACTGGCGTTCAAACTGCATCGGTATAATTTTCCCATGTATCTTATTAAAATGATCAAAAATTATCTTGCAGATAGAGCATTCCAGGTTTCTCTGAATAATGCACTTTCAGAAAGATTTACTATTCCTGCTGGTGTACCCCAAGGAAGTATCCTAGGTCCCATTCTATACAACATTTTCACATCAGACATCCCACCTCTTCCAGGTGGTGGTGTTCTATCACAATTTGCTGATGATACTGCCATTCTTTACAAAGGTCGTGTCATTAATGCTCTGAAGAATAAACTACAGTCAGGTCTGGACGCTTTAACGGAATATTTTACAAGCTGGAAAATTGTGATCAATGCAGCAAAAACTCAGGTCATCTTGTTTCCACATTCAAGATCTCCAAAACTTGTTCCATCAGACGAATGCAGAAAACGATTCGGTGATGAGGTCATTCAATGGTCCGATGAAGTTATCTATCTAGGACTCACCTTTGACAGACATCTGATATTCAGGTCACATGTTGACCAAATCGTTCAAAAATGCAGCATACTCATTAGGTCTCTGTATCCGCTGATTTGTAGAACATCTAAACTGTGCCTGAAGAACCAGATGGCTGTCTATAAACAAATCATCTACCCCGCAATTGAATACGCAGTCCCTGTTTGGCGGGGCTGTGCACGAACACACAAACTTAGGCTTCAGCGCATTCAAAGTAAGATCTTAAAGATGATTCTAAATCTACCCCCGTGGACAAGGACTAGTGAAGTACATGAGATGGCCTCCCTGGATATACTAGAACAAAAATTCGAACAATACTGCACGAAATTTGAAGAGAGGTGTTCAATCTCTGAAATACAAATAATTCAGAATTTGTACGCATTAGGTTAGGGATAATTATAAGTAGGTAGATATTTTATTAATAATTAAAATAAATATTATGATTAAACATTAGTATGTAAAACAAGAGTAACTAAAACACCTATTATTAATAACGAATCGTATGAACAACAAAGATGAAAGGCCAAAGGGTCAAAACACTTGTACTGTAAAATGTTGATGTAATACACAAAAATAAGATTAATAAACAGATATTTATGCAAAATAAATGCGAAAATCGATCATTTCTTCTTGTGCGTTGGATGGAAGCAGACGTCGGGGCGAGAAGACGCATTCGAACAGCGGCATCGGAA
Source organism: Malaya genurostris (assembly GCF_030247185.1). Classification (NCBI taxonomy): domain Eukaryota; kingdom Metazoa; phylum Arthropoda; class Insecta; order Diptera; family Culicidae; genus Malaya; species Malaya genurostris. The sequence goes on from NC_080571.1 coordinate 52,878,660, forward strand.
AGCACACCTTCTGCGTGGTTAAAACCTCAAACGCTCAGGTCGTAGTTCTCATTTGCCTTCCGGTCGTCAAGGCGAGAAGACCCATTAAACCAGATCCGCATTATTTGGCACTGTCAGCGGATGTGTTGCGGTTTGTACGCAAAACTAGTTTCAACTCAAACAAGAGCGATTGCATCAAGCTTCTGGTCGTTTGCATTGGAGAGAAAGAAAACGAAAAACGAAAAGTGGACAACATTATATAAAATCAGCCGTTTTAATGACTCTAAATGTTATCTAAAGAACTATTAAGATTACTTCTTTGCAAATCTAAAGTACAAATCATCAGTTTAGCGAAAATCTAAAATAACTGGTTTGCTTCGTGCACTTTTCACTGTGCTAAAATTGTTCGAGAAAAATGCTCCGAACTGTGCTAAATATCGTAGAGAATTCCACAATTTGGTCCTTCTAATAGGTAGAAATGAATCCTGTACAGCATCTTGATAGATTCTTTTAATGAAATATGCAAATCCGACATGAGACAATCGACGTCAAAAGTTTCAAGTTTTCGATCAGCTATCAATTTGAATTCGAAAGTATGAAGAAATCGTGTCAGCTTTATTCGTGTTCACAACATCCAGTTATGTCTCTGACATTACACACTCGTACTTTTTCTTCAATAATCATTAAAATTGATAAGTAGTTTGATTTTCTACATCTAATCTAATATTATTGCGCTACGAAGTGTGCAGGGGTCCGCTAGTTCTGTATAAAATGTTCAAAACGACGTATGTAACAATGAGAGATTACATACGTCGTTTTGAACATTTTATACAGAATTTAAAAGCAGTTGTAATAAAATTCAAATGAGAAACTTATTCATTGGAAATTAAGTTTGTTATGTTTTTGTAAACGTCATTCCATTTCTTGTTTACATTACGTAGAAGTTTCCACGAGTTTCACAGTTGTTATTTCGCTGATTTCATTACTGCCTTTGTGATGGGATCGACGCATGAGTTTTTGTATCAGTTGCATAACCGTTGTGAACAAATATTCGTAATAACGGAAGTACTTAAAGATAAGTTGCACAATACAGAAAAATTGCGCTTTTTCCACAACACATCAGTTACTAGAATAGTAATATAAACTAACTTGATAAATTGCACAATCAGTAGAAAAATACAGGACAGCAACTTAACATGCCTCTTGGCCACCGCAGCTCATGTATTACGCAATTAAACTTCGTTCGCTCTCGCGATCATACTCTGGTTGACGGCTCATTTTTCAGTTCGATGTGTGGATAATGAAATAGGAGTTCTGACTGAAACAGCTTTTCATTTGGTTGGCTTTCTGGTTAGCAAAAAACATTTTTCAATCCCTTACATTACATTGGTAGATTGGCTCGCGAGTAGTTCGGATTTTTGCAATGCGGAAGCGAAATTTTTGAAGTGCTGTCCCTCTTGCTTCGGTATCGATTTCACAACTGAAGAGCCAACCGTCAATCAGTAAATATTCGGTTCATTACACTTGCTAAGCTTTACACTTTCATTAGATATCCGCAATTTTTAACGAAGTCGTTAAATTTTTTTCCTCATTTCTGGAGCGTTTGAATTCAAATCCGAGAGGCTTATTAAAATAAGATACCATTCCTATGGGTTAAAATTAGGTATCAGAACAATTGAATATTACACTTGAATGTCACCGTAGAACATTGGATAACTAAACTGGCCAAATATAAAACCATCCCTTCTTTATCCTTTCTTTTCTTACCTCAGCTACTGCAATGCTTTCAACTTGCCCGTTACAATGTTTTTAATGGGAACACCATGTTTTCAGACAAGCATCTTTTTCTAGCGCGACCAGTGACTTTCCAGTGCTTACTTTCCATTTTTACTTCACTCGAAGATGCAAACATTGTTTGGACGCCTCCAGCTATGACCAAACATTTGCGACCTTCGTGTTTTGACCGAGTCACACACACACTGAAAAATACGCTTCTCACCACACCTACTTTTCACACCTCCGTTTCGGAATTTCGAATTGGGTGTCAAAATTTAATCTAAACAATCTGCTCGCAGCTGTTGGAATGACAACAACCAAAAGCTATTATCAAATCTGCTGTGAATAAAAGCTTGCTCCAAAGGTTCCCAGATTAGGTTGACCCAAGGATGTTTTGCTGGCTGCCAAGATGGGAAAGTGAGCCGAAGAGCTGATCTTTGGTTTCGGGTTCCGGAACAATAATTATAGCTAGACTAGAAGGAAAACTGCTTTAACATTGTGAGACCAAATTATCCATCGGTTTTATCGTCATTTTCATTCCAAACCTCTCGTAAAATATTCCAGCACCTGTTTTACAATCGTCACAATCCACCGCTAATTGCTCCCAACAATCTATTCAAATTACTCCGAACAATGGATCCAATCAATTTCAACGAACCGATCTGTAGGTGTGTTTCTTCCACCAAGGAATACAAAAATGCGTCAATCCTTTGGTACCCCTTCCGTACTGCAATATAATCAATCCGTCGTTGGTTGGTTGGTTGGTTGTCACGATCCCATTCCGGGTCGACCGGTACCAGTTGTTTGTGAACACAGTAGGATTTAGCTGGACTATCAAATTACCGGTGGAACACGGCCGTACACAACCGACAAAACGTAACAATCAGTTCCCTAAACGCTTCTGTGCTTTAGACAGTGTCGACACCTTCCAGGTCTTATTCGTAATCAGCGTCAGTTTCCAGTGCTGCTGCTGCTATTTGCGGCTCTGCAAGAACAAAAGGGAGACTGATTAATGAAATATGATAAGATGATTAGTTTACAACAAACCATTGGGACTCAGGTGCACACCCACAGCCAGGCATAAACACAAAAGGGAAACATTCAGATCGGGTTGAATCGCTAATTGCATACTCCTGCCCCCGAAAGGCCTATCTAACCGGTGATGAATAGACTATTTGGTCTTGCTGTTTTATTGATTCGAATCGAAGGACGGTGTGTGTGTTGATGTTTCACTTCTGCTCAAAGGACGAAAGCTTGGAAGAAAACAATGCCGTGGTAAATAGAAACTAATTTCTATTTAAGAATGAAGTATACATTCATTATATTGCAAAACAAGAATTTATTCCTGTGCTACTTTGCAGAATCCGAAAAAGCACTTAATCATTGACTTCGTTTGTCTGAATGTTCTACTTACAATTTTAGGAAAACGCCCATTGTTGATAAAAGCAAAAGCAGATTTCTCCGCTATCGCTAGATAAATCTTAATGAAAAAAAAATTGGTATTCCTCTCTTGAACTTCCACTCAGTGGATGCAACTGCTTTTGCGTTTTGCAGCAAAGACTATTTTCTTAAGATTGTATACTACCTCCTAGTTGAGTGTTTTTGGAACATTTCCCTTCGCTCACTGCTTCTATTTTCGTCAATGCAAAAAAAAAACTGTTTTAATTGCTCTAATGGTGTACCGTTTCCTTTATTGTAGTCGTTGATACGGAAAATTGCCAAAAATGTTATTTCCAGAAAAAATGGCTACTCCAAGTGGGACGAACAGTCAAACTGGTGCGCAAGATAATTAAAGAAGAAATTTGTCAGTCTTTGGTCTGGCACTCCTCGAAATCAGAAACAAAATAAATGTTTGATACAAAGCGAACAGTGTCCAAAACTTAATGAAATGGAAGTTAAAACCGGGACATAATAAACGACGCAAAATTGTGCGGGATAACCGGAAAGAGAAAGTGTGCGAGCTTGCCACAGTAGGGGCAAGATTCTGAACAATCCTGCCGAGAAAGATATCCTTCCACTGGACCCCGCATATACTTATTTAGGACTAAAAAGACGAACGCAAGCACACTTCGAGTACATGTTTGGCTGGATCCATTATTATACGCCACAGAACGGAACGATTATCCGACAATGAGCTGAAGTCGTACTTCGAAGCGGCACGAGTGCCTGTTAATGACTTTAAGGCTCCCTTACAGGCACTCGTGCCGCTTCGAAGTACGATTTCAGTCGGAATGATCATGATGCCGGTTTAACTTAATGCTGTGAGTATCGCTACCATGGTTGAAATCAACGGTTTAGGGCTCCAATTGCTTGCCCACCCACCTTGTTCACCTGATTTAGCTTCCTCGAACTATTATTTGTTCCCAAACCTCAAGTCACCTCTGAGAAATCGATTCCGGAACCAGAAGCCGAAACCAGTATAGCCAAAGTTTGTTTTGTTTGGCCATCAACTAATAAGAGCTAAAAATTTAGAAGATGTTTTTCCTTCTGCACGAATCGAAGTAAGTCTTGTGGATTGTTGTGCTCTAGAAATGGATATTAAACAGGCCTTAAACTATGTGCGACAGATGTGACATGACAGTGAACGTCAAGATATGCCATACTCGGTCACAGTTACAAATTTTATTTCAGTTCAAAAGCGCTCCAAAAATTATGTACATAAGAAATCTTCAGTAACATCATTTTTTATCTGAGGGTCCCTCTCGAAACGAAATCCTACGGGGTACTTCCCTTTGCATGTACAGCTAAATATTGTGAATTTATCACGCAAATCCACATATGACTCAATTCATAAGAACGTAATTCGTAGAATGACTGATTTTTTAAAGAATAATTCAAATATGTGTCAAACTTACCTAGCCTTTCAAGTAGGTGCAAATACTTTCATGTTTTAGCTCTTAAAAAATATGTCAGAAAACTTCATATATACGTAAGATCAACTGCAAAAATGGCTCATTTTTGACATTCGAATAAGTCGATCTTAGAAATTATCGTGACTTTGGTGTTTAATCCCTTATTGTAGAATACTTTTGAAATTGAAAATTCTCCTGTAATTCCGGAATCAGTAGTCATGATCACCGGATCCTGAAAGAAATCAAAAAGAGGATCATCATTTGACTTGATTTGGAGCAATATCGATGAAAATTGATTACACAATAGTTACAGCACATTGCAATTCCGAAACCACATACCAAAAAAACTTGAATTTTACTTAGTTAGTTCCTCATACGATGTATTTCATATAGACCTAATTTTTCAAATGACGGAAAATTCCATTTGTAATGACTTAAAGTAAGATTAACATGAATTTTACAGGTTGCTACTATAACTTGCATTATGCTAGCAGGTGCGACTCTATGCATTCAAATACACCTTTTACCAGCTAAGCAGGTCTGTGGTTCTGTGGCTCAGTCGATTAGCCGACATACGTTGTGATCGAATGATGCTCGGTTCAAGTCGCGGCGGTTGCTACCAGGATTCATTTTTTTTTTCAGTGAATTTCATGTGATGCAATTTAAGACACAATATTGAATGCTCTTCCACGAAAATTTTCGTGAACTGTGACGCTCAATTTATGTGCATCTAATAAGATTTAAATGCTGCATTTGACAAAATTGATCATAAAATACTTCTGAGTAAATTATCTCGTCTTGGCTTCTCTGCACAGCTTATGTCTTGGTTTAGCTCATACCTTTCTAGCAGAGTTTTACGAGTGAAACTAGATAGTAACACATCATCGCAATTCACGAAGCATTCAGGAGTTCCACAAAGTAGTAATTTGGGACCCTTGCTGTTTACTTTATTTTTCAGCGATGTTTCATTTGCTCTTGGAGATGGTTTGAAACTAATTTATGCGGACGACTTGATATTGTATTTAGTTGTTCGAACTGTGGAGGATTGTCGTCGACTACAACATCAACTTAAGCTTTTCGTTGACTGGTGTCGCAAAAACAAACTACTCATTAATGTTTCAAAATGTCTGGTAATTACGTTTCATCGAACAATGAGTCCTGTAACATTCGACTACAATATTGATGGCTCAGTTCTGACTAGAGTTAATCAGGTGAGCGACTTAGGAGTACAGCTTGATGAAAAACTATCGTTTGATTTGCATCGATCACTTATAATCACTAAGGCATTACGTCAATTGGGTTTCATTTCAAAAATTGCAAAGGATTTCAAGGATCCTCATTGTACTGTTCACTTGTCCAGCCAATTCTTGAAAATGCATCAGTGGTTTGGTTGCCTTATCAAATTTCGTGGAATTTACGAATTGAAAGAGTTCAGAAACGCTTTGTTCGTTTGGCGCTGCGACACTTACCATGGCGAGACCCTGAAAATCTACCACCATATACGGAAAGATGTCAGCTTTTAGGGATTGATACGTTGCTACGCCGACGAAAAATTCAACAGGCATTGATCATTGCAAAATTGGTAAACGGAGAAATTGATGCTCCCGAGCTACGTTCCAAAGTCAATTTTCGGATTCCAAGCAGAACACTGCGAAATTCAACTCTGCTTCAGAACAGTTTTCACATAACTCTATTTGGATATAATGAACCGATAGCTGCATGTATTCGAACGTTTACTTCTGTGGAAAATCATTTCGAGTTTGGAAAATCATCTAGTAGCTTTGTAAGGAAAATTAAAAGATCTGTTGAGATTTGACTATATATTTTACAATCTTTGTTTTGATGTTATTTGTCATATCTATGTTAATTTGGGATTATTTTTATTCTCGTATTGTAATTATTGTTATTCATATTTTTTTCAAAAGATGATGGTTTTTTGCGTACATTTGATTGGCTGCTCAAATGGGCTTTTTCCCATCCTCGTCCATTTAGATTTTTATATCCGATGGACATACCAATGATAATAAATAAATAAATAAATAAATAAATAAATAAATAAAATCACAAGGTTTTATTTTTCGAAGTGTGCAGAACACGAATTAGGATGTTAATCAAAAATTGCTTATGGTATAATGATCCTTTGATTTAAATCTGAGTATGCTAAAATCGGTCCAGCCTGCGTAAAGAGAATTGAGCACACATTTTTGTTACACAAACATTTTGCGATCTCATTGTACTGAATCAAATGGTATATAAAATGCGGTCCTCTGAACATCGAATCCAAGTTCAAAACAAACCAGCTCAACAAGAGTTTTTTAAGGGAATTAGGTGTGTGTTCAAGTAAAATCCAAAAGATCAATTACGGGTTGTTTTTTTAATTTCTTGTTTTTTTTATTGACGACGGTTTTTGGGTAGTCAGGGTCAGTCTCGTTGTAGGACTAACGAAATTTCGAAATTCAATTCAGAACCTGGATTCCGGTCTAACTGAAATCTGATTTTAATTTCAGGTTTAAGACTTTGTTCCAGAATTCAGTTTCAGATTTTAATTTCACATTACAGGCTAATAAATTAAAACTATGGCTCTTGAACTGAATCCTAGTTCTGGAACTGGTTTTCTCACTAGATTTTGAAACTGAATTTAGTTGCTTAAGTTATATTCGGAACTTGAATCCAGAATTCTGATTTAGTATTTAAGCTTCGGAATTTTGGAACACAATTCAGGATATGAACTATAGGTCGGGAATCTGGAATTACACAGAATGAAATAATGAAATTTACACCACATGTACATCAATAGTAACATGGAATAGGCTTCGGTTGAATCGAAAGTCGAAAGCACCGTTGTCCTTTGGTGTAGTTGTCTCCTTGTCCAGTTTATCACATGGCTTACCGTAGTGAACAACTTTTTGGCAATATTGACATATGGCCATTTGATTGTCACAGGTAACAAGTGATTTGCATGGGATTCTTGTATCCTGACCGAGTCACATAAGAAGGTATAGGCCTCTTCAAGCACGTGTGTAACAAACGTACACCATTTCGCATACCGGGGAAAAAGTTCTTCCACTTTTCTTTTTCGATGGAGAGAATCTCTCCGTATTGGGTCATAGATTTGCGAATATAAGAATCGATGACGCTTGAGGGAAGATCATGCACACGCACTTCTATAGCACTATCATCCATATATATATTGAAATGTTGTACTTAATGTTCTCGTGCTCCACATAGTGCACATTGTTATTGTCTTTTGCGAATTGAATTGTATTAAACTCTTTATAAAACTGGATGTAAACTATATTATTTGTCTTATTGCATTAAAGTAAATGCACATGTTTAATGTCAAGATGGATTTTCTCCTTAAGCAAACCTTCAAGTTCTCGTATCGATGGTCGAATTTTGCATTACCTGAAGTCAACAATAATTGTATCGGCGGTAGCTTTTGTTCGTTTGGTTCACTCATTTCGAGATCGTTCTATTGTTCACTACACAATACTGTACTTGGTTTCTTCCGTCCCGAACGTAAGCGTCGTAACGTTTTATCGACTGGCTTGGGTGAGATACGAAAGCGAACTGCTAACTCAGCATATTCACTTAAATAGGCGTTTTTTTGTAAATCGGCTCGAAATTTTTAAAATCGATTTTTTCAGTGTTATACTCGATCACAAATATTTCCAACATTTTTGTTAAAAAATTTGGATGAGTTTGTAGGAATCATTCGCTTTTTGTAAGATTTGTCATGTTTAGACCAGATTCATTAAAAAAATTAATTTTGAAAAAGGTTTGACCATTTAAAACGTCTACATGTCTAGAAAATTGTGTTAAATCTGCGAGAGTTCTGTCAACTCTAAATGTGAAATGTAGCGGAATGCGAAAATCGCGTTTTTGATCAATTATTCAAAAACTAGACCGATTATCGAAAAACCAAAAACACTTAAGTTTTCGAAATCAAATTTATCATAACTAAGTATTCTTAGAATTTTGAAATATTGCTTTGCCGAGCCGTAATTGGTTTTTGAAATGTATAAACGGTAACTGTTCCGTTCCACGAAGGATGATTTTAGAACTGAAAAGTAGTGTTTGTAGCAGAATTTCACAAAGAATCTGGAAATGCAACTTAAAATTATAAAATTTTAGCTAAAACAACCGAAATTTGAAAAAGTTTACATAAACTTTTCCGCATTTTTTATATTGCTTGCGCGCTGCTGTTTCGTATTGAGGTGGTGTGAGAAATGCACGGTGGGTTCGATGGCATTAAAATTACATATAAAATAATGACGCCAATTTATGCAGTATTGGGTTTTGTGTTGCAATAAAAACGATTCATTTATAATGCTAATAATGTCCAACTCTGTTGAGTTCAATGCATTAATGTTGCTAAAGCAATAACGCTTGGCTGTGTACTATCGTAAAACAGGTATTATTTTAGATTGTAGCAATTTTTATAGAAAAACTATAACTTCATCATTGACAAGCTACTGAATGAAATACAAACCAAGTATTATCGTGATATAAACAATGTGATAAACATTGAAAAACAACAGGCATATACAAGGTTAGCAAGTTGGTCAATACATATACATATAACCTTATGTTAGTCATTCATAATTACTCATGATTTATAGCTCTAGTGTAAGAGTAATCACTAACAATAACGATTGAATTAGCATATATTCAAAGTGTGAAGGATTCAAAAAATCCATTACGTCCAGTCTTGTTTATAAGCCAATATAACGAGAGGTAAGCCCACTGCGCTCAATCATTGAAAAAAGTTCTGGTTTCCATGTGTCCGTTTTTCTTGGGATGATTTGCATCCGCCATTTTTTTTCGCTTTGGTTTCCTGATAGCATTCTGAAAAAAGAGAGAAATAAAATCGGCTCGACAAGGCTGTCAAACACACAGACTTTCAATCTTTGTGAAAGTTGAGTATTTTTTCATTGTTTATTGTAATCCATGTAATGTCCAACCCATACGATAGATTTATGTGATAAAACTTCTCATCAAAATAATAAAATGTATGCTGACAACCCGGTACAGTTTGCTCATATACGAGAGAGTACAAGAGAAATACGATGCGCAAAGGGAATTGAGCGAGTCACGCGGTTAATTTAAAACTCAACACGTGACCCTCTGTCCTCAGACCTTAACAGCTAACTCAAACAGCTGCTGGGAAATAAATGGCCTAGCCGAAACAGTTTGCACGGAAATTCAGTGAAAAGATTTTGTTTTTGTCTATTATTGTCATTTCGCCAGAGGAGGTTTCTTAACCAAAGTCGAATGAGACTTATTCGTATATGTTTAATTCACATGTGGACTCCCCGTTAAGCAGACATTTACCAGTGAAGAACGTAGATTCTAGAAATTCTTAAAGTCTCTACCGAATCTTGCTATGAATTCCTGCTGTCTCGTTGTTTTAAATATTGCTACACTTTTCAAACATTACGAAAAATGTCATCCATTCAAATTAATATTTAATTTTCTTCAGTCACTACGAAGAATTATACTGGTTTTACCACACCTCCGAATGGTTTGAAATTATCATGAAAGAACAATTAGTACCAGCAACGATTACTGATGATTAACCTCTACAAATTGGTTCATTTGAAAACACGTTGCACCGTACCCGGTGCGAAAATCAGCTCACAGAGAAGGAAGTCGGTTAACGAAGGTGGTGATAGAATTTTCCCCATTTTCGATACCCGGACGTGATTACTATCTACCAGTATGCGTTCAACCAAGTGTTCTAATTTGATGCAATTGTTTTCCGGCTTGCCTTAGCCTTGCGTTGCCAAAACCACGAATCGAATTGGCAGGATTCCCCGGAAACCACCGGGCACCAACCAGGGACCAGGAAAATTAGGTACGATTCTGTTCTGTAACCATATGATTGCGAATCGTGTGGTGATACGAAAGTGTGATTGCCGGAGCATCGCCGTCTGGTGGAAGTTCAGTAACATGTGTTCGAAGTTATGAGCTCAATTATTCTGGTGGCTGTCGGATCGAAAGTAGTTTTCCGACTGAAGGAAGACTTCATTCGAAGTTATTTACTGTAATTCGTGTAGTAACGTTATCCTACCGCTTGAGTCGTCGAACCAATTTCACTTTTTTTTATTGTGAAATGTGACTCTGAATATTGGCTTTTCATTGAAATCAGTAAACTTAGTTTACCTGTCTCTAAAAATCTCAATCCTTCCCGATGACTTCGGTCAATCACGTAATGCCAATACGAATAGTCAATGTATAACCATTCAATTTGGTAACAGCATCCAGTGTCGTTACATGGCTTACCTTCCGTTTATAGTCCATTCAAACCGCATCTCATCCCTGTGTGTACACAAAAGTTTAGTCCAATTCGGAATGGATCGTTAGTTGGAAGTACAAAGTTGTATGATAGATGTGAGTAAATATCATGTGTGTACAAAGGTAAAACTTTTGCTTCCCCCTTCCAGTCCCGATCCGTTGAGCCCGAGCATGTCATGTTGAACAGCACGATATCATCTCCGTATCAACAGTTTTACTTTCGCTTTTGACACCGTAAAAAAAAGTACCATCAACGATAACAATTTCGGCGACTAACGAATCCGTTTTTAAGTTGGACCCTACCACGGTCGCCACGCCCGATTACGGTGTCAGTTTTCCCTTCATCGTCATCACTACGTTCGTTCTATTTCGTACGATTACTTCAATGCGTGTACCATTTTCCTGTCTGCTCGGAGTCCACGGCCATTGAAAGCATAAGGAGGTGGCACCACCTCATCTTCCAGACTCAACTTCAAGTGCCATTTCATTGGTAGAACTTTGACGATGTCCCGGAATGCAACGCACGTACAACCGGAATCATAACAGCAATCGAGATATGAATTAAATATTATTATTGCAATGCATGCTCGTTCGGTGATCTTTGCAATCTTGAAACGAAAAGTGAACGAACTTCGTTCCGAGCGAACGTTTCGACGACGTGATTTCGATCAGGGCGCTAGTTTAGCCGATGTCAAACAGCTTAAAATAAATTATTCGTTAGCAGGCACGTTTCCCGTCTTCATTACACGGTGATGTTGCGCAATTAACACTGAATATACTCGCAAGTGAGATCCGGTTGCATCGCTTTTTATGAACGTTTTTTTTTCACTGAACTTGCAACAATTTCATAATTACCATAGTTTTATAGACGATAGGAAATTTTTCGATCACGTTTTTAGTGCCAACGGGCAAATTTCTGTTCTTCTACTTTCAAACTTGTCTTGTTATATGCATTATGAATATCTTGGAAGAGTTTTTTTTTGCTTTGTTCCTTCCATCACCACCTCATTATAAAATAGTTGATGAACTTGATGATGCAGTGCTAGCTGGAACAAGCTGCTGTTCTGAGATGAATTTTTTATAGCTCATAACCACTGTTTACTTAGTTCATAACTATCTTATTAACTGCTTTCTGAGGCATGTTTCAATACGGTGCAATGCGTGCTGTTCGGGATGAAGAATGTGTTGGCCAGCGATTGAGTGCAGTTTTATTAAACTTTTTGATAAGTTTATCGAGAGATATGAAGGAAAACTTACAGAATTACTACTGCAATGTTTGGAACTAATTCAGAAAGTACTTTTGCAAAAAAATATGCGTAAAAAAATTTATATCAATCGATTTAACATTTTTGCAGTTAATTTGAGTTTTAAAAGGTCGAGTAGAGAGAAAAGACGGAGAAATTAGCCTTCTTCCCAATCTTCAAGATTAAATTGAAATATCAATTCAAGATCTTATCCAGTGAACATTGGATTAGAAACGTAGAAGATTTCATGAGCGCGATATTAGATTACAGGGGTCAACCTAAAATTTGAACCATATCGACAGTGTACATTTCAGAACATATTCCAAGATCTTTGGCTACCGTCTTCTGCGTTGTGTTTTATCACATCCACTGCAGTTCAGTGGGCAGAACGATTTCCCCGGATTGGACTAATAACTGTGTCTGATACGGGCATACGATTTTCAGATGAGGAACGAAAGGATACTTCCCTTGAAAAAGACCAAAACCAGTGGTCGAAACGTCGGGCAGTAGGAAATAGCCGTTCTGATTTAGCAGACCGTTAAAACCGAAGACATAATTATTGTTAAATAACTCACACAGATTTCCGGTTAACTTATATTCCATTGGAAATCAGTACAATATGGGAATTTTTGGAACGGGTTTAATAAGTAGGGGAGACCGGGGCTAGTTGGCCGAAAGGACGGTTAGCAGAGCAGCTTTTCTGGAAGGGTTATTATGCGCAATGGCGACATCTATAATGATTTTGGTGGAGCATTAGGTCACCCACGTACCGACGTGATTTAGGTGTTTCTGTGTTGTCTTTTGTGCAGAAGCACGGTTTTCTTTTTTCAGTACTGGTGAGTAAATTTCTGTTTTTGTAAAGTAATAGTGTAACGTGGATCAATTTATATTAGATTTCCAAAAACGTGATACCATTGGAAAGGGTATTCAAAACTTTACAAAATAACGTGATAGTTTTCAATATAACCTTACTTTTATTTTTGCTAATCGTGATTTTTCTCGAAATTACTCATTGGGGCAGGTTGGACGAGTTTTGTGCGTGGTTGGTTGGCCGAGTTGTAATTTTAGCTTAGAGTCTTGACGGAATTGGACTGTATGTTTATAAGGGGCTGTCCATAAAAGACGTCACGCCGCAAGGGGGAGGGGGGTGTTTCGTAAAACGTGACTTTTGTGACAGCGGGAAGGGGGGGGAGGTTTTTGGAATGTGACGTCAAATATTTTCAATGAGCGCATTTTTGAAATACCTAATTATATTACTGCTTTGCCCTATTTCCTGAAAAAATCTCCACAATAAACGTTTACATTCTATAGGAAAAAGTGTATTTGTTGATGTAAAAGCTTTTTCTTGTAAATTCGGAAATGAATGCATCAGGAAATAATTTCTGTTATGATCAGCAAAAGTGCACGGAGGAGCGAGTAAAGTAGCGAAATTAATAAATTTTGCCTAATATGAGTAAAAAAGAAAAAGATGCCTCCAAACGGTTTAACTTAAGTCAATTTTTTCAGTAATTTGATTTTCTAGCATTGATAATAGTATATCATAAGAATTTCTCTTATCTGATTCTGATGCAGTTTATTCAATTGTAGTCCATTTGAAAAAGGGCGGGAGATCAACGATTTCAGACGTAGATCATGTCATGTCTTATCTTGATCATATGTGATTTTCCTCCACGAACATCAAAGCTTATCGAATCATCGAATGATTGAACTTACATAAATCAGGAATCATTTTAGCTCAAAATCACTACCCATTGTGTGACGGAAGATCAGTTCCGATATTGATCGATGTGATTTAAAATTCACTGATCAACTGATCATGAAAAGATTCTCCGGCAGTGATCTAGTTTTGATGAGGTTTTGGTCTTTATTTTCTCAGCCCTGTATGCTACACTAAGGAAATATTATTCTTTACCTAAAACAATAATATATCTGTGTACCCCTAGGAGGAATAAAACAGATGATTTGAATGTTTCGTCAATTCCAATCAAATACTTTTGTTAATTTATATAATTGATATTAATAAAATAATTCCGATGATTTTGTAGTTTTAGGGATCTTTTTTAATCTAATGACAGTATGTAATAAATCGATTTTTCCCTCATAGTTGTATGGTTTGTCATACATATTGAGAATGTATTGAGATGAATTTTATTTATTTTGAATTCGTGACATGTGGCATAGGGGAGGTGGGGGGTCTTTGCTTCTGTGACAATTTGTGACAAGGGGGGGATGGGGAGTCAAAAATCGTAAAAAAAAGCGAGACGTCTTATATGGACAGCCCCTAATGATGATTATAAGGAATAATATACATAAGAAATAAGTGATGGAAATAAATTAAAATCATTGACAAATAGAAATTAGAGATTAGTATCATTAAAAGTTGGAAATTGTCGATGGAAAATATGATTACAATATTTTATTTATCAAATGCCATCAACACTTTTAGCATTTAGAGTTCGTGACAGAATTTCTTCCATTCTTCACGAAGCATTCAACATCTAATAAATTTATCATATCTCGTGAGGTAGCAGCAATGAAAGAATGCTGTGATATGATTCATTACATACACATAAGACTATAATAATAATGCAGGGTGAAACGTCTGAATTTGCTTGTTTTAAAGACAGCACGAACAATCATCGCGAATTAGGTTTTGACGATGATCGCTGTATGAATATTCGTTCCATATTCGCGTTAAGTCATTTGGGGGTATGTTCAATGCGATTAACAACTACCAGAACGATTATCGAACAAAAGCGAACGATGATCATTGGCGTTCGTTGCATTTTTGATATTCGAGCAACATTGGTATGAAGTCGTTCCTACCACACTGTGGAGATTGTATGAAATCTTTTTTCTTGCTTTCGAGTAATATCGCCAAAATGTATACTATCCCAGACCTTTTTTGGCTGTTCTATTTTTAGCTTATGCTCGTGACGTGTCATTTCGAGAAAATCTACATCATATTTAGTTTTCAATGTGCTTTCACTGAGAGCAAAACTAGTTTTCAGTTTGATGTCACACAGCATTTTTTTTTGCTTTCGATTTTGATCCTTTAACCGTTAAAACGACCAAAACGATAGCAAATTAAGTAATCGATATATACGAACAGCACAACATCAAATTGAGTTTTCTTTTTGATCTCACACTCTACTCGGGTATAAATCGGCTGCGAAGTTTGTTGAAACAGAAAGGCCGAATTCCACAAAAGGAATATAATGCCAAGACTTTACTTTTTTGTCGATCGACGGCTTTTATTTGCAGATTTTGTGCCGAACCGCGAATAAAAAATAATATTGTGTGAATATATAAAAAGAGAAAAAGATTTAGATTAGAAAAATTGTTGAGTGTTTGTAGATGTCGAATTAATGTTCGAAGATGATTTAGGTAATACAGTGTTAGTAAATTCGAATAAATGTTCGAATTATAATTGAAATGGTTAGGTGTTTGTTGGTTGAATAAATTTTCGATGGTAACTTACGTTTCTGAAGATATGTATTATTATTTGAAGTGATATTCCGGTAGTTTTGTTTTTTTTAAAGGCCTCTGGTTTCGCGGTCGTCTCGTTTGTAGTTTTGTGTGTTGGTACTCTGCTCGGGAAAACAGTCCCCAGTCTGGTTTCTTCGCTGGCTTATTATTTGGTTGGTTTTGGAAATTCTGCCAGTGATGAATCTGTGAGTGGTTGAAGAAATCGGTTATCTGTTCGCGAATTCGTTAGGGGATTATTAGGTACCCGAGTAGAGTGTGAGATTAAAAAGAAAACTCAATTTGATGTTGTGCTGTTCGTATATATCGATTACTTAATTTGCTATCGTTTTGGTCGTTTTAACGGTTAAAAGATCAAAATTGAAAGCAAAAAAATGCTGTGTGACATCAAACTGGAAACTAGTTTTGCTCTCAGTGATAGCATATTGAAAACTTGATATGATGTAGATTTTCTCGAAATGACACGTCACGAGCATAATCTAAAAATAGAACAGCCAAAAAAGGTCCGTGATAGTATACATTTAGGCGATATTACTCGCAAGCAAGAAAAAAGATTTTATGCAATCTCCATATTAATCGCAAGCAAGAAATAGATTTTATGCAAATCTTCACACTACCGCGGAGAGAATCCGGTTTCGAACTTAGGTGATTTGGAATGTGAACTTTTTGCGATTGCTATGGACTGTAAGTGCTTGCTATAGGTAGATGGAAAATCTTCGGTTATATGACAAGCAGTGTTGTTTCACAAAGTTGTATGCAGGTAGTTTCTGTCAGTGCACACTCGTTGCGTCGCTTCCATCCCGCATCTACTGTGAATAGCAGTGTGGCTATTTAAGCACAGTATAAAAATGTTCTCTTTGTCCTTCTCATATCCAAAGATGTAGCATTCAAACATTATAACATTAAATTGAGTTATCTACTTGATCTCAAACAACTCGCACATGTAATCACTTTGAAATACGAATTTAGAGGCTCTGAAGACCGAACGTTTTACAGTGAAGTCTTCTACAACACATGGAACGTGAATTAGGAATTCGGCAATAAGGTATCCCAGATCATTTGTTTTTTCGACTAATTGGAACAATGAACGATTATCTCGCTTCTGACCACAGATAGAACCAGAATCTCTTCAGTAAATTTTTAGTTCTTGTGTAGACTTATAATTTACGATCATTTGATGCAGAATTAGTCCTGTGACTCAAAATTATGAAGATTTAGTTAGACGGTTTCTTTAGAAAAGTGTATTAAAGTTCCAAGATCTATTAGATGATTGATAACATACATCTCATAGTATCTAACGTTAGTGAGAATATGAAGCTCTAAGCATTTATAACTAGGAGTGAGAAGTGGCTCCTCTAAGCCACTAAAGTATTATTAAGAATTAGCTCTAGGTTCTGAAATCTGAGACATTCAATGTTCGATGTTCGAACTTTCTAAACAATTAATTTTTCCATACTGTTGGATATAAAGTTATGGGTATTTTCAGAACGAGTTTGGCGAGTGGATTATTTTCGCCATCCATGTCCCCGATTTCTGGATGCACTGAAAATAATGGTCTAAAAACTTAGGAATTAACTTCGCGACGTCGTATGATTACAAATATCGAAACATTATTTATTTTAACTATACGAAAAAATTGTTACAGGATCGGATACTTAACGTATCTTGAAGGAAATCGATGACGTCAAATATATTTCTCATATCAAACTCTGAAATGAGCTCCTTCTACGGCAGACGATCAGCGAGATGGGAATGCCAAAGCTACTATTCAGATTGACCTGCTTCAGACAAACGTGGTACCGACGATCGCCAGCTTATCTAATGCCTCCCAGACGTGTAGTTTGACACCAATATTCTCGTGGTTAAAAAGAAAGAGCATTATTTGCGTAAAAGTTGAAAAAATGTTTAAAAAAATCGTTTCTTCGTGGTTATGGTTGCGGTCAACTGCAGGATCTCGGCAGGATGTCAAAGCATTTTTGTAAAAGGCAACAAAGGATTGAAGGAATAATTCTTCCATTGAAACATAACTTTGTATTTTTGTGCTGCCATTTGAAATTTGCTCTATTTCAATGGATTCACTAAGTTGTTGATTTTAATATTTTCATTTTTTGAGTTTCACAAAACTTTTGTCTTTAAACAGCAAAATGATAACATAATGTGATATTAATTGAAAATTTGATGAGTCGATATCATATTAGGATTTCAATCTGATGTTGCTATCATAATCAAATATCAATTTGTTCTAATTTTGATGTTAGACTTTACTCTTTACGGAGTACCCTTTGACGTTTGAGTCTTATGTTCCGTTTCCCCAAGGTTATTGTAATCTGACCCGCTCTGAGGCGGAGTTTCTAGTCAGGCAACCTTTCAACGTGATAATTGGTCAGCAGACAGTTCCCGGGTGAGGTCTTCGGGTTGAAGAGTAACTGCTGGTAGTGTCGGACATCTGCGGTAACATTTTGGCGGCTTTCATTACATAGTTGCATTCGCATGTCAATTCTATAATCTAATGATTGTATAAATCGGTTTTTGAAAATGAGCAGACTTGCTTCTTTCCTTTTCCAACATTTTTTATTTTAAACTTGTTATTGTGAGAGACATTTGGAGTCGAAGTTAATAAGTGCCTTTTTGAAAATGAAGAAGCTGCTTGAATCTGATCTTACTGATTAAAAGCAATAAAATAGTTGTTAGTTATCATAGTTACCTTTCCCTTAGAAGCTGCCGTTCTCGAGATATTGGATATGTAATGATTGGAACTCAGATTTTTTAAGAGTAGTACCGTTTTCCCTCAAATCACTGTATCTAGAAAACTACTAATTTTACAAAAATTGTATATAGAAAGAAGTATTAGGAAATTGATTTAAAAAAAAGATTACCAACCTGAATCAAAAATGAACTGAAAACAATTAGAAAATCAATAAATTAAATGAGAAACAAATGCGTTTTGGCTTGCATGGAAATCTATTTTTTCTACAGGATGTTACCGAAGCTCCTGTCTGGCACTTTTAAATTGGTCGCAATTCGGGTTCGATCAGGGGTTTGAAGTCCTGCTGCACAAATTTGACCTCATGAGCCTTGTATCACTCCGAAACTTCATTCGAGTAATGGTACAAGGCTAAATCCAGTCAGAAAAAAACGTGCTTAATCCACCTAGCAGTGAAATGATACCTTTGTTTTATCAATCCGCATGCGTTTTTACATGAATATTCCTAGGTGTTTTAGTTATCATGACATTATTTTAATAACCGTCGTTTTTAGCAGCAATTTGAGATTTGAATCACTGATTACTCTGTAATGTCTTAACTGCTTATCGGATCGCATTTGAATCTAAACGTGTGATAATCGTTTGAACATTCCATGATATGTCGAAGTAAGTTCCACTTTAGAGTTTACGGCTATTTAAGGTACTTCCAGAGCCGGTATTCTGGAACCAGCATAACCCAAACCGATTCGTATGGCCATGAATTGACTTGACGAATAAATTGCAATAGTCTTGAGTCTAACTTTAAAGCTTTTTGGGATTTTCATCTTCTATATCGGTTTGAATTTTAAAAATTCATCAACTTATAATTCAAAAATCGGAAGTCAGAATTTTATAAGATTCATTAATTTTGTCTTTGTCGATGTGGCTTTTTTTTTTTGAAAACGATTGAGCTTTGAGAAAAGATTGGATACTGGATCCGGAATTCGAAAATCTGTTTAGCCGAAGTCAGAGTAGCTGTATACACCCAAACCACCCAAATGTACGTAATAATCGGGAATTCGTAAATCGAGTTATGACTTTAAAAAAGTTTACGTTATTTGGAATTTCCAACGTAAAAAAAGTTTTCCCTATGTATATATATATATATATATATATATATATATATATATATATATATATATATATATATATATATATATATATATATATATATATGTATATATATATATATATATATATATATATATATATATATATATATATATATATATATATATATATATATATATATATATATATATATATATATATATATATATATATATATATATATATATATATATATATATATATATATATATATATATATATATTATTGGATATGTATAATATACTGGATAGCTATGGAACAAAAATTATTAGTATTTGCAGAAAAAGGATGTTCTAAGTCGCATCAATTTCCAAGATGGCGGCTTCCGGTTCATCGATATTCGTTACTAACCATCAGAATATGGGTATTATTGGAACGGGTTGCATAAGTACATGTTGAAAAACGATGTTTGAGGTGGTTCTGAATTCCAAGATGGCGACCTCCGGTTTATTTATATTCCTTGAAAACCCTTACAATATGTATCGATACTACTCGAACTGATCGAATACCTTCATAATATGCATATTTAGGGAACGGTTTTCATGAGTAGGCATTTACATTTTTGAATCAGTAGTAGAATATCTGCGGCAGATCTAAATCATGTTGAATATTGAAATTGCTAAACAAGTGCCCCAAATAAATCGAAATTCTACATATTAGCAACTAAAGCAGAACTCAGAACCACCTCAAACATTGCTACCGATGTGTACTCATCAAACCCGTTATTGTAGAGGTTTTGAAGAATATTGTAAGAGGTTTTGAGAAATGTCAATATACCGGAAGTCACCATTCTGGAATTCAGAACCACTTCAAACATCGTTTTCCAACATGTACTCATCAAACCCGTTCCGAAAATACCCATATTGTAGTAATTTCCATGGAATATAAATGAGCCGGACACGATTTACGAAGTAGGTTCGTAAAAAAAGTTTACGTTATTTGGGATTTTGTTACGTAAAAAGAAGTAACGTAGAAAAAGTTTACGTAAACGGAGGTTTGGGTGTAGTTTACATTTGTTTCAAAATGTTTGAAAATCAGTGTAGATCTTTGAGAAATCGTAGTGCGAATTAAATTCGAATCGAAAGCTGAATTAAGAGTGTATCGAAAAGTAGTTGGCAACATTGATTATTGAATAAAAAAGCGAAAAAAAAAACATATTTTGACATCAGTTTTCGATATATTGTAGAAAAATTACATTTTTATGCATTTCACTGATTATATTGAAGAAAATCCTAGTTTCTGTGAAACGCTCGCACTTTGGACTTGACATTCTTCATTAAATTCTGCGCAGTTACTTTTGTGACTTTCCTGGTGGCAGCTGTCCAGTTTTTTTTAACTCCTGCATGTTTTGGGACACTGTACCTTCCTTCCGAAAGTGCCGCTTGACAATTGCCCAATACCTTTCAATTGGCCGAATATCCGGGCAGTTCGGTAGGTTAATGTCCTTTTCCACGAATTGTACATTATTTTTTGACAACCACTGTAGAACGGAGTTGGCGTAGTGTGCTGAAGCCAAATCCGGCCAGAAGAGAGGAGGAGCCTTATGCTATCTGTACAGTGGCAGCATTCTCTTCTTCAAACATTCTTCCTCGTACACCTTGGCGTTAATTGTGCCCTTCGTGAAGAAAATCGACGACCGCAAACCACAGGTACAAATTACTTGCCAGACCAACACCTTCTGCCCAAACTTTTCCATCGCCACCGTGATGTCAGCGTCATCCAGGTCCTGGTACACCAATTTCGTATAATATTGCGGTCCGGGCAGCACTCGAGAGTCTTGCTTGGCGTAGGTTTCGTCGTCGATCAGGATGCATCCGTCTTTATTCTGTAGAATCCGGTTATACAGTTTTCGTGCTCTTGTTTTGGCCTGAACTTGCAGTACCAGGGACTTTTTCGGCACCTTCCGTTTCTTGTACGTTTTCAGGGAGTTCCGAACTTTGATCCGTTGAATCATCCCGATGCTGGTGTTGAACTACTTGGCCAAATCCCGCGTCGACACCGATGGGTTTTTCCTAATATACTCAACCACTTTTAATTCCCGGCCGGGGTGGCAGGGACCCGTTTTCCTACAGGATCGGGGAAAATCCTTCATGGAAAGGGTCTTACCGAACTTCTCGTTAATATTTTTGATACTGGTGTGGTGCACTTTCACCCGTTTTGCAATTTCGTTGTACGTGACACCACTTTCTGAGCACCAAGTGTGCAGAATTTTCTTTCGCGTTTCCGGATCAATTCGACTCATCATTGAAACGATAAACTGTCCCAAAACCAATCGATTGTGCAGCTGTAATTGACATGTGAACAAACATGTCACAGCAAAACACGCTGCAAAAAATTAAGCCATTTCAGAATAATAACTGTTTGAATGTTGCTAACTACTTATCGATAACTCCTTACCACTAAAACTGAAAAAAGTTGATTTGGTTATCGACTATCAAAATCTGCTAACCCGATAAACCTGATTAATTTATGTGAAACAGACATTTGGTTACTAATTACCCTATATTCCCTAAACCGGGAGTTAAATCTGACTGAAAAGCAAGATGTTTTATAGGATCTTAAAACTTTTGAATTTGAATCTTAGATCGGTTCAGCCATCTACGAGAAAATTGAGTTACATAATTTTAATTTCGTTTCACATATAATCATGTAGTTCCGGAACGAAAAGTAGGATCCAAACATAATTCAGGAATCTTGTTTGGGAGCATACGACTTTTCATATGAAGTTTGCAGAAAATAAATTTTCCGAGAAAATTGAGTGAAATTATTTGTCACACTTTGATTTGTTGATATCGACGAACTGATTCGAATGGTATATGGGTGTTATGTTCTTCCAGAATTTATTGCTGTAAGTAGTTTAAATTAATATAATTATGGAATTGCAATCAACTGGAAAATGCTGCCATCATCTGGTTTGCATATGTCACATTCGAACGATTATGTTGCCAAAAACGAACCGTGCTAAATTCGGTCCGAGGCATAATGTCATGAAAAAGGATGCTGTACACAGTCTGTTTGGTACTTAGAAACAATTGTATGTAACAGTATGAAAATCGTGTTTCACGTTGCTCCCAAGCATTGCACAGTGGGGAAAAAACGATCAAAAACTCGACTTTACTCAATAATTTTATAAAAACCTAAGCAAATATTTCCAAAGTTAGTATTTGTTATGCAATTTTTTCCGTAGAATCGATTTATGGTAGTTAGAAGATCCGCACATTTCACTATCACGCCCGTTTTGCTCCAATTCCTCTTTTCTCTGACTTTACTCCGAAAACAAACTGTGAAACTCTAGAAAAAATTAAATTCGACCAATCGGAAGGTATTCCTGACAAGTTCATAAGTAAGATAAATGTATTGTTTTAAATAAGATTGATCGCAAATAACTGTATTCTGTTTTACCCCCAGTTATCTCCTTCCATGATTTTACAGAAAAGAAGTTCTACTGATCGGTGTTTGTACCAATTTTGGTTAAACAAGACAGTTCTATGTTTCGCATATAACCTCAAAAAATAATTAACAGATAGTCTCCATGATCGCATTCTTCGCGCTACCCCAATTTTCCCACAAATATAATTTTATGTTGAATTCAGATTTACAATCCCGAAACAGATCCAATATGATCTACCAATATTGGTTCATATTACGTAGAAAACTTCAGTGATGCAAGTACACATAAGTGGAATGACAGTACTAGTCCGTTTAACCCTCTTTACCCCAATGTATGTCATAAGTTGTATCTATGGGTGAACTTTCTTTCGTATTTCGAAAGCAAGCTGATTTCGGTTGATGAAAATCGCTTTATATTACGAAGAAAGACCTAAAAATAAGAATTCTGTTATACCGTTTTACCCTAATTTTTTTTATTGAGCCTTAATATTTTTTTAATTCAGTCTTTTGATCTACCATTCGGAAGCAGATCCAATACAAACTATCAATATTGGTCCATACGTTAAAAACTTCAACAATCCAAATACATTTTATGGTTTATAACTGTCATTGAAGGTTTTATAACAGTTTTGAGGTAAAATTTGCCTGAATCCTAAAAGGAGTCTAACATTGGCTTAAGCAGCTCTTTGAACATTTTCGCAGTCACATGATCAATGTACGTTGATTTGAAAAATTATTCAAAAAAATTCAAGTGAAAAAAAATAACTATAACTATAACTTAAGAAGTAAACACCCGATCTCAAAACCATTCATTTGCGACTAGTTTGATAAAAATCGGTCCAGCCATCTCTGAGATCTCGACCTCTTTGTTGACAACACACATACACACACACGGACATTTGCTAAGTGCGTCGAGCTGAATCGATTGGTATATGACACTCGGCCGGTCTTTTTTGGCGAAATTTGATTTCTTCTGCATTCTAACATCTTCTGGAACATCAAACTTATAAGAGGCAGTGAAAAACTGGAGTCACGGAAACAGCCGGAATTCTGTTTTCACGTACGTCTCGTTATCCACAATGAGACAATGCGGTTTTGTCAACATCTGTATATAAAACTGTGCGTTTTTTTACAATTTAGTGCCTTTAAAACTTCATTTATGTGTAGTCCTCGTTTTTGCGCATCTCGCACGAAAGTTTTACTCAACTGCAGTTCTTTCGCCCCATCTCTTGAAAAACTGTTTGGATTTCTCTTGAAAGCTTGAACTACCCGCTCGTTATCCTTTTCAGTACATGGACATAATATTTGACCAATTTGTTTTTTTTTTCGATCAAGATATAAACGTCCATTGCAACAATTTATCATGGTGCGTGTTCAAAACTACTACTGTCACTCACACAATGAAAACATTAGTTTCACCCGAAGTTATAATTGAAAATACACAATGGGTAAAAAGTTACAGCCATTAGAAAGTGATACAATTTGAGTCCGCACACCCTCCATTCTATTTCGATGAATCAAAATGCGTTTATGCTTTGGTATGTTTGTTGACAAACTTTCATTGCATTGTACGATCCATGCCCCAAAACGATTTCAGTGAAGTTCATTTTCGGTGTTGGTGATTTCACAAAAATAAATGAATCGATTATTTATCAATGTTCACGAGACTTAGCTCGTGAACGAAAATATACTGTATGAATTTAGGTTCGACATAAATAACGTCAATTTTAAATATAGAACAGGTCACCTACCGATTTAACTTCGAAACGTTGCCATGCGGAACGAACCGAACGTCTCATTCTACCGTCTTGTTAAGAAGTGCACGGAAAAAGTTTAGTTACCATAATCCTATAACGAGAAATCAGATTTACCCAGTATCAACAGCGTGTTGAAAAAAAATTGAAAATATCAGTCGCCTATACCTGATGTTTTCCTCCCGAATGGATTCCCCCGACAGGACTCGTTCTTGTCATCAATTAGAGCTGCTTACCCAGCAGAAGCAGCAGCTTCATCATGTCATGTTGCGTACGCTGAACAACATAAAAATCCTATTTGAGTCTATGCTCGCAGAAGCCTACTCCATCGATGCACGAAATCCACTCAATATCTGTAACTAATACCGTTGGGTATTGCGAAAAGCTGTTGGCAGCCCGAAAAAAATGCTACTCTCATCAGTACACACGGCATTTACCCTCCAACGATGCTAGGCAAACGTTCAAATACGCAGTGCCTGTGGCCAGATGAAACAGGAAAAGGATTGAATCCGACCAATTGACCTTCCCCGATGTATTTAGTTTGGTTTCCGACCAACCGATTGACTGCGGATGATTAGAGGAAGCCATTCGGTAAAGAAATTCAATTTCGATATCAGAATATTGGTTCTGCTCTTGCGTCCATTATTGACAAAAAAAAAAAGAATGAGGCTCGGGCAATGAAAACCCATTCGGGGGCTCTAAAATGCAGTCAAGGTTATCGGCCAGGGAGCAAATGAAAGTTAAATCCTAATAATGGCACACGGAACGATCGAAATTAGCTCTGCGCCTAATTCGTATTACTGTTTTTTAATTAGTTGATTTTAACAACAAAATTTCCAAAATAACTATAAAATTAGTTAAAATTGAGAATTTACTTTGCTGAAAAAAACTCTTATTTTTAGAGAATGTGTTTAGTTGGCGAACATTCTGGACACAAACCAGCAATATTTCAATCCAGTACGAAATTCTCATTGACAACAAATTTTGTTATTAAAATTAGAAAATTTGTTTCTATTTATCTATCACCATCATAACTGAAGGACAGGACAAAGAAAACAAAAATGAAATTGGTTTTATTAACAAGTTCATTAGCTAAAAACTCATGAGAAGTGTCAAAGCAAAACAATCCATTAAAAAGCTAAAAGGGACAGTCTTGTTGAAACTGCTTCCAAATTGTTTAGATGTTTTTCGCATGTGTTACGATATATCCATATATAAATTTCTAAACCGATATGTAAAAATGACGTAAACTGTTAGTGGAAAGTGTATTTATTCAGAATTTGTGCGCATTTAAAGCGATTGTTCGTAATAATGTTTTTACGGGGAACAGTGAAGTGAGTTTCGAATATTGCACTCTAATTGCATATGTCAAATGATGTTTTTTGTATCTTGCAACCTTCTCGGCTACGCTGTACGGTGTACTACTAGTATTCGGTTTTTGTTTTCGAGTGCTCAAAGTTTTCAGTGAGATAGTCAATTTCGCGAAATCGAATGAACAAAACAGCAATTGAGAAGAAAAATTTTCAAAAAGAAGTTTATGTTTCGCTTATGTCTTTTTCTCCAATACAACATCGTATTTATACCTACCAATATAGAAAAGATAATCGTGACTGAAATTTTTTTCGGTAGTCGTGTGCCATCTAGTGGCTAGTAGTCATTACGGTGTTAACGTTTTTTCGGTGACAGAGCGCCATATAGCTGCAAATGGCAGAAACCAATTCAACCATTTATGTTGGTTGAAAACAACGTTTTATTTCTCTAATTCAACTAAAAAATTAGTTGAATGGATATGAAGCGTGCCTTAGCTAAGAAATGACAGCACGTTTAATTGGTGAATTCAACTAAAAAAAATAGCCATTTCAACAAATAGTTTATTATTATTAAGGGAATTAGAATTAAAAAATCTAAATAAGCAAAAGTAAGATATTTTTAGTTGTCTCGAAAAATAACTAACTAAAATCAGAAAATTAACTAATTTTTTCGCCAAAATGCTGATTTCGGTCTTTCCGTGCATGAATCCAAATGTCTAACTATTCATATTCCACTGGAAATAACAACTCTATTTTTGGTTCCCAAATCTGCTTCGTTATTAAAGTTTGGCTATTCATTTGGAGGAACAAAGAAGAGCATTACCAAAGAGAAGAGAGAAAAAAACCGCAAACGTGGCAGCTTGATTCGGAGCCAGGTTATCTCCGTCTGCAACTTCCTCGAAGCCGTAGTCATAACACTCAATTTACTTGCCATCTCGTAGTTGAATAAAACAGCATAATGAGTGGAGGCAAAAGTTTGCACCGTAAATTACACCGGGAATGAAGGAAATTATTGTAGCCCCGGTGGTGTCCGCCTCATGAAAACAACAACAACAACGGCCGCATCTTCCGCTTCCGGTGCAGGCTTCGTGACGTAACCAAGTCAATCCGATTGCGTTGAATTACCGAAAATATTACACGAATGAGAGTGACGTGGTAAACTGTCTAGATTCAATATATTTTAATTGTGAAAACTGTGGTGACTTCTGAGACAAGTAAAGCGATTCGTTTTTAAACAATGACACTCATTTCGTCTCCGGGATATGACCTAATGAATTGTAGATCACTATTGCATTCTGTATTCCGCATCGCAGCCGATGTACTCAACCGTTTGCGTAGACCATACATTCTTACGTGGCTATCCACCGGCATTCTTGCTACATGTTCAGCAGTCCACTATGATATGCCGTGTTTCATCAGTTTCCCTAAGGATTACGGGTACTTTTTTTTCTCCTGCCACGTCGAGTACTCGAATGTCGTCTATTTCCTGCTTTCTTGTTTTCAATTTTTACCTGGAGTAACGAAATTTTCGAAATCGAACTATTTTTGTCGTAAATACGACTTACTTTACTATGGGGCACCTTTTCAAAATTTACCCTCTGAGAGAGTGATAAGTGATAATTTTTGCTATATGCCATCGGAAATATGATCACAATTTTATGATAAAATTTTCAGTTGTGTAACATAATCTCAAATAATTCAAAATTTAACTTTTCTGAAATGTTTGGTATAAACGAGTATCAAAGAGGTTCATAATTCATAAGGTTGATATCAGAGTGAGCGCGGAACGCGGTGCGAAGCGATTCAATGCAATGTACTGTTATCGCATCGCATTCACTCTGACAGGTTTGCTTTGATTAAACGCAACTAGCTCGCACGTGCGCCTAGACGCTTTCACCTGACAGCAACCTAAAGCTACGATCAGACTAGCCAGTTTATCTGTTACAGTTTATCTGCCACAGACAAGTAATTTTTCTGCAGTTTAAATTTGGTCTGGCAAAGTGATCATACTATTCACAGTTAAATGTCTGCAACAGTCAAGTTTGACTGCCGACAGTCGATATTTTGACAGTTGTTATGTTTGACTGTGACAGACTATTTGAACATGTCTGTATTGTGATTACATTGATCAGACAAATAAAACTGGTTTCAGACTTAAACATAGGGAGAGGGCTGTTTATGGCAGTCTTTCTGCACAAAGTGATCACATAGGAAGAAAGTTTGTCAGGCAGAGAACTTTTCACGGAATATTGCATTATGATAAAATATCGATCTGGTCTCACAAACGGAAGTTCGTTGTGTTGCTACTTAGTGTGTTGTGTTTGGAAGCAATTAAAGAACAAATATAAATGTGCTCCGGTTTTCTTACGTTTTTTATAAATATCAAAAATAGGTATAGAAATCGCTCAAACTTTGGAAAAATTTTCCGAGGCCCGGAGACGCATGGTGGATTGGTTATTATTTTAGAAAATTTCAAATACTGAACTTTTCCACAGTTTTAAAAAATATGAAACCGAAGCTCATCGATGTAGCTAAAATTTATTTATTAACCAAGTATGAAATGAGCTTGTTTTTGTTAAAATGGAACAGTACACTCTGAATCGGCTGCGAAGTCTGTTGAAACAGAAGGTCAAATTCCACTACAGGAATGTAATACCAAGGCTAGGCTATGATTTACATTTCAAGTGGTTCTATAATAAACTATTTCATCTTTGTTACAGTTCTTTGGTTGTTCCGTTTCTTATTTCCTATCAGTATCTTGATTTTCACTGATTTAGTGACGTTTGATACAAATCGTAGTCGGAAATAAATGAATACGACGGTGAGGGGGAAGCTCCCAGTCAAGTGCTTTGATTGTATCCTTCCTGAACTTTGAACTGATTTTGATCATTATCATTTATCAGTATAAATTCCCTTTGGGGCATAGTTCAGATTTTGACAGATCCACAATTTTATTACCAAACGCTTTGTAATCAATTCAATAATCGAACTAATGAACGAACGATAAGCTATTGGAAACTCGGTAAATATTTACAAAACCTAGAAAAAAATTTCAAATAAGTAAATTTCAGCATTTTTTAATTTGGCTACCTAATACTTTTGTCGTGAATACGACTTGCTTTACTATGGGGTGCCTTTTCAAAATTTACCCTCGGAGAGAGTGATAAGTTTTTGATCGTGAATATCTCTTGTTGTGTCTAACGAATCAACATAATTTTTGCTACACGCCATCGGAAATATGATCACAATTTTATGATAAAATTTTCAGTTGTGTGACATAATCTCAAATAGTTCAAAATTAAACTTTTCTGAAATGTTTGGTATAAACGATTATCAAAGAGGATAATTCATAAGGCGCGTTTGCCTTTCTCGTATTTTCAAAGCTAATAGCTCAGTGATCTGTGGAAGGATTTATATAATCTAACTACCAATAGAATCAAAATTTTTCAACTTAAACGTGTATAGCAAAAGCATTGAAGTATTTCAATAGTACACTATTGGAAAACCTGTCTCATTTGACCCATGTCAACACCAGCCAATCAGAACGCGTTCTGAGGAAGAGAACAAAATATCTGCTGCTGTACAATAAATTGTTCGAGAAAAATGTTCCGAAAAGTGGTGAATATCGTAGTGAGTTCCTCAATTTGGTCCTTCTGAATGCTAGAAACGAATTCCTACAGCATACTGATAGTTTCTTTCAATAAATTATGCAAATCCGAAATGAAATAATCGACATGAAAATTCTGTATGCGGCTATTTTTATAGCCGTTAGGACCGCCCATTAGTGAAAAAGCTACAAACGAAATCACGTAAAAAGAAACCTCCTAACAAAAATTGGATCAGTTTGGATTCTGTCGCCATTTCGATGGATGAAAAAGCAACGGTGGAGAGCATTACACGAAATCAGCCGTTCTAATGGCTCTAAAAGTTTTCTGAAGAGCTATTAAGATTCGTTGTTCGCAAATCGAAAGGAAATATCCTCAGTTTAGTGCAAATCTAGAACAGTTTGGTTAGATTTTTGCACTTTTCGCTGTGTGAAATTCACAGTAATCGAGATCAAGTGAAACCTTCTGTGTTTTTGCGAAAAATTT
The DNA here is from genome assembly GCF_030247185.1 of Malaya genurostris. NCBI lineage: Eukaryota > Metazoa > Arthropoda > Insecta > Diptera > Culicidae > Malaya > Malaya genurostris. The sequence goes on from NC_080571.1 coordinate 52,908,693, forward strand.
AGAAAAGGGGAATGCTTGCATAATTCATACAATTGATCAACTAATTGATATTCGGAAGTGTTAAGGAACATGTCAGTTGTTTTCGTATTCACGACATCCAGTTATGTCTCTGACATTACCCACCCGTCTTTTTTTTCATTATTCATTATTTAATTTTTCATAATTATTTCATCCAAGTACAAAGCAAAACGTTCCAGTACTATGCTTCTGGAGATCCATTGCACTTTATCGTGAAGGGGGAGCTCGGAAAATTCAGTAGTAATTTCTATTAAGAATTCTACGAAATATGCGATAGGCTTCATTATTTCGAGCGAAAATGACGACATTGACAACGCGGTTCGGTGAGAAGTTAGTACATGTGGTTGAGAGATAGAAGTGGGGTCTAATACTCGTTAATCGAATTCGATCGGTTTTAAGTACTTTTTTGTAAAATAAACAATATTTGTGTATAGAACTAAAGAGCCGCAGCATCATATCCAAAGAGCCTTGGGCTATCCTGATTCCTGGCTTCCTGTTCCTGAAATAGTGGTCATATACTCAAAAATGGAACTCACTCTCTTTTCGTAGAGGTCGCTTGACCGATATTCACAAATTTAGGTTGAAATAAAAGGCCAAAACTCCTGAGCTTCTGAGCTTTGCGCGGATGCAAGTATTTAAAATTTCATGTTTGCCATTTCTAAAATTATAAGTATTTAAAATTATAATTATATAAAATTTACTAAAATCAATACAGTTTGTAAGTCATGTTAACAGATGGTCATTCGAACCGACCACATTTACACCGGTTGCAGAAGTACCTTCAATAGCGAAACTGTTTCATTTTGTTGGTTGTGCTAATGAATTTTTTTTTTGTTTTCTTTCAATAAGCAATAAAAATTATTTCGAAGAATACCACAGAATGTGAGAACATGAGTAATACGAGAAAGCCATCAATACACCACTAGGTGGATTAAAACAGGTTTTTTATTACTATCTGGTTTCTACACATTAGAAAAAAAAATTGATCACGAAACCAACCCTCTTGGGGAAAACCACGTGTACTCACTTCTCACACTGGTGCTGGAACGTTTTGCTTTGTGTTTGGATGAAATAAACAAGTTTTTGGTTGTCATAGAATCTGTGGCAGACAACTTCTGCACAACAGTTTCAGAAACAGTCAAATTTATCTGTACCGTCATCAACTGTTTGTCTGTCGACTATGATCACACTGTGATTACATTGTCACAGATAATCTGCACACTTTGACTGCGTACAGATGGACAGTTAAGCCGATTTTGGCTGCTTGCAGACAACTGCGTACTGATTACACTATGATACAGTCAAACTGCACAAGTTTGTGCAGATAAACTGGCTAATGTAATCGTACCTTAAGGCGCGTTTGCCTTTCTCGTATTTTTATAGCTCAGTTATCTGTGAAAGGATTTACATAATCTAACTGCTAAAAGAATCGAAATTTTTCAACGTAAACGTGTATAGCAACAACATTGAAGTATTTCAATAGTACACTATTGAAAAACATGTCTCATTTGACCCATGTCAACACCAGCCAATCAGAACGCGTTCTGAGGAAGAGAACAAAATATCTGCTGCTGTACAACAAATCGTTCGAGAAATATGTTCCGACCTCCGGTACTTCTGAAAGGCAGGAATGAAACCCGTACAGCATCGTGATAGTTTCTTTCAATGAATTATGCAAATCCAAAATGAAATAATCGACATTAAAATTCTGTATGTGGCAATTTTTATAGCCGTTAGGACCACCCATTAGTGAAAAAGCTACAAACGAAATCACGTAAAAATAAACCTCTTAACAAAAATTTGATCAATTTGGATTCTATCACCACTGCGAGCAGATGTATTGTGTGTCGTTTGCCAAGCTAGTTTCGCTTCCGACAAGAGCGATTACTTCACAGCTGTTAGTCGTTTGCATTGATGAAAAAACAACGAAAAGAGGACAACTGTGGAGAGCATCACACAAAATCAGCCGTTTTAATGGCTCGAAATATTTTCTAAAGGATTTCTTCTTCGCACATCGAAGGTAAATATCCTCAGTTTAGTACAAATCTAGAACTGTTTGATTAGCTTTGTGCACTTTTCACTGTGTGAAATTCACAGTAATCGAAATCAAGTGAAGCCTTCTTTGTTTTTGCGAAAAATGTGAAAAAGGGGAATGCTTGCATAATTCATACAATTGATCAACTAATTGATATTCGGAAGTGTTAAGGTGACCGTGGACAGAAGCCAAGGAAAATAATAAAATATTGGTGAAACAATACTTTTTCATATAGTAATAGTATTTGTGAGTAGAGAGGAATGAAATAATAATATTTGTGTGCTGAAAGGAATACAGTTGCCAGAACAAAATATAAACATTGAAACTATTCAAATCACCTAGCAGAACAGAGTGGATTTATCGAATCTTCATGCTCTTTCTGGAGTTATCAAATTGCAATCATGCGAACAAAATGATTGTGCCGATGAAAAAAGTTTACTGTTTGTCTTCGCTTGGTTCTTGGTATTTTACTTACATCACAAAGTAAAAAGGAAGCTGATGAATTAAGTGTAGTAACACGAAATCAGAACAAACTCTGTTGCAATAGCTTTTTATATTAATATTAATTTTCGAATATGAACCTGCCATGTCCAAAAAATACAAACCAACAAATTCTACATTTTCCATTTTGTCGACAACATCATCGTTTTCGGATAGGAAAGCAACCTCACCCAGAGAACAGTCAAGTGGCACTTGATGAGAGGGCTCAATGACAAATCGGCTATTAGCTCTAAAAAGATTTATCATGCAAATGTGAAGATATAATTTCATATATTGACGAAAATATTTTAGAGCTTTACCTATTGATACCAAATTATTGGATCAAATACAGTTTCTAAATTCCGTGGTATTGTTTTCAACCTCCCCTTCTGACATTTCTTCCACTGTTTAAACTGATGAGTCCCGCACATACTCTCTACCCAAAACACACTCTATCAACGTATTCCATCTATATTTCTATTGATTTTCGCGAATGAGCGCTGCTTTCCTCTACGTAGATGGACGAGGCATTTTGAAAAGATTGCAATACTTGAACTGTTTGTTTATTTTTTGCATTCCATAGCGACGGTAAATAAGACAACAGGGTTGCGGAAAACTTGGAGGGGAAGCAATGTTAGAAATGGAAATAAGATAAATATTATCGTTATATTTAAATATTGAAATTTTAGATGGTGACGTACGAAAGTAGTTTGATCCGTAATTTTAACTATGTCAATGTGAGACTAATTGAAAATAATGCCATTTTTAGTGAATTGCAAGATTTTTTTTCTATAATTATGTCTGGCATCACTGCCAATATAAAAGGGTGGTATTACCAATACTAAACCATGCCGGCAAACTTTTTATCGTGGATTTTTGAAAAATTTTCAGAACCAGAACTGTGAGTTATTCAAAAGTTTTAATAAAATGTTTAGATTAGAGGATAAGTTCACCAATGAAGAACAACTCAAAAGTGTTTCACAAAGATTGCTTATGTCACAGAGCTATAAACAGCAGTTGAAAACTTGAGGTGAGTGAAAAATAATAACATTCTAAAAAGAAACCTTCTAATGAAGGTCCGAAAAAGTTTTGCACAAATCATTCTTCAGAGTTGATAGTTTATCGTAAACATATATCAATACGATGAGTGATTATGTCAACAAATTGCAGTGAAAAAATGTGTTTCGTGGTTTGTTTACATCTAGAGCAGGGCAAAATAGCGGAAGGTGGAGGGGGGGGGGGGGGGGGTAGGTGGTTTCTTGGTTGCCATTTGTGGCTCGCTTCCATGGTCACCTTAAGGAACATGTCAGTTGTTTTCGTATTCACGACATCCAGTTATGTCTCTGACATTACCCACCCACCTTTTTAATACTATAATTTAGAATTGAGCAATCACAGAATTTTACAGCAGAAAAAGTGGCAAAATCAGGATCGAATTTTTCAAATTTGATCAAAAAAATATGCACTGTGGAAAACAATTTAATGCTTTTTTCAAGAATTTTAAAAACCAACTGAAAAACTAAAATTAAGGTGAAAACATTTCTTTAATACTTTTTAAATACACTGGGGGTTTTTTTACGCGGTTTTTGCCTTTCTCATATAAAAAGGCTATGCAATCGCTGTGAAAACCGACTTTATAACCAAGGCCCGGTAGGGCCGAGTGCCATATACCATTCGACTCAGTTCGTAGAGATCACAAAATGTCTGTCTGTGTGTATGTGACAAATAATATCACTCAATTTTCTCAGAGACGGCTTAACCGATTTTTACAAACTTAGATTCAAACAAAAGATCTTATAGCCCCATACAATTTTCAGAAATTTAATTTGGTTCCTAATTTCGGTTCCGGAATTACAAGGAAATATGTGCAAATTTTTGAAAAATGCGCACTCAATTTTCTCGAAAATTTCCTTACCGATTTTCACAAACTAAGAAGCAAATAAAAGGTCTTGAAATTCTTTAAAGAGTCCCCGAAAAGTTGATCCTGATCCGACTTTCGGTTCCGGTATTACAGTGCGATTAGTGAAAATTTTCAATTTCGTGAGTATTTTTTCAGAAGCGACGGCGAAACGAGATGTACATTTTCATAAAACTTACTGCTAAATTCTTCTAGTTTTCAGATCTTGTTAGTTAGTGAATGTATAAAACTACTTTTGGACTACTAGTCTCCGGTTTTCACTTCCAAAAGCACCGATAGTAGTAACGAAAATCTCCAGAATCGAAACTCACTTCGATTTCTTAGCAACGGTTATGCCGATTTTAACAAATCATGATTCGAATTAAAGCTCTCATTGTCTTCAAATATGCAGGCGATGAGTGACAAAATATTCAAATCGTCATTCATAATGACGATGTAAAACTGGTACGCGTCGGTACGTGCGGCTTTGCTCCGTTCGCAGATGAAAAATTGTAAATTACTAAATCTTGTATTCAATTTGTACCTACTTGTTAGTGTTATTACAAAATCATGATTACGATGCTTTTCAATAAATGAACTCTTATTGCCTTCCTCATACAGAAATTTTATGAAATCACTTGAAAAATTGACTAGTAAAAATTAGCCCAGAGGGCTAAGTGTTCTATATCATTCGACACAGTTCATCAAGCAGAGCAATGTATGTGTCTGTGCGTGTATGTGTGTGAGTATGTGTCAAATAATGTCACTCATAAAAAAAATCTCATAGTCCCATAGGTTGCTATTGAATTTCACACCGTTATTTAGAGCGACTATGCAAAAAAAGGTTTAATGCTTCTAGATTTGGTTTAAAACTTCCTACAGTCTTATAGGTGGCTGTTTAATTTTACCCGAATCCGACTTCCGGTTCCAGATCTATAGGGTAAAGTGTGTTTAATCATTTAGTGCGGCGATGCAAAATGAAGAAAAATTCTTATTAACTTGACATAACTGTTTACAAATTGTACAGGTTATGTAAGTTTATACTCAAAGAAAGTTTCTTATTTTGTTCAAGATCGAAAAAAAAATTTCTTCACAGAATCTTCTAGTGATATTTTTGAAAATATAAGTAATATGAGAAAGGCATCATTACACCACTAGGTGGATTAAAAAAAGTTTTTTTACGCGAATTTTCGAAATGAAATTTAGAAATGCATGAAATTTCGAGATCTGGTGTTATCCCGAAATCAACTCCTTGAAAGCCAAAAAAATTTCGATTAAAAAAAATTCTTCAGATTACACCAGATCTGGAAGTTTCATGCATTTCTAAGACATTTAGCATAAAAAAAATCTCTTCCATTTTGGGATTTTTTTCTACGTGTATTTCCGAAGTCACGCGGTCTCAAATTCTCTCGATTTTTACAATATTTTTTTAGATAACACCAGATCTTTACACGTTTCATGCATTTCTAAGATATTTGGCATCAACATTTTTATTTTCTTAAGTTTTGAGGTTTTTTTACACCGATTTCCGAAGTTACGCGGATTTTTTATGCAGATGTCCGAAGTTACGCGGTTTTTTTTTGCTCGGTTTTTGTACGCGGTGCGTATTCTCCGCGTAAAAAGAGACCTCAGTGTAATTTTATTTGATGCTTTAACTTAAATTCTACAATTTGTTTCAAATTTGGTTAGTGTGAATTGATAAATGACAAAGTTAGAGCTTAAATAAATTATTTAGAAAAATTCAAGTTATTGATAAAAAATAGTTATTTAAACTCTAGAATATAATTGAATAAATTTGCCTATAACCATATTTCTCCTAAATGCTACATGAAAGTCATAAAATTCGGGTTTTATCGATTTAGTGCAACTTCATCGTGGACACTATTTTTCTACAATTTACAGCACTCTAAACCACGATTTGGAAATAGTTTATGCAAAAAAATGAATCGTCTTTCTAAAAATGAAATGTCTTTCTAGTTTATGCAAAAAAACGTGATTAATCCACCTAGCAGTGAGATGATACCTTTTTTTATCAATTCGCATGTGTTTTTTGCATGAATATTCTTCGGTGTTCAAGTTTTCATTACATTATTTTAATGACCGTCGTTTCAAGCGACAATTTGAGATTGTAATCACTCATTACTCTGTAATGTCGAAACTGCAAATACAATCGAATTTAAATCTAGAAGTGTGATAATCGATTAAATATGCCATGATATGTAAGTTCCACTTTAGAGTTTACGGTAATTTAAGGTACTTCCAGAGCCGGTATTCAGGAACCAGCATAACCCAAACCGATTCGTAGTGCCATATGACGAATAAATTACAGTTTTGAATACAACTTTGAAGCTTAATTGGATAAAATTCATTAATTTTTGTATGTATGTATAAAACTAATTAATTTTGTATATAAGTTTAATTCAATTAGAATTTTTGTTTCTGAAATTTGATTAGGCTTTTTTGAGAAAACGATTGAGCTTTGAGAAACGATTTTATACTGTAACCGGAATTCTAAAATCGGCCGAAGTCAGATAACTTCACCTGAATAGCTGTATAGTTTACATTTGTTTCAAAATATTTGAAAATCAGTGAAGACATCTTTGAGAAATCATAGCACGAATTAAATTTTAGGTGCCTTCTGAATCGACAACTGAATACCACTAAAACTGAAAAAAGTTAATTTTTTTTATCGACTATCCAAATCTGCTAACCCGATAAACCTGATTAATTTATGTGGAATAGACATTTTTATACTAATCACCCTGTATCCCCGAAACCGGAAGTTGGATCTGACTGAAGAGTAAGATGTTTTATAGAATCTTGAAACTTTTCATTTGAATCTTAGATGATTCATAGAATTCATTTGAATCTTAGATCGGTTCAGCCATCTACGAGTAGAATGACTTACACAATTTTGATTTCGTTTCATATATCATCCTGTAGTTCCAGAACCAGAGGTCGGAACCAAACATAATTCAGGAACTTTGTTTGGGAGCATACGACTTTTCATATGAATCTGAATTTGTAAAAAAGAAATTTTCAGAGAAAATTGAGTGAAATTATTTGTCACACACGCATTTGCTGATCTCGACGAACTGATTCGAATGGTATATGGATGTTATGTTCTTCCAGCATTTATTGCTGTAAGTAGTTTAAAACAATATAATTAAAAAAAAATCTGCCATCATCTGGTTTATATATGTCATATTCGAACGATTACGTTGCCAAAAACGAGCCGTGCTAAAATCGGTCCGAGGCAAATTGTCATGAAAAAGGATGCTGTACACGGTCTTTTTGGTACTTAGAAACAATTGTATGTAACAGAATAAAAAATCGTGTTTTCCGTTACTCCCAAGCATTGCTTTGTCATACAGCGCTCAAAACTCCTACTGCTGGAATAGGGGGAAAAGTCGTTTACACAAAAATTTCGATATCTCCGTTAAAAATGAACGGATTTTAACAATCTATGACTTGTTGAATAGGTATTATCGTGCGGAATCTAAGTCTGAAAACATATTATGTTTTCAAGGTCAATTGTGACAGATACTGTCAAAAAACTGAAAATTTTGACATTAAACTTCGAATAACTCAAAAAGTAAACATCCGATCTCAAAACCATTCAATAGCGTTTTGGGTGACGGGGAGACCTTTCATTTGCGACTAGTTTGATCAAAATCGGTCCAGCCATCTCTGAGATCTCGACCTCTTAGTTGACAACACACATACAGACACACACACATACACACACACACACACACACAGACATTTGCTCAGTTCGTCGAGCTGAATCGATTGGTATATGTCATTCGGCCCTCCGGGCCTCGGAAAAATTTTCGAAAGTTTGAGCGAATTCTATACCTTTTTTTATATATATAAAACAAGGTAAAAATGAAACGTCTTTTCTTTGAGTCGAATTGGTCACGGTATCCGTGCAAAATAGATGATTTGTCATACTGAAAACGTGTGCAAAGTTTCATCCGAATTGAAGAATGTGGATTCTGATGACTTGCTAACCATTTCTGGAACTGCTCAATTGCATAAGTTGTCGACATTTTGTAAAATCTCGTAATACAATTTCGATTTAAAAACAAAAGCCACGTCATCATTTTGTTTGTAGTTAGTTATGGAATTGTTCAGCCCCGGCTCTAACCATCTTGGTCTTTCGTCGGTAGTTTAAATACAAATAATCAATTAAATGCAAGGCATTTATAATACATGTGAAAAAACATTTTTGTTGTTGCTGTCATGAAATCATGTCGTGTGTAAGTTTTCTGAGTGGGAGTGTGTCTTTTAAAGTTACATGATTTTTATTTGTCTTACATACAAACAACCCTTGGCAAAATCACAAAATCATTTCAAGGCTAGTCATGTGATCCTACTTACACTGATAAACCTGCCATGTCGGGGCTCGAACATACGACAACTGGTTTGTAAGACCAGCGTCCCATGCATTGAACCACCAACCCGGGCAACTAAGATCAATTTGGTTTTGTTTCAATTATAGAGGTTTTAAACTTTAGCTTCGTTTGAATTTTCAGGTTAGAAAAACCTTTTGATCCTTTGAGCGGGGTTGGAAATCGATCCCAGGTGGCAAAAAAAAAACAGTTTGGTTGGTTGTCAGCGGTTTGTTTTCACAGTTTTTTAAGTTCACGATTCTGGCTTTATAGCTTACTAAGAGACATTTAAAAAACGCTTGTGGAATATTCATAATTGATATTAAGCTCTTAACTTAAAAAATGAGTTACCGGTGTTTTCATTGGTGCCCTCAGATAGAAATGTAAGAATCAATTACATTCCGGAAATGATTCGAAGCCCCAATGCCAGGCCAGTCCGGCAGAATGCAAACTCTTTCTGTAATTCTACATCAAACATTTGGTTATTTGTCAGAGGCGAAAATTATGCCGGATCATATTTTCGCGCACACTTTTGAATTTATCTTCGAAAGCATCTAGCGTCATCGTTTGTTTGGGAAAGCGGAAAAGTTTGCCTGCCGTTGTTCGGTTTGACAAAGACCAGATGGGAATGAGCAAAATCGGGATTTTCTCGCCCATTGTACCCATCGGTAGTTTTCCCAGTGGTGATTTAATGGTGCGTTTCCTTCTTGTTTTGTCGGTACAAAGCTTCTCTTTTCACCTTGGGCAGAGTGAGTTTTTAATGTACCGTCGAGTGGCAGAAAACGGTACGAGTCAAGAGGAAACTTTAAGTATCAGCGAAGAAATATGAAGGAAAACGATTTCTATTTAATTTTAATTTATTCGTCAAAGCCATTTGTTCAAATAGTTGACTCATTAGTCGCCCACTATTCGGCCTAAAATTTACGGTGCCAATGCATTGAGCAGCGATAGCAGATCTCACTCTAGCGAATGGTTTGAAAAATTGATGCCCTGAGATCGAGGTTATGTTTTGTCTAGTTGCTATTTGTTCGCTACTGTACACTCTCCCTATGAATGACAGGCAAAAATATCTAGGTAGGGGTAAGCTGATTGTTTTGACGTAGGACTACGTCTTTCTTTACTATGCTCACCTGGGTGCATTTTCGAATCTACATATAGAGCCTGTTGAACGTTTACTAGCCTCAGTCTATAATCCATGAACAGAGACACATCGAGTGCGCAGACTGCCATCTACGTCAAGACAGTGGAACTACATCCGGCTTTATTCAACTGGAGCTTCAGTCAATGACGAATATGAGGCCTAAGCCTAAGCGCAGAAAAACAACAACTAGTTCTTCTGTGAGCATATCTGCTGTTGGACGTTCGCAGTATGAGTTTCGCTTCAACCAAGAGCGATTACGTCATCCAGCTGCTGGGCGTTTGCATTGGAGAAAACTGAAACAATAAGTGAACAACGATATGGTTCTATCACAAAATCAGCTCTTCTAAAGGTTCTGAATGTTATATAAAGAACTATTGAGATTATTATTTCTTTGCAAATTGGTGCTAAAAACTATTAGTTTAGTGCAAATCTAGAACAATTTGATTAGAATTGTGCACTTTTCGCAGTGCAAAATTCGCACCAAACGAGCGTAAATAAAGCTAGCATTTGGCTGTTCCACAGCCGGAGAAAAGTACTTCGAACAGCGTTCAATATCGTAGAAAACACCACCTTCTTCAAGTCCGAACTGAATTCCGCGATTGCACCATTCAGCTGCTAGTCTTTTGCGCTCGAATAAAATGATACTAAAAGTGAACGGCAGCAGAAAAAATACGTTTAGTCTACGCCACGGAAAAACGAACGATTTCGGTCAACATCAGGGATCAGGGTCATTTCGCCGAATCCTGAAATCGTCCTAAAACCGTAATTAGAATTGATTTAAAATAACGAAAAATGAAAGTTGGCCTAAAATTGTATTTCATCAAAGCATCAAAGCAATTGCATAGGTGTATCTCCCAGGAGAATGTATGTGGTATTTTCCGTTTATTAAGTGAAAATGAGAAAATATCTTATGCGGCTACGCCACATCGTTTTGGTTCATGTGCTGTCCGACCTCGCTACCGCTCGTTCGGACCTAACTAAAGCAAAGAAACCTAGTTTTGAGTAGACCGGGCAAACGGGGCGGTTACATGTTAGTATGCAAGAGGCCGTCGCTTCCGACGGTGGGTCGACACCCGACTCTGCTGGCGTCGGCTCGGCGGCTTTATGCTTAATGTCTGTGTGTGTGTGTGTGTGTGTGTGGAGATGGCTGAACCGATTTTCACAAACTTAGATTCATAGGAAAGGTCTTGTGGTCCCATACAAAATTCCTGAATATTATTTGGATCCGACTTCCGGTTCCGGAGTTATGGGGTAAAATGTGCAAAAAAAAAGAAAATATGTGTTCTAACTTTTGTCATAGATGGCGCGACCGATTCTCACAAACTTAGGTTCAAATGAAAGGTCCTGTGTCCCATGCGTAATTCTTGAATTTCATGCGGATCCGACTTCCGGATCCGGAAATATAGGGTAAAGTGGGTTAAAAATTGTATACCATCACTGAAAATGGGGAAAACCTTAAAAAAAATTCTCAATCCACCTCAAATATTTTCCAATTGATAGTTTTTATCAGTAGATGGTCGAACAAACTGATTTCGGTTATTCTTTTAAGAATCGAAGAAAATTATTGTGAAGAATACCACAGTATTATATATGATAGTATGATTGCTATGAGAAAGGTATCATTACACCACTAGGTGGATTAAATCAGGTTTTTTCCTATCTAACTAGTCATAATCCTGGCCTCGTTGGCCTAGTTAAAGTAACAGAAATTATAACTCAATTTGACCTAGGTGATAACAAAATTGGTCAAACCTTGATATGTAAATATCAATACTATATCTAAATTTGTTACAAATTTAGAATGACTTTTTTGCTGTTATCGCCCTTTTTTGGGGGAAAGGCTTTACGGTGCAAATCCAAAAATGGATTTACTGATGCATTTATGAAATTGCATACTTTTAGGCAGTTTGACTCGTCTTAAAAAGTCATGCAACTATGCGACTTGTTTCGAACCGAGAAGTTTTGAGTTGTCAACATACGCTGCGATTGCATCGGGGCATGGTTTTCTTTCCACCTGAAGAAATTTCCTGATGAATGATAATTTTTTTCAGTTTGTTCTTCTTTGTGCAAAGAGGGCCGAATTTCATATTGAATTAAAATCAGTTTGCTCGTTCAGTTGAAGTAGAGGAGAGTGTTCGGGGTTACCGGCACCCTTTTATTTTGAGCTTATCACTTCTGACTAAGTCCACATTATGCGGACATATATATATATATGTATATATATATATATATATATATATATATATATATATATATATATATATATATATATATATATATATATATATATATATATATATATATATATATATATATATATATATATATATATATATATATATATATATATATATATATATAAATATATATATATATATATATATATATATAAATATATATATATATATATATATATATATATATATATATATATATATATATATATATATATATATATATATATATATATATATATATATATATATATATATCAATCAAATGCTAAAATCCCTAACTAACAACTGAATAAGAAACGAAGTTGATTCATTTGATTGAAAACACTTTATTATCGATTTAGTAAGGGGATAAATGTTGGCCATTTCAAAAAAGGTGTTCGGTTACTGGCACCCCAAGAAATATCGATAAAAATGGAAAAAAATATAAGTAAAAACTGCAATTATTCAAATAATAAAATGTTCTTAATCCACCTAGCAGTGAGATGATACCTTTTTTTATCAATCCATTAATTAATTAATATTCTTCGGTGTTTTAGTTCTCATGACACTATTTTAATGAATCCTGTATTTTAATTTCTGTTTTTGATATTCGATTTGGCTTTTTTTGAAACAACGATTGAGGCACAAATCTCCAAATAGCTAGGGAAACGAGCCACTTGAGTCAATAAGTTCTAATTCCTGATTGAAAATTAATGTAAACATTTTTGAGAAATTGTACTGCGTATTGAATTTTTGGGGTATCTTCCGAATCGAAAACTGAATACCGCTTAAACTCGATAAACCTGATTAATTTATGTGAAATGGATATTTTCATACTAATCACCCTATATCCCCTAAACCAGAAGTTAGATCTGACTGAAAAGCAAGATGTTATATAGGATCATAAGACCTCTTAGATGGTTCTTAAATTTAATTTGAATCTTAGATCGGTTCAGCCATCTACGAGAAAAATGAGCACTATTTCAATTTCGTTTCACATATCATCCTGTAGTTCCGGAACCAAAAGTCGGATCCAAACGTAATTCAGGAACCTTGTCTGGGAGCATTCGACTTCTGAGTTTGTAGAAAACGGTTGAGTCATTTCCGAGAAAATTAAGTGAAATTTTTTGTCACATACGCATTTGCTGATCTCGACGATTCGAATGGTATGTGGGTGTTATGTCCTTCCAGCATTTATTGCTGTAAGTAGTTTAAATCAATATTGTCACGGAATTGCTTTCAACTGTCATCATTTGGTTTACATATGTCATATTTGAACGATTATGTTGCCAAAAATGAACCGTGCTAAATTCGGTCCGAGGCAAACTGTCACGAAAAATGATGCTGTACACAGTCTTTTTGGTAAATAGAAACAATTTGATGTTACAGTATAACAAATCGTGGTTCACTTTACTCCGAAACATCGCTTTATCGTTAAGTGCGTAAAATTCCTGCTACTGAAATAAGACGAAAAGTCGCTTACACAAAAATATCGATATCTCCGTTAAAAATGGACGGATCTCGACAATTTATGGCTTGTTGGATAGCTATTACCGTGCGGAATCTAAGTTCAAAAATATATTCTGTTTTCAAGTTCAATTGTGACAGATATTGTCAAAAAACTGAAAGTTTTTACATAAAACTTCATGTAAATCAAAAAGTAAACATTCGATCTCAAAACCATTCAATAGCGTTAAGAGTAACGGGAAGACCTTTCATTTGCGACTAGTTTGATCAAATTCGGTCCAGCCATCTCTGAGATCTCGACCTCTTTGTTGACAAAACACACACACACACACACACACACATATATATATATATATATATATATATATATATATATATATATATATATATATATATATATATATATATATATATATATATATATATATATATATATATATATATATATATATATATATATATATATATATATATATATATATATATATATATATATATATATATATATATATATATATATATATATATATATATATACACGCGGACATTTGCTCAGTTCGTCGAGCTGAATCGATTGGTATATATACACTCGGCCTCGGAAAATTTTTCTAAAGTTTAAGCGAATTCTATACCTATTTTTACCTTTTTACCTTTTTTTATATATATAAAAAATAGGTATAGAATTCGCTCAAACTTTCGAAAATTTTTCCGAGGCCCGGAGGGCCGAATGTCATATACCAATCGATTCAGCTCGACGAACTGAGCAAATGTCTGTGTGTGTGTGTGTGTGTGTGTATGTGTGTGTGTCTGTATGTGTGTTGTCAACTAAGAGGTCGAGATCTCAGAGATGGCTGGACCGATTTTGATCAAACTATTCGCAAATGAAAGGTCTCCCCGTCACCCAGAACGCTATTGAATGGTTTTGAGATCGGATGTTTTCTTTTTGAGTTATACGAAGTTTTATGTCAAAATTTTCAGTTTTTTGACAGTATCTGTCACAATTGACCTTAAAAACAGAATATGTTTTCAGACTTAGATTCCGCACGGTAATAGCTATCCAACAAGCCATAGATTGTTAAAATCCGTCCATTTTTAACGGAGATATCGAATTTTTTGTGTAAACGACTTTTCCCCCTATTCCAGCAGTAGGAGTTTTGAGCGCTGTATGACAAAGAAATGCTTGGGAGCAACGGAAAACACGATTTTTATACTGTTACATACAATTGTTTCTAAGTACCAAAAAGACTATGTACAGCATCCTTTTTCATGACAATTTGCCTCGGACCGATTTTAGCACGGCTCGTTTTTGGCAACATAATCGTTCGAATATGACATATATAAACCAGATGATGGCAGATTTTTTTTTAATTATATTGTTTTAAACTACTTACAGCAATAAATGCTGGAAGAACATAACATCCATATACCATTCGAATCAGTTCGTCGAGATCAGCAAATGCGTGTGTGACAAATAATTTCACTCAATTTTCTCTGAAAATTTCTTTTTTACAAATTCAGATTCATATGAAAAGTCGTATGCTCCCAAACAAAGTTCCTGAATTATGTTTGGTTCCGACCTCTGGTTCCGGAACTACAGGATGATATATGAAACGAAATCAAAATTGTGTAAGTCATTCTACTCGTAGATGGCTGAACCGATCTAAGATTCAAATGAATTCTATGAATCATCTAAGATTCAAATGAAAAGTTTCAAGATTCTATAAAACATCTTACTCTTCAGTCAGATCCAACTTCCGGTTTCGGGGATACAGGGTGATTGTTATAAAAATGTCTATTCCACATAAATTAATCAGGTTTATCGGGTTAGCAGATTTGGATAGCCGATAAAAAAAATTAACTTTTTGTCGATTCAGAAGGCACCTAAAAATTTAATTCGTGCTTTGATTTCTCAAAGATTTCCTCACTGATTTTCAAATATTTTGAAACAAATGTAAACTATACAACTATTCAGGTGAATTTATCTGACTTCGGCCATACCGAATTTAGAATTCCGGTTCCAGTATAAAATCATTTCTCAAAGCTCAATCGTTTTCTCAAAAAAAGCCTAATCAAATTTTAGAAACAAAAATTCAAATTAAAATAAACTTGTATACAAAATTTATTAATTTTATACATACATACAAAAATTAATTAATTTTATCCAATTATGACTTCCGGTTCTCGAATTACATGATGATGAATTTTTAAAATTCAAACCGATATAGAAGATGGGATTGAGCTTCAAAGTTGGACTCAAAACTGTTGTAATTTATTCGTCATATGGCCATACGAATCGGTTTGGGTTATGCTGGTTCCTTAATACCGGCTCTGGAAGTACCTTAAATTACCGTAAACTCTAAAGTGGAACTTACATATCATGGCATCTTTAATCGATTATCACACTTCTAGATTTAAATTCGATCCGATTTGCAGTTTCGACATTATAGAGTAATGAGTGATTAAAATCTCAAATTGTCGCTTGAAACGACGGTCATTAAAATAATGTCATGAAAATTTAAACACCGAAGAATATTCATGCAAAAAACACATGCAGATTGGTAAAAAAAGGTATCATCTCACTGCTAGGTGGATTAAACACGTTTTTATCAATCCGCATGTGTTTTTTGCATGAATATTCTTCGGTGTTTAAGTTTTCATTACATTATTTTGATGACCGTCGTCGACAATTTGAGATTGTAATCACTCATTACTCTGTAATGTCGAAACTGCAAATACAATCGAATTTAAATCTAGAAGTTTGATAATCGATTAAACATGTCATGATATGTAAGTTCCACTTTAGAGTTTACGGTAATTTAAGGTACTTCCAGAGCCGGTATTCAGGAACCAGCATAACCCAAACCGATTCGTAGTGCCATATGACGAATAAATTACAGTTTTACATACAACTTTGAAGCTTAATTGGATAAAATTCATTAATTTTTGTATGTATGTATAAAACTAATTAATTTTGTATATAAGTTTAATTCAATTTGAATTTTTGTTTCTGAAATTTGATTAGGCTTTTTTGAGAAAACGATTGAGCTTTGAGAAACGATTTTATACTGTAACCGGAATTCTAAAATCGGCCGAAGTCAGATAACTTCACCTGAATAGCTGTATAGTTTACATTTGTTTTCAAATTATTTGAAAATCAGTGAAGACATCTTTGAGAAATCATAGCACGAATTAAATTTTAGGTGCCTTCTGAATCGACAACTGAATACCACTAAAACTGAAAAAAGTTAATTTTTTTATCGACTATCCAAATCTGCTAACCCGATAAACCTGATTAATTTATGTGGAATAGACATTTTTATACTAATCACCCTGTATCCCCGAAACCGGAAGTTGGATCTGACTGAAGAGTAAGATGTTTTATAGAATCTTGAAACTTTTCATTTGAATCTTAGATGATTCATAGAATTCATTTGAATCTTAGATCGGTTCAGCCATCTACGAGTAGAATGACTTACACAATTTTGATTTCGTTTCATATATCATCCTGTAGTTCCAGAACCAGAGGTCGGAACCAAACATAATTCAGGAGCTTTGTTTGGGAGCATACGAATTTTCGTATGAATCTGAATTTGTAGAAAAGAAATTTTCAGAGAAAATTGAGTGAAATTATTTGTCACACACGCATTTGCTGATCTCGACGAACTGATTCGAATGGTATATGGATGTTATGTTCTTCCAGCATTTATTGCTGTAAGTAGTTTAAAACAATAGAATTAAAAAAAATCTTCCATCATCTGGTTTATATATGTCATATTCGAACGATTATGTTGCCAAAAACGAGCCGTGCTAAAATCGGTCCGAGGCAAATTGTCATGAAAAAGGATGCTGTACATAGTCTTTTTGGTACTTAGAAACAATTGTATGTAACAGAATAAAAAATCGTGTTTTCCAATGCTCCCAAGCATTGCTTTGTCATACAGCGCTCAAAACTCCTACTGCTGGAATAGGGGGAAAAGTCGTTTACACAAAAAATTCGATATCTCCGTTAAAAATGGACGGATTTTAACAATCTATGGCTTGTTGGATAGCTATTACCGTGCGGAATCTAAGTCTGAAAACATATTCTGTTTTTAAGGTCAATTGTGACAGATACTGTCAAAAAACTGAAAATTTTGACATAAAACTTCGTATAACTCAAAAAGAAAACATCCGATCTCAAAACCATTCAATAGCGTTCTGGGTGACGGGGAGACCTTTCATTTGCGAATAGTTTGATCAAAATCGGTCCAGCCATCTCTGAGATCTCGACCTCTTAGTTGACAACACACATACAGACACACACACATACACACACACACACACACACACAGACATTTGCTCAGTTCGTCGAGCTGAATCGATTGGTATATGTCATTCGGCCCTATTTATAAAAAAAAGGTAAAACGGAATTTATTCTTCTCGGAGGCATTTAGGACAAAAGTCTTCATTGTCTGATGGTGACTTCGCCTTGGCTCTCTTGGCCAATGATTTGGATGGTGGCGCCTTTGGTGTTGGTTAGGCAGGTCTTTTACCGGCTTCGCGGGATTGAATACGTTGCTGCAGTTGAATTTATTGGCTTCTTATCCACTAAGCAATGTTTAATGGCACTAATTAGTGCATTAAAGTTCATTTTTCTTGACTATGATAATTCGTTTGGAGTCGCAATGGCTAACAGAACCAAAGTTTGTACTTATATGACGGATGTATTGAAGCTGTCAATTTGTCCACGTGTTGCGTATCACCAGAGATGCCAGTAAATGTAATAAGTTTAGCTAGCAAAAACAAAAAAATACAAATTTTCAAAAGTCTGTAATTTCTGACGAATGTCTGCAAACAATCGAAGTTTCAAAATTATGCAAAAAGTTTTCAGACGAAAAAAGGTTTGCAGGTTAACTGCGTAATCCAGGTTCGAGTCCCGACCTGGAAGGGTTCTTAGTGTCAGTAGGATCCATAGTACTAGCCATGCAATGATTCTGTACACTAAGAATCGGCTGCGAAGTCTGTTGAAACAGAAAGGCCAAATTCCACAAAAGGAATGTAATGCCAAGACTTTGCTTTAGGTTAACTGCGAAATTTGGTAATTTACAGACGAATTCGCAGATTTGGCATCTCTGCATATCACTGACAATTTTTCACGATTTATCGAAAAAAAATTTTATATAATAACCGAAATCGATAGACATTTTGAAAATTGCGAAAAAAGTCTTTGGTTGCGAAAATTTTGATAGCATCCGGTATTAAATCACGAAATAGATCGATTTCACCTCATAAATATTCAATCCACTCACCTTTTCGATTGATGTTCTTCAATTTATTATAAAGGGTGATTTTTTAAGAGCTTGAGAACTTTTTTAAACAATAAAACGCATAAAATTTGCAAAATCTCATCGGTTCTTTATTTTAAACGTTAGATTGATACATGACATTTACTTTTTGAAGATAATTTCATTTAAATGTTGACCGCGGCTGCGTCTTAGGTGGTCCATTCGGAAAATCCGCTTTTTTATCGACAAATTTTGTTCAGCGATGAGGCTCATTTCTGGTTGAATGGCTACGTAAATAAGCAAAATTGCCGCATTTGGAGTGAAGAGCAACCAGAAGCCGTTCAAGAACTGCCCATGCATCCCGAAAAATGCACTGTTTGGTGTGGTTTGTACGCTGGTGGAATCATTGGACCGTATTTTTTCAAAGATGCTGTTGGACGCAACGTTACAGTGAATGGCGATCGCTATCGTTCGATGCTAACAAACTTTTTGTTGCCAAAAATGGAAGAACTGAACTTGGTTGACATGTGGTTTCAACAAGATGGCGCTACATGCCACACAGCTCGCGATTCTATGGCCATTTTGAGGGAAAACTTCGGAGAACAATTCATCTCAAGAAATGGACCGGTAAGTTGGCCACCAAGATCATGCGATTTGACGCCTTTAGACTATTTTTTGTGGGGCTACGTCAAGTCTAAAGTCTACAGAAATAAGCCAGTAACTATTCCAGCTTTGGAAGACAACATTTCCGAAGAAATTCGGGCTATTCCGGCCGAAATGCTCGAAAAAGTTGCCCAAAATTGGACTTTCCGAATGGACCACCTAAGACGCAGCCGCGGTCAACATTTAAATGAAATTATCTTCAAAAAGTAAATATCATGTACCAATCTAACGTTTAAAATAAAGAACCGATGAGATTTTGCAAATTTTATGCGTTTTATTGTTTAAAAAAGTTCTCAAGCTCTTAAAAAATCACCCTTTACTATAAAAAAAGTCATAAAAAACTTTTGCGTTGATTTTCACGAAATTAAAATTTGTTTTGAGCGCACCAAAAAGTTCAAGCGTCTGTTTGCTTTGGTATTCGACACAAAAAGAAAGTGCTGCTATTACACAAACACATGACATTTGTCGGAATGACGCTATCTGCTTTCTGTCAAAAGTTATGGTGGGGTGCCGGCAACTGAACACCTTCCCCTACTGTATTGCCGCTCAATCCGAGTGGCGTGCGGCGAGGATTGGAGGAGCGTTTCTTTTGATTCTACGGTCGGAAATATAAAAACTCTGGCCTTACTGTTCACATATACATTTTATTCATTGGCACTGTGTTCAATTTGTTTCTTTCTTTTTCGTTATTGTGCGACTCTTCTTGTATGGAAAATGATTTTGCTGTATACTAAGCTGCACGGTTCTAGTTACAAACTTTTACACTACAGTAACAAATGTGATTACACTGTTCTCTGTTTCTCACACTTTCTGTACACCAGTTTTCTGGAGGTTATATAATTTTCATATAGACGAAACTGGGAATCTAACTATTCTTCGGTATTACTTTTCGGTATAGTATCCTGCAATACTGTATGAACTATGTCATTAAAACAATTTTAAACTCCAACTTTCCGGTAAGTACACCGACTGCGTTGCACTGTTGAACTATTTCAGCCATTTCTATTTAATGGCGAAAGGCTTTATCTGAACACTCTGAATCTCGACGTCGACGCCCGAGACTTAAGGCGAAAATTCATTCGACTTTCTCCCAAAGTTCTAACAAAAAACCGAGACCACTGTCACTATGCCAGTGACAGTGACTAGTGTCCGTGAAAAGAATAACTTTGTTTCTACATCATTGCTGCGATGATTAATGCTCGGAAATGTCCAAGATTATATAACAAAGTTTGTACATCAAGGTTGCGGTTACGCTGATATGAGGGTTCGCTTGACGAGTTTCCTTCACAACTTCCTACGTTTCTACAATACCAGCAAATTCAAAGGAAAACTTGCTAAGGGCGCTGCAGTACACTGGGGTCTTTTTACGTGTTTTTTACGCGGATTTCCAAAGTTACACGGATTTACGAAGTTACGCGATTTCCCAAGTTACGCGGTTTTCATACTTTGTCTTAGAAATGCATGAAACGTCGAGATCTGGGGTAATCTTCCTAGACATTTGGCATTATTTTTTTTTTCCATTTTGGTCTAAAAATAACTCAGGACTCGGATTTTGGGCAAAAATTTTGAAGCAAGATTAAGGATCTGGTTTCTGGATCTGAGTTTTGGACCTGCATTCTGACCTTGGATCCAGATTATGTATTCTGAAACTGATACAAAATTCTTTATTTGGATTCTGAATGTGGACCTGGATTATGTACTTGAACTCTATGCCAAGATCTGAATTCCAGGCCAGGATTCCGTACTATAATTGGAACTCAGAACCTGGATCTGAATTGAGTAACTTGACCTAACCTCTGAACATGAATTTGTGATCTGAGTGCCGAATCTGAAGTTCTGAGCGAAAATCGGGATTTAGGCCTGCATTTTGGACCTGGGTTATAGACCTGAACTCCTGACAGAAATACATAAATTTTCGTGTGTTCAATTCAGCATCAGGCAACCAGCCTGATTCAGCATCAGGCAACCAGCAATTCAGCATCAGGCAACCAGGAAAAAGTCGAAGCATAGAGATGAATACAATGCGCAAATCGAGATGAGAGAGCTGTTTGATGAATTTATAATCCAGATGCGACAGGTCACAGGAAACACGTAGTCAACTAAATTGGCGTCAGTCGGTGTTGAACAGTCGTTCGCACCGCACGCGTATAGCTCTTGGCTCCTGGAATTTTTTTCTGGCTACCTAGAGTTTCATTGATTCAAGGCTACAGTCTTTTTCAAGGCTACCTGAATCACTAACTAAGTGACTAAGTGATACAAAGAGTGATATTAGAGTGACTAAGTGATACAAAGAGTGATATTAGAGTGACTAAGAAATTAATCAGCCTTTTTTAAGGCTAGCTAGGAGTCTAATCGAAGACTAATTTAGCCTAGTTAATTTAATTTAAAATTTCATTAATTTCAAAAATGCCTGCGTCCAACCGGAAAGGCAACAAGCCTAAGGCTAAAAATAATTCAATACGGAATAAATCACAATCCGTTATTCAACATTTTTCTAATAACATTCACGATCTTATAGAATCTGAATGTAAAAATAAAAGACAACGGACGGATTTCCCTTCCGTTGATTCTATGCCGTCTAACAATATTTACGAGATTCTTCCTGAATCCGATTGTAGCGACATAGAAGAAAATTCTTCAAAAATTCCCAAAATGGACGCTTGTCGTTCTGGGAAGAAACATCAATCTATGCCTCCAGTGACGGTGATGATTTCCGACTTCAAAGCATTCCGTACTGAGCTTTCTACTTTTCTCCCGGAAGTAAAAGTCTCATTTCAAATCGGACGAAGAGGAGAATGTCGAGTCTTGGTGGATGGATTGGAAGATTACGAACGTCTTATTCGATATTTGTCCGAGAAACTTCATAAATTTTATTCATATGATATAAAATCAGACAGACCCTTCAAGGCTGTCTTGAAAGGATTATCAAATGATCAAAGTATTGATGAAATTAAAAATGAACTAAAAGAATTGCTTGGTTTTGCCCCTTCCCAAGTAATACTTATGAAAAAAAGAGCGAATGGTACTTCTAAACCACGCTCTGGAATTTCCCATGAACTTTACCTAATACACTTCAATCGAAGTGATGTAAACAATTTGAAAACTTTAGAAAAAGTACGTTTCATTTCCCACATTAAAATTCATTGGGAACATTATAAACGGCATAATCGTATTGCAAACTTAACGCAATGTCGTCGTTGCCAAGGCTTCGGTCATGGAACCAAAAATTGTCATATGGATATACGGTGTTTGAATTGTGGTAAATCGCATTCGAAAGACGATTGTCCAACGAATGAAACCACTGATAAATTTTCATGTTCAAATTGCAATGGAAATCATAAATCCAATTATTTGAAATGTCCTGTCAGGGAAAAAATTTTAAACGCTCGTTCGCTTCGACAACAAGTCAAATCAACGACCTTAAATTTACAGAACATACCTGAAAATCAGAAAACCGTTACAAATGCCACGCCTAATTCGGCACTGATTTCTTCGAAACAAAAAACAGGTACGCCTGCCAATTCGTCTTCTAACGAAAACAATTTATTGACAGGTAGATCGTCCTCGTCATCATCTTCTTCTAATGTCAGTTATGCTGGTATATTAGGTAGAAATCTATCACCTATTTCTTCTAATGTAAATAATCAAAACACAGGACCGCCTTGCAGTTCTTCTTCTAACGAAAACAATTTATTAATAGGTAGACCGGCCAAATCATCTTCTTCTAATGGCAGTCTACCTACAAATATTCCTTCAATGCCATTCGCTTCTTTAAATGAAGTCGATTTAGGCGATATAACTGAAAATAAAATGATCTACCTACAAGATCAACTTTTTCAAATGATCATCCAAATGAATTCAACTTCATCACTTTTTGAAGCATTTCAAATCGGATGGAAATTTGCAAATAATATTATAATGAATTTAAAATTTAACAGTGATGTTAAATAATTATTTGAATATTTTAAATTGGAATGCTCGATCTTTGAAATCGAGTGAAGATGAATTTTATAATTTTCTCAAAGTTCACAAAATTCATATTGCCATTGTGACAGAAACTTTTCTTAAACCAAATGTAAAATTGAAAAGTAATCCACATTATGTGGTTCATCGATTTGACAGGTTTACTGGAATGGGTGGTGGAGTTGCCATTTTTGTCCAACGGCAAATTAAACATCGAATTTTACCTTCTTTCAATACTAAAGTTATTGAAAGCTTGGGAATCGAAGTTGAAACCATTCATGGAATTTATTTCATCGCTGGAGCATATTTGCCATTCCAATGCACCGGCGAACAATTAAATTTCTTTAAAGGCGATTTGCAAAAACTTACACGATATCGATCGAAATTTTTCGTAATAGGGGACTTAAATGCTAAGCATGTCCAGTGGAATTGTAGGCAAAATAACAGTAATGGTAAAATACTTCATAATCAACTCTCAGCTGGTTACTTTACAGTTCTTCATCCCAGTAATCCTACTTGTTTCTCTTCCGTGAAAAACCCGTCTACAATTGATCTGGTTCTAACAGATCAAAGTCACATTTGTAGTGAACCGATTACTCATGCTGACTTTGACTCAGATCATCTTCCAGTAACATTCAGACTTTCCAACGAAGCTATAATTAATCCAATTAGTTCTATTTTCAACTATCATAGAGCTAATTGGTTGGATTACAGATCTCACATTGAAAATCATGTGGATCATGAAACTATTTTAGAAAATTCTGCGGACATCGACACAGCAATTGACAATTTGAATCATTATATTATCGAAGCTAGAAATCTTTCAGTTCCCAAAGCTCAAACTAAATTAAATTCTCCTATCATCGATGACAATCTTCAACTGCTCATTCGGTTGAAGAATGTTCGTCGACGACAATATCAACGTTCTCGTGATCCTGCTATGAAAAACATAGTTAAGGATTTACAAGAAGAAATTAAACATAGATTTACTCTTTTGCGAAATGAAAATTTCGCTAAAGAAGTTGAACAAATTAAACCATATTCTAAACCTTTCTGGAAACTTTCTAAGGTTCTTAAGAAACCTCAGAAACCAATTCCTGCTCTCAAGGAAGGAAATCAAATACTTCTTACAAATGGTGAAAAAGCTCAAAAACTTGCTCAGCAGTTCGAGAGTGTTCACAATTTTAATTTAAACGTTGTGAGTCCTATTGAAAATGAAGTCTCACTGAAATATGATCATATTTCAACCCAAGTGTTATCACACGATGACATTATTGAGACGAATTTTGATGAAATTAAATCAATTATTAGGAAACTCAAAAACATGAAGGCTCCTGGTAATGATGGAATTTTTAATATTCTTATTAAAAATCTTCCCGATGTTGCCTTGAGACTCCTGGTTAAAATTTTCAACAAGTGTTTTTCATTAGCTTACTTCCCAAAAAGATGGAAAAACGCTAAATTAATTCCTATCCTAAAACCTGATAAAAACCCAGCAGAAACATCAAGTTATCGCCCAATTAGCTTACTTTCTTCTATCAGTAAACTTTTTGAAAAAATTATCTTGTTGAGAATGATGACTCATATAAATGAGAATTCAATTTTTTTACCAGAGCAGTTTGGATTTCGTCATGAACATTCAACTACTCATCAGCTTGTCAGAGTAACGAACATGCTAAAATCAAATAAATCTTCTGGGTTATCCACTGGAGTTGCTCTTCTAGACATAGAAAAAGCATTCGACAGTGTTTGGCACAAAGGTTTAATAGCAAAAATGTCCGATTTCCAGTTTCCCATTTATTTGATCAAAATGATTCAAAATTATTTAACTGATCGTACTCTTCAGGTTAGCTATCAGAACTGTAAATCTGAATTGCTACCCGTACGAGCCGGTGTTCCGCAGGGTTCGAGCGTAGCTCCAATCTTGTATAATATTTTCACTTCTGATCTTCCAAATCTACCCGTTGGTTGTCAGAAATCGCTATTCTGTGACGACACAAGTCTGTTAGCCACAGGTAGAAATCTAAGAGTGATCTGCAGTCGCCTACAAAGAAGTTTAAATATTTTCAGTGATTATCTGTCAAAATGGAAAATTAAACCAAATGCAGCAAAAACGCAATTAATTATCTTTCCTCACAAGCCAAGAGCTTCTTTTCTTAAACCAAACAATAATCACATTCTTAAATTGAATGGCTTGGAATTGACATGGTCTGATCAAGCTAAATACTTAGGTTTAACGTATGACAAAAAACTCACTTTCAAGGATCACATTGAAGGAATCCAGGCAAAGTGTAATAAATATATTAAATGTTTATATCCTCTTATAAACAGAAATTCTAAGCTCTGTCTAAAAAACAAATTGTTAATTTATAAACAAATTTTCAGACCAGCCATGCTTTATGCGGTACCAATTTGGTCAAGCTGTTGTTCCACCAGGAAGAAAACGCTTCAAAGGATTCAGAATAAAATTCTGAAAATGATTCTGAAGCGTCCTCCCTGGTTTAGTACAAATGAGTTACACAGACTCACAAATATAGAACCATTAGATGTAATGTCACATAATATTATAAGCAAATTCCGACAAAAATCGATGCAATCTTCAATTGAATCGATTCGCTCTCTGTATTAGTTAGTAAGTTAGTATATAAGTTCCTTTTCCCCATTACACAATACAAGTAGGTTTAGAATTTTCCCTACACAATAATCTCAGAATTGCGGAAGCAAATAATGTCTTCATGGTAATAACCAAATCATATATATATAACAGGGCTGAAAAGTCACCACTTGTGGCTGAACACCCAATTTAAATCTTAATAATTTAATTTTAACTCATATTCCAATGAAAAGTTATTTAAAAAAAAAAAAAAAAAAACTAAATTGGCGTAATTTCCACTTCTCGGTAATCAAAATTGACGACTACACATTGGAAAAAATTTTCTGTCTGGGTCCATTGATTCTCTTTTTGTTTTTTGCAAAAAAAAATCGGTTACTTTGTAATCAAATAACTCACAAACTATTGTGTATGTTTATAACTAAAAATCATCAGAATGATCACACATTCATTTAACTGTGAACAATTTTTCAGTGGTTTCGAACTCTCTTCACCACAATGGTGCTATTGTAATAGAGTTGAAACAACGTATACCCTGGAACAATCTTTATCAACTACCGAGTTATGAAAGTTGCTGATCAGTTTTGACACGTTACACGTACGATGGGAACTGTCGTGTGCTTTAGTGATTACCATTAGGACACAATGTAGCGTTTAGGTAAGAGGAAACAAAAACAGCATCGTTTTTGTTGCTGAACGAAGTCACTCCCTGTGACGGCACCGCACAAAAACAAACGTTCTGGAAATAAATCAAGCATCCATCCCGGACGGGAAAAAAGTTACAACTTACAATAATGAACCCTTGTGTCGGTTACCACCGGTAACAACAATAAAACAGGGTTCCACTTGGAACAACACGCGCATAATGTTGAGTTCAGTCAGCTGTAAATGGAACATGCGAACACGGGGCTATCTCGCTGTCGGATGCTTGCCGTTTTGTGAAGTTTTGCTATGTAAATAGTATAGCTTTTTTTTGCAGTCGGTAACTTTAACAAATATATATCAGAAATTTAAAACCATGCTTGAAATGTACCCGTTGAAGCCGCGAGCCTTCGAACGGTATTATGAGTCGTAACGAAACGTAGATTTTTTTTAGATAAGCAGAAAAGCTGCGAATTACTTTCAAGTGGGCATTTCATCAAAGGGCCATTGTTGTACAGTTGTTTCAAAACAAGAAGCACATCGTACAAATAAAGTGCGCTTTTCCAATAGCACCATAATCAGGAAAATTCTGCAGAATTCTGCATTTTTTTACCGAATTTTCAACAGCTGAACGTTCTGTAATTGAATTGTTTACTGATCGTTCGGTAATAAGCATTTTGTAAAACTGTCGAACAATCACCGAACAGTTCTTTAAATCAAATGGAATCATCTAACGAACGATTCGGTAGTAGTTTTGTTTTTGTTTTTGTTAAAATTTTGGGTAAAATTCTGGATTTTTGGATTCCAAACAACAACACAAGTTTTCAACTAACGATTATGTTTTTTGGATTTCGGGGCAAATTGTTTAATTATTTACAGAATTTTATAATGAAATCTTGCGTATAACTGATCGTTCGGTGAAATTAGTTTAATTTTTTCGATCAAATTTTATGTACCGAAACATCGGTTATTTCTAATGATTACCGTAAGTTTCCGTCAAAAAAATTACCGAACAACGGAATCAAATCTTAGTGCGTAATGCAGAGTTATAATTGTATCAGCCAAAAAAAACAAACAACATATTTGGGTCCATTTGATTTAGTGTACAGAGAGATGATTTTGGGCAAGTGCAAGTGAGGACATTTTTTTTTTGCAAATGTTTTGTATTCATTTTCAAGAAGTTGAATTTTTACCGTAAAATTTGGGTAAGAGAAGAAATGCAAAAAAAACTGTTTTAATCCACCTAGTGGTGCCTTTCTAATTAACATTAACTATTAACCATTAACTATTTCCGAAACCGAAAGCTGACGCAGCTGCTAAGTTGTGAGTTTTTACAGCCATCAAATAGTCAGACCTGCAAGTTTAAACAATTAAATAAGATATTAAGATATTAATTTTCATCGAAGTTCAACCGGTTTAATCACCGCGTTTTAAGATTGAATTTTTAACTAATTTTGATCACAGCATGTATGAACAAATTATTTACATTTTTATTGACACTACTAAACCACCGGTAAGATAATACTGTACTACCGGCTGTAAAAATTTCATTTACATGTAATTCCGATGCAGTTATATCTTTTCAAATATTTGAAACAATTGAAATTCTTTCTTCAATTCGGGCGCCCATCTCGTAAAGTAACTATGATTTGTCTCTACCTCAGCCTGGTGCTCAACAAAAATCACACACCGGTAACAGACATTCGAGCCTGCGTCGTGATTCTGATGGACTCGCTTTGATGTGCGAAATCAAACATTGCACACAGCTTGCTTCGGTTGTAGAGGCGGTGTTTTGTTTTCTTTTTTCGTACCAGTGCATGTGTGTACCGGTTCGCTTTATAGGACGGTTTGAAATTTTAGACGCTCATTATCTTGCCATTTCGGAGTCGAAAGTCAGGCCCGGATAAAATTCAGGTGCTGTAAAACTTCATTCAATTCAATTGAAATCGAATGACGATCACTCTACTGAAATAAACTTCATACTCTAACACACAACCTTCGCTGTCGCACCGAATCCCGTCCTTCATTCGTTTCTCTTTCTACCAAAGCTCAGTTAACCACCTCTAAGCCTGTGTCTTGAAGTAAAAAAAATATCTCTTACAATTTATTGAGAGAGCGGGGTTCAAGTGAGGTTCATGTAAACATTCGAATTGGTTCAAGATAATGCAGTTGATGTTTATGCCTATTCATTCGAACTTGCTCACTACCCACAGTGAAGACAATGAAACAGGTAAACTACTGGGCACTACAAACTGATCAAGCAAAACTTCAAGTGACTAGGTACGGTTATTAAATTGACCTATTCGGTGAAATGACTTTCGGCGAAATGGCGTTCGGTGAAACGACTTACGGCGAAATGGCGTTCGGCGAAACGACTTTCGGCGAAATGGCTTTCGGCGAAATGACCCGCTCGACATACGCACACACAGACATTTTACGTACTCGAAGAGCTGAGTCGAATGGAATATGACACTCCTCTGAGCTGATTTCTCACAGTGCACAGTGGTTCAAAGCGCAATTTCACGCTCCTAATTGATAACTCATAGGATCGTGGTTTTTGAGGTACAGTATCTTCAGCAAAGTTGCTCATAATGATAGACGCCATTTTTTGACAATTTTTATTTATGTGATTAATCCCCCTGATAGTGAGATAAAAATATTATTTTTGCACAGGGCCAACATAGAAGGCTAAGTTGCTTCGACAAAGTTATGCAGAAAGTTATTTCAAACAAATTTGCTGAAGTTACTATTCCCGTATCCTGAGTGTAATTCATGCTATAATGTATTTTCTGAAAAGGATGTCCAAAAACCAGTTTTCTAATAAAACACATATATTTTCTATTTATTTGAGTTTTAAATGTTATACAAAGTTTTTCATCATTAAAAACTACACAACTTTCTCAAACATACTATGCTGCTATCATTTCAGTTTAATGAAATAGAACCATTTTTCCTTTTTTTACAAAATTTCAACTTGTCTATCGTCAAAAGGCGCAGAAAGGTGCAGATGAGACAACTTACATATTAAACTACTTCAAAAGAGCTTTCATATCGTGGTTGAATTACTCGTCTGCGGTCGTCTGCAGGTTAGATATGTTCTTTTCAAATATCCTTGTTCTTGACATTTGCAAAGATTAGGTTCATTCTATGTCAGATCAGATTTTAGTATGTATTCATTACTAAGGTACTGGCCACAAAATATGATTTTTTTTGCACATTGAAGCCTATAAATTGAATAGTTTAGTAATTGTTTTGTCACGACTTTTAAATAAAGCAATCATCAAACCGAATTAAGTTATGTCATTTTTTGGTGGAGAAAAATATGATCAAAACTCATCTTTTAGTTATTTGTATTTATTTTATGATAACTGATAATGTTCTTAAGTAGCTAAAAGTGTCTTAGCATCTTCCGACAGATTCTTCTTGGACTGTTTTGGCCATTTACGAATATTTGTAACCAAAGTTCGTAAGTGATCTGGATTGCTCGCGTGTATAATAATCCCGACATCTTTATAAAAAAACTTCTTAATCATTATGAACAGTACAATATAGCAAGCGTTTATCGATCTCCACTTCAATTGATGAATGGAAAATATTTATCCGCAGGGCTTTTCTGTAGAAAAACTTACCATAACTGACATAACGTAATTCGACATGATGATTGCCTTTTTTCAAAGTCGTGGCTTCTTATCTCACTTTCAAAAAACGTCTGTAATGATTTAGCAACTTTTCTATTTGAAGACTTCGATGTCCATAAAAATCATTTATCGTGAGAGTTACCATGGTAACGAATATATACTGAAATCTGATCTGATATACAATGCACCTTATTATTGCAAATGCCAAGGACAAGGTTATTTGAAAAGAACATATCTCGCCTGCAGACGATTGCAGACGAGTAATTCAACCACGGTATGAAAGCTCTTTTGAAATAGTTTAATATGTTAGTAGTCTCATCTGCACCTTTCTGCGCCTTTTGATAATAGACAAGTTGGAATTTTGTTTAAAAAACATGAAAAATGGCTCTATTTCCTTAAACTGAAATGATAGCAGCATAGTATGTTTGAGAAAGTTGTGTAGTTTTTAATGATGAAAACTTTGTATAACATTTAAAACTCATATAAATTGAAAATATATGTGTTTTCTTAGAAAAACAGGTTTTTGGAAACCCTTTTCAGAAAATACATTATATCATGAATTACACTGAAGTTACGGGAATAGTAAGTTCAGCAAACTTGTTTGAAATAACTTTCTGCATAACTTTATCGAAGCAACTTTGCCCCTATGTTGGCCCTGTGCAAAAATAATATTTTTATCTCACTTTTGGGGGAATAATCACATAAATAAAAGTTGCCAAAAGATGGCGTCTATCATTCTGAGCAACTTTGCTGAAGATACTGTACCTCAAAAAACCACGATCATATGTGTTATCAATTAGGAGCGTGAAATTGCGCTTTTGAATCACTGTGCAGTGGTTGCATAACCTTTCTATATGAGATAGACAAAAAGGTTTTATTTGACTGCCATACAGTACTTCAGAGCCAAAAGATAAATTTCGCGCCAAATCGTATTCAGATGCAAATAACTTGACTTTTCTTTCAAATTTTTGCGCCTTCCCCATCTTATGAACCCCCTCTCTCCCTTGAATCCGCACCCCTCCTTGAACCCTCCACTCCTTTTTGAACCCTTCCTTGAACCCTCAATTGAACCCACTAGCTGCCCGATATTTGTGAAAAGTATCAGACAGGATAAGGAAATGTTTTCAGTTATGATAACTTTCTTATTTCCTTAGATGTATTCATCTGGAAATATATGGACGATTGGTGGGGAGTATAATTACTTATCTTGGGACAAAATTTCATCAAAAGAAAAATTGATGTTTGTTTAGCAAATCGGTATTACTTTTTCAAAATTTATGGTTTTAAGAGTTGGATTTGATTAGTCATTTTTTCAATATTCCATTCGAAAATTTGACTAATTTTATGAACAAAACTAGTGCCACACTTTTTTGATAATATGTCATTTTATAGCTATAACTCTTTCAACATGAGCTTGCCTCTTCCTCTAACGACAGTTTAGATCAATTTCTGATAATCAAAGTGTGCAAAGTGTTTGTGAAAAAGTCTACATGTGCAGAATTTTTTTCGCGTAATTGCTAGTACATTTTTTTCTAACTGATATTACATTTTTATATTTCAGTATTTAAATTTGGTAAAAATAACCTAAATCTAATGAGAAAGTTCAGCTTTAAAAGCGGTATCTTGTCCATTTAGAATTTTGTTTGTTTGTTTTTGAATACCTGGAAATGGTTTTAAAACATAACACAATTTGAATGCTGTTGAAAACACCACTCAAGTACGATTTAAAATCGTACCCAACTTCAACGCTATTTTTTTTTTGTTGTTGCAGCTCATGACGGACACAAACTGGCAGGCAGCAAGGCCACCGTGAATGTAGAAATCACGACGACAGGTTGCAAACATTTTCCACATATATTTGCGAATTTTATCACTAGATAAAAAGCGATCCGGCCCGGAATCAGCAATGTTTTATTCATGTTCATATTTAAATATGAACCGAATTACAATGGTCCTTCGTGAAAAATCCTTTCCGTGCTATGTTTGGAAAACCTTTCCGGAGAGCGATAACCAGATAAATGCAGTTTTCTGGCGCCACCGGTGCGCGTCCGAATCAGCTTATGTCGAGAGAAGTTCCGATTTTTTTTCCACTCCCGGTGGCGGTAGGCCCTTGACTATTTCCGGGAGGCAAAATCGCTTCTCGAACACCTTTCACACGGTGTGATTTGTTTTTTTTTCGGTAAAATCTGTTGCTGTTTTATGAATGAGCATTTTGTTCCGAGAGGAACCCGCTAAAAGCTTGTCCCAATACGTAATTGGCCGCGGTAGCGAAAAAAAAACGTGGCTTTGGATTTAAGCAGCGATACTCGCAGTGGGACGAATTGAGTAATTTGTCATGTGGCCGAAATCCTCGGATTTGAGTGTTCTAATTATTTTAGTTTCATTTATTTTCTGCTATAAAATTCACACTCCCAGAACAAGCATACAAACAAAAAATTTATTGGCTGACTTTCATTTGTAACTCGATTCGATGGTTCTGTAGTTCAATTGAAAAATCAAAATGATAATCCTTGCTCATGAAGAATTTATCTAGATAACAATCGAATGAAAAAAACACACATTCGAAGCTCGGTTTTCGTTTCCGACGAACATCGTTTCGAGCCCACTGCCGCCACGTTGCTTCGCGAGAATTGCACATTTGACGGAAATTCCACTCATTGTTTTGCAGCTAAACTTCTTTCTGTTGGTTCGCTGTTTTTTTTTTCTCCCACCAATACATCGCTGGAGTACTGAATTGGTATATTACACTCGCCCCCATTCCATCCGTTGTCCCGTTGGTGCTGCTCGGTTGCAAGCCGGATTAGTTGAATCGGTTGGCAAATATAATATTTTTCATTTGAAAAAAAAAAACTGATACGAAAACGAAGCGGAAGGCTGAAGTGCAAAATGTGCAAAGTAAAACTCAGGAATTTATACCATTTCCCGAGCGCGCTGGTGCATACCACGATGCATCGGAACAGGGACAGCCAGCCCCAATGGATTAATTCGTTTTTGGCTGGTTAGTCAAACAAAAGGAATCCGCTCAGTGGGTTGGCCGGTTCTGCAGGAATTGTGTACCGGAGCAGCGCGCAAATCAAGATGGTTTTGCTCGGTCGGGTTTCTCCAAGCCCCGATGCGGTTGAAAATCGTTCTGTCAGAACGCCACAGAACGGGCAACCCAAATGCCCAACGCTTGGGGCTAGCGTGCCCGGGTAGTGGAAATATTCCGTGATGACCACGGCATCTTCCGTTTCGTAGCGTGCACTTATTCTGAAGCTTCCGCGGAAGATGATTGTGACGGAAATCTCCTCGCTGGGTTGTACTTTTGCTTCTTTGTTGTCCGAAGGAATGCAATTTGATAATCACGATATAAATGGATTTGTACTTCTCATGGCAGCTACAAATTTCCAAATGCATTAGGAGGTGAGAGCTGTGAGCTGCTCGGTGAGTTTTATATTCTTTCATGCAGTTATTGTCTTTCTACTTTTACGATGGTTGTTTCTGTCAGTAGAGGAAATTAGGGCGGATATAAAGCGATTAGAGACCAACAGACCTGCCATGATGCCATTTTTGTCCAAGGTTGGAGCTGAAGGATTAATTCATCGTTGATTTATCATTGATTCATTTGACACAGCTTAAGCTTCTAAATGCTGTAATGAGTCCACTCTTAATCCCAAGTAACACTCGTTATTACACTTCAATGACGGTAACCTATATGAAACAGATTCAGATAACTGCTATGTAACCTGAAAAGAGTGAGTGGTGGAGCTTGTGTGACTTATTATAACAAGTTGTCAGTAACGAATATTTGCTTTGATTTTATGTCAGTCACATATGTTTGTGTCAAGTTACAATTTGTTGATGTGTTTCCATTATGACCAAATATTGGCATCCGATGATCAAATCTAAAATATATAGAACTCAAGATTGTGTAAACTCGTTATAACAGACCGGCTGAAAAGTTCATATCGTTTCTATGAGAGGGCGCAACTAGAATTAAATCCATACCATTTTCAGTTAGTACCAACCATCAAAAGATACGTGTATAAATTTGACAGCTGTTTGATTATTAGTTTGTGAGATATTGCGATTTGAGTGAAGCTACTTTTGTTATTGTGAAAAAAATGGAAAAAAAGGAATTTCGTGTGTTGATGAAACACTACTTTTTGATGAAAAAAAAGTGCCTCCAATACCAAAAAAATGGCTTGATGAGTGTTATCCAGACTCTGCACCGGGCGAAGCAACAATTCGTAAGTGGTTTG
Source organism: Malaya genurostris (assembly GCF_030247185.1). Taxonomy (NCBI): domain Eukaryota; kingdom Metazoa; phylum Arthropoda; class Insecta; order Diptera; family Culicidae; genus Malaya; species Malaya genurostris. The sequence goes on from NC_080571.1 coordinate 52,943,363, forward strand.
CAAAATTTCGTACTAGTCATATGAGCACCGAAGACGATGAACGCAGTGGACGTCCAAAAGAGTCTGTTACCGATGAAAACGTGAAAAAAATCCACAAAATGATTTTCAATGACCGTAAAGTGAAGTTGATCGAGATAGCTAACACCCTAAAGATATCAAAGGAACGTGTTGGACATATTATTCACGAATAGTTGGATATGAGAAAGCTTTGTGCAAAATGGCTGCCTCGTGAGCGCACAATCGATCAAAAACAACAACGAATTGATGATTCTGAGCAGTGTTTGGAGCTGTTATATCGAAATAAAACCGATTTTTTTCGTCGATATATAACAATGGACGAAGCATGGCTCCATCACTTCACTCCGGAGTCCAATCGACAGTCAGCTGAGTGGACTGCACGCGATGAACCGAACCCAAAGCGTGGAAAGACTCAACAATCGGCCGGTAAGGTTATGGCGTCTGTATTTTGGGATTCGCATGGTATAATTTTCATCGACTACCTTGAAAAGGGAAAAACCATCAACAGTGACTATTATATAGCGTTATTAGAGCGTTTGAAGGACGAAATTTCGAAAAACGGCCTCATTTGAAGAAGAAAAAAGTTTTGTTTCATCAAGACAATGCACCGTGTCACAAGTCGATGAAAACCATGCTGAAATTGAACGAATTGGGCTTCGAATTGCTCCCTCATCCACCGTATTCTCCAGATTTGGCCCCCAATAACTTTTTTCTGTTCTCAGACCTCAAGAGAATGCTCGCTGGTAAAAAATTTAGAAGCAATGAAGAGGTAATCGCTGAAACTGAGGCCTATTTTGAGGCAAAGGACAAATCGTTCTAAAAAATTTGTATCGAAAAGTTGGAAGATCGCTATAATCGCTGTATCGCCTCTGATGGCAATTATGTTGAATAATAAAAACGAATTTTGGCAAACAAATGTGTGTTTCTATTAAACGATACGAACTTTTCAGCCGAACTGTAATCTACTCAAAAATTATGTGCTATTCGATATTTATGGTGAAATTGATCATAGTAGGGGAAGCTGTTCGGTTGCCGGCAGTGTTCAGTTACCGGCACCCCACCGTAACTTTCGACAGAAAGCAGATAGCGTCATTCCGAAAAATGTCATGTGTTTGTGTAATAGCAGCAAGTTCTTCTTGGGCCGAATACCAAAGCAAACAGACGCTTGTACTTTTTGCTGTGCTTGAAACAAATTTTAATTGCGTGAAAATCAATACAAAAGTTTTTATGACTTTTCTTATAGTATCATAAATTGAAAAGCATCAATCGGAAAGGTGAGTGAATCGAATATTTATGAGGTGAAATCGATCTATTTCGTGATTTAATACCGGATGCTATCAAAATTATCGCAACCAAAGTTTTTTTTTTCATCATTTTCAAAACGTCTACCGATTTCGGTTACCGGCATCCGGTTACCGGTGTTCAGTTACCGGTATTCCATTTTTTCGACAAATCGCGAAAAATTGTCAGTGATATGCAGAGATGCCAAATCTGCAAATTAGTCTGTGAATTATTAAATTTCTAAGTTAACATGTAAATCTTTATTCGTCTAAAGACTTTTTGCAGACTTTTGAAACTTCGATTGTTTGCAGACATTCGCCAGAATGGACAACTTAACGACTTCAATGCATCCGTCATATAAGTAAAAACTTTGGTTCTCTGGTTCTGTTAGCCATGGCGACTTCGAACAAATCGTCCAAGTCAAGGAAAATGAACTTTAATGCACTGATTAATGCCAATAAACGTTTCTTAGTGGATAAGAAACCAATAAAGCAGCAACATATTCAATCCCGCGAAGCCGGTGGAAGACCGCCCTAATCAACACCAAAGGCGCCACCATCCAAATCATTGGCCAAGAGAGCAAAGGCGAAGTCACCATCAGACAATGAAGACTTTTGTCCAAAACGCCTCCGAAAAGAATAAATTCCGCTTTTTTTCTTTGAATAGTTTCAGTTTTTACTGATATTTTTTCCATTTTTAGCGAAATTTCTTGGGGTGCCGGTAACCGAACACCTTTTTTGCAATGGCCAAAATTTATCACTTTACTAAATTGACAATACAGTTTTTTCAATCGATTGAATCAACTTAGTTTCTTATTCAGTTGTTAGCTAGGAACTTTAGCTTTCCATTCATGTGTCCGCATAATGTACACTTAGTCAGAAGTTATAAGCTGAAAAGAAAAGGGTGCCGGTAACCGAACACTCTCCCCTACTTATTGAAAACGAGAGATGGTTGTAAGGGTATTTTAATGGAGAAGGGAGCGTAGCAAATGTCCTTAACAAGCGAGTCATTTTAAGGACCATTGAAACATTTTGCATATATTAGATATGATTATATGGGGGGGTGGATGTAGTGAGGGTCTCTAAAAAGGGGGGTATAATGTCTATAATGAGATAACTCCGAAAATATTGAACGAATTGCCACCAAACTTGACACAAGTAGTTCTTGCTCTTCAAAGGGATATTTTTATAGGGGAAGGAGTGTAGTAAGTGTCATTAACAGGGGGTGTCTGTTAATGACTATACCCCATATAGTCACCCCCCAGATGGTTGTATCAAGTGCCTTCAAAAAGGGGGTGTAATGTTTGTAACGGCATAACTCCAAAATTACTCAACGGATGGCCATCAAACTTGGCACATATACTTCTTGCTTTCCAGAGATGATCATAATTTTTATTTTTTTGGGAGAGAGAGCGTAGCAAGTATTTTCAACAGAGAATCGATATTTTTGAAGACCATAGATACTTTTTGCACAACTTAGATATGATTATAACGGTATTCGTGTAGGGTAGATACAGTACATGCTTCTAAAAAGGGGATGTAATGTTTGTAACGGCATAACTACGGAACTACTGAACGGTTTGCATTCAAACTTGGCACAGATACTTCTTGCTCTTCAGAGATGGGCATTTCCAGGGGTGTATAGCAAGTGTTCTTAACATGGGGGTGGGTCGATACTTTTTGATGACCAGACATACTTTTTGAAAAACTGAAATATGGTCTTAAGGGTATTTGTGGATATAATGAGTGCCTCTAACAAAAGGAATTTTAATGTGAAGTTGATAGATTTTTCTAAAATACGATACTTATTGCTAAGCACAGATATTATTTGCCCTTCAGATGGTCCTAAGAACATTTTATAGGGGGAAGGGAGGATAAAGTGAGGGTCTCATTCAAGGGGGTGCATAGATCAAATTGTTCAAATGATCGAACATAACTTTGAAACCACACCTAACTTGGCAAGAGTTATTATTGATGTTTACAGGATATTTTAAGGGGAGGAGGATATAGGAATCGTTTTCTAACAGGGAAAATGTATGTAAGTTTCATAACATAACTACGAAACAACCAAACGAATCGCAACCAAGTTTGGCACATGTACCAAAGGTGGAAATCGATACTTTTTGAAGAGAACAGATACTTTCTGCACTACTCAGAGGTAATCATACGGGTAATCATGAAGAAGAGCTGTAGTAGGCTCACTAAAAAAAGGGGAGTTAAATGTGAAATTTATTCGACGAGAAACGATGCTTCTTCACAAATACAGATAATTCTTTTACATGAAAGAAGATTACTAGGCTGTTTTAAGGAAGAGGGAGTGTAGCAAGTGCTCCAAACATGGGAAGTGTGAGGTAAAATTGATCGAATTTTACGGAAAAATACAAAAATACCGTAAAAATTATAATTATTGTGAGATCTGAGAAGGGACACTGGCCGTGCTATGTTGGCAACTCTGTGCTATGGTTTGCTCATACTGATTTCTGTTCGGTGCTAGTTTTTTTGATTTTAAACCGTTATTGTCACCATCGTGAACCTTCGGAGTGCATATTGTTAGTCTGTGCAGCCGCATCTCACCTGTACCATTGCCGTCCAGCCTCTGAAAAGGTGGGCCGTCTACATAGAACGCTCCGAAAGTCCGATTGGGCTTCAGCCCGAAACCATAAACCACCATCGTAGCTACCCGCCGCCGCCGCCACCTACGCTTACCGTTCGCACCACCTTGCACTCTGCTCAATCATTCTCGTTCGCACATCACCATTCAAACTACGATCATAAACAAGCACTGCTGTAACACCGATTTTCGTCAGTAAAGACATCTTCCGTTCCTGTATTGTCACTAAAGCCGAGGGTGAACGCAGTAATCGAAACTGAGGACTTTCCCGAATAACTCTTCGCATCCACGTCCACTTATGTGAAATAGAGTAAGATAGCGAAAGGTTAGTGACAAGTTCCTCTGCTTTTTGTTGTCATCAAACTACGTGATCGTCACTCCATATAGCTCGATAAGAGGACAAGTGGCGCCATCTACTATCCAGTAGCATCGTTAAAATAATCATTTGTACATCCTCACAAATCATGCATGGATTTTGCGAAAGCTGCGCCAATACTGTTCCCGACGGTAGCAAAGCACTAAAATGTGGAGGTTTTTGTTCTGCCTTCTTTTGTGCAAAATGTTGCGGTTTAAATGATGAACTTTTTGCGGCAGTCGTGAATTAATCGAATGTTTTTTGGATGTGCAATACGTGCAAAAATATTATGGAAAAGGCGCATTTTCGCAATTCGTTGATATCGGTAGAAGCAGCAAACCAACAAATTATTGACGATCTTAAAGATTCTATTCGCAAGAACATCTTAGAAGATCTAAAAATGGAGATTCGAACGAATTTTAAAACTCTAATTGATTCTGTTCCAAAAACTCCACTTTCCGTACCAAAGAAATTTTCTTTCAACTCTGCCAAAAGGAAAAGAGACAGAGATGATGATAACAATAGACCGTCTAAATTGCTTCGCGGCACCGACGATTCTGCTTCTTCAGTTTCGCTAATCTCTGAGAATAAAGTGGAAAATAAATTCTGGCTGTATTTATCAGGAATCTCTCCGGAAGTCCCTGATAGTAGCGTGGCCATGCTTGCTTCTGAACGACTGGGAACGGCAGATATCACTACTGTCAAATTGGTACCACGCGGAAAAGATCCTAGTACGCTAAATTTTGTCTCATTTAAACTAGGCATGCCCATTGAATTTAAAGAGAAGGCAATGGCATCTTCGACATGGCCCGTTGGCATCGTTTTCCGTGAATTCGAAGACAAATCCAATACCAGGAAGGTTTTTTGGAAACCAGAGATGTCAGCTACCGCCGGTCCGCCGATAACCATCAGTTAGACACTCAGTCGCCCTGTACTTTTACGGCTCACGTTATCGCTCCTCAGTCATTAATCAATGTAAAGCATTGTGCGGTCAATCGGCCGCCTACTCTTTCCTCGTATACTAAATGTCAAAATGTTACCCACACTCCCGAGTACCTGACCGTTTACTATCAAAATGTTCGTGGGATGAGAACAAAGACGCAACACTTTTTGTTATCTCTCTCCTCCTGTGACTACGATGTTATTGTTTTGACCGAAACGTGGCTGCGAGAAGATATACTGAACTCTGAACTCTCGACCAATTATACAATATACTGATGCGATCGTAACTCGTCTTCTAGTCAACTGCTTCGTGGAGGAGGGGTACTCATCGCAATCAAGAATAACTTGACTGGGATTGCAATAAAAATGCATGGATTTGAACACCTAGAACAAACTACCGTACGTGTCTCGCTACCAAATCTATCGCTATACATTTGTTGTATATATTTAAGGCCTAATAGTGACCCACATCTTTACAGTTCTCACGCCTCTGCAGTTCAGCAAGTCCTTGACATTGCGAATAGTATGGACCGTGTACTCGTTGTAGGTGATTATAATCTTCCTCATCTGCGATGGACTTTTGATCATGATCTAAAATCTTATCTACCTGAAAACGCTACATCTGAACAAGAAATATCGATTATGGAAACGATGGTAGCAGGAGGTCTTTATCAAATGTGCTCACTTTCGAATATGAATGGACGAACCCTGGATTTAGCATTTGTTAATAACACGGATTTTGTAGAATTATTTGAGGCTCCGACATCCATACTTAAAGTCGACCCCCACCATAAACCTTTTGTTTTAAGGTATGAAAAGCATCTGAATGAGAATATGGTTTTCTCTGAAACTTACGACGATCTAGACTTTGATTTTAATCGTTGCGATATGGATGATATATCAGCAGATATCGAAGCTGTCAATTGGCAAGCTATGCTTGGTGGAAACGATTTGGACCATGCGGTTTCATTGTTTTATGATACAATATATAGAATTTTACATAGCAGAGTTCCTAAAAAACGAGTTAGAAACAAAGTCGATTACAAGTTTCCATGGTGGCGAATGCAAGGCTTGGCCGTATGCGCAACGTGCTATGAAAACAACGCAAACACTATTACCGTTACAAGACTGAAGACAACAAAATTGTTCTTCGACAATTTGAACTGCAATATGAAACCGCTAGAAATAATGCCTTCCGTGATTATCTTAACCGTATCGAGAATAGTCTTCGAAATAATCCATCAACTTTCTGGACCTATGTAAAGAGCAGGAAACGTTCTGGTGGCATTCCCGTGAATGTTTTTCTCAAAGATGTAAGCGCTCACTCTGCATCTGAGGCCGTTAATTTATTTGCCGATTATTTCCGTGGTGTATTCAACAGTTCCCCTGTCAATCCGTCGCAGGAATATTTTGATAGTTTGCAATCGTACAGTGTTAACCTACCTCTCTTGAATATAAGTGAAACTGAAGTGATGGAAGCACTATCCAGTTTAGATTCAACGAAAGGTCCAGGACCGGATCGTCTACCGCCAGTGTTTTTAAAACGTTGTGCCCGATCATTAGCTGTACCAGTTAATATGATTTTCAACCGATCAATAATCGAACATACTTTTCCTAGTGCTTGGAAAGTCGCTGCTATAGTTCCAATACATAAGAATGGAAACACTCATAATATTGAAAATTACAGAGGGATCTCGATTTTGAACTGTCTAGCTAAAGTACTGGAAAATTTTGTTTACGACGCGATGTACTCTAAAGCGTCTCAAATCATTGCTGATTGTCAACACGGGTTTGTGAAAAAACGATCAACAACGTCGAATTTGTTATCATACACAAACAGCTTGATTCCCACTATCGAGAAACACCAACAAATTGATGCGATATATTTCGACTTTTCTAAAGCATTCGATAAAGTACCACATAATGTTGTCATCCTAAAGTTGCAACGACTTGGATTCCCCCCATGGTTAACTAGATGGCTGGATTCATATCTTTCTGGTCGATCCGCTTTCGTCAAGATTGATGCCATACTTTCAAATAAGCTCGAAATACCTACTGGTGTTCCTCAAGGAAGTCACCTGGGACCGCTAATATTTATTTTATTCATAAACGATCTTTGTAATCGCATAAAGTCTGGAAAATTGTTCTATGCTGATGATCTGAAGATTTTTCGCCCAATCGCCTCGAATCTCGACTCCGTAGTACTTCAAGAAGACATAGCAAATATCGAAGAATGGTGTTTGTTGAATGGTATGCTGCTTAACACTAGTAAATGTAAGATGATAAGCTTCAGACGTTCGCTAGTTTTGCGCTGCTTCGAATATACTCTTCGAGGGCATATCATCGAAAGAGTAGACTCTATTCGTGATTTAGGCGTAATATTCGACAGCAAACTTAGCTTCACGGCCCATATTGCATCAACTACGGCTAAAGCATTTGCAACGTTGGGTTTTCTGAAACGAAATACCGCTGATTTTAATGATTTCTACACACTAAAAGTTCTCTACTGCGCCCTAATTCGAAGTATTTTGGAATATGCTGTACAAGTGTATGCGCCGTATTACGACGTGCAAAGCTACCGATTGGAACGCGTCCAAAAATGCTTTGTTCGTTTCGCACTAAGGAAACTACAATGGAACGACCAATTCAATCTGCCACCGTACATCGATAGATGCAAACTACTAGACCTACCAACATAGGAATCCCGTCGTACTTTTTTACAAAGAATGTTTATCTATGACATGCTATCGAATAACATTGACTGTACTGATATCTTAGCCAGCATCAATGTATATGTTCCTGCTCGTGTTATGAGAACCCGCCATTTTTTGATGATACCTAGACATCGTACAGTATATGGACAAAACAACCCGGTGGATAGATGCTGTAGAAAATTTAATGAAACTTTCCATCTTTTTGATTTTAATTTAACTAAATCTAGTTATAAGTTAGCGATAAGACACTTTTAATCAGTTTAGACAAACATTTATACATTACGTTAAGAAATATCTGTACGGTACTTTCCGAAGATTCAACAAATAAATAAAATAAATAAAATAAGTAAGCAATCTAGACATGTACGGAGTATTTTTCAATCGGATTGCCGTCTAAGTTGTGCTTCATTACAATCTGAGTATTTCACTAGGCAGCTTTTTTGCGGCCTTACCATTCCGAAACATTTCCGAGCAACGCCGGGTTGCTCATATTCCATGAGAAATTTTTATATCGTTCTCCGTTTGTAATGTTTTTATTTGGCATTAAAGTTAGGTCATGTTAGGTCGAAAAAGCCTTTTTTTCTATTTTCTTCAAAAACGACATTTATTCTTAAAATCATATATCATTTTCTCATGGAATTGCTGCAACAATATATATATGATTTCTTTTAAATACACTGAGGTCTCTTTTAACGCGAGGGATACGCACCGCGAAAAAAAACCCACGCAAAAAAACCTCGGAGATTCGCGTAATTTCGGAAATTTGTGTAAAAAATCCTCAAAACTCAAGAATTTTTTTCATGCCGAATAGCTTAGAAATTCATGAAACGCCAGATCTGATGTAATCTCAAAAAAAATTTTAATCTAAAAAAAAGAGTATCAGTAAGAAGGACAATTTCTAGAATTTTTTTGGCCTTGCCTTCACGAAACATTTTTTAGCAACACCGGGTAATTCAGCTAGTTAATAAATGAATAACTCTCGAGTCCGTTGCAGTACTAAGGTTTCAATTTTTCAAATATAGTCGACCACAATATTTGAGTTCTACTAAAAAAAATAACATTCCACTATGCGCCTCCATTAAAATTCCATTAGAAGGAAACACCTGATGCATACACTAATCTGCTGCCTCTGTTCGATCCATTGACTTTAAGGATAAGATGAAAATAGGTGCACTTGTTCCGAGTTTTCGTGTTACTAACACAGCAGTGTTGCATATTTATCGAACTGATTTTTCTGCGGTAGAGCCTGTTACCGTTTCGTAGTAACAAAATAGGTTAGTTTAGTGTTTAGCCAACGGTCGATTCAAACAGTGGAGTTCGAAAAATTAGGCTGCGTTGGAGTCACGATGGTGGGTGGCGATTGGAAGGCCCTTCAATGAACTGAAATGTGGCGGAAGAACTGAGCGAGTGAGAGAGAGGTCGAAAGTGGACTATTCCATCGTAGAGCACGGACTTAGTTACAAGAGTCCTACCAAAAGTTTTGAGAGTTTTTCCAAGTTTCAGCAGAGTCGACAGTGGAGTCGCCGGTCCCAACAGCGTTATTTTTACTTAAATTGAGGCATGTGCGAGGTTGGCAGGTACCAACCTGTGGGTGAATTACAGCACGTGCTCTATCCCAGCACGTCTCATCGCATAGTTCCGGATTGACTCTAGATTGACCGAAATTCGACCGATACCCGTGAAATAATCAGAACCTAGCAGCATCGTTCTCACCATCGCCCTCCGTTAAGATACCCTCGTTGTCACCTCGGACGCCACCATCGTGAGAGATCTAGCCCCAATCGTATTCAATATAGGTTAGGAAAAAAAGGTATATATTTTCTTATTTCACGATTAGGACTTCTATACATCCGAAATCTCCCCCGCACTTTAACGCCCTGGGACTCGGTGAATAAAAGAGGCCGTAAGGGCCCGCTCCAAGACTCCCATACCAGAAGTCGGGGTTTTGGCTGATTCCCCTCAGGGATCTAGCAATTTCCCGAGGTCATAGTCTTATAAGCCGAAGCGATATTTGGATTCATTAAGGGACGGGTTGCGCCTAACACTTTTAAAAGTTTCCATTATTTTTACGTTTCGTCTTTGACTCATCAGTGCAGAGCAGTTCAAATTGAACTGCTTAGTGCTAAACTCGGCAGTTCAATTTGAACCGCTAAGCAGACGTAAAGTTTCTGCTACTTACAGAACACTTTTTGTTTTGCAACGAAGTGCAATGTCTTTTCTGACGTGCCGAACGAAAACGTGTTTTCGACTATTTCTGGCCGATGCAGGTATGGTCATTTAGGGGTTAGCCAAATTTTGTGCTAGGGCACATAACCGTTTTCATTATTTTTACGTTTCGTCTTTGACTCATCAGTGCAGAGCAGTTCAAATTGAACTGCTTAGTGCTAAACTCGGCAGTTCAATTTGAACCGCTAAGCAGACGTAAAGTTTCTGCTACTTACAGAACACTTTTTGTTTTGCAACGAAGTGCAATGTCTTTTCTGACGTGCCGAACGAAAACGTGTTTTCGACTATTTCTGGCCGATGCAGGTATGGTCATTTAGGGGTTAGCCAAATTTTGTGCTAGGGCACATAACCGTTTTCATTATTTTTACGTTTCGTCTTTGACTCATCAGTGCAGAGCAGTTCAAAGACGAAACGTAAAAATAATGAAAACGGTTATGTGCCCTAGCACAAAATTTGGCTAACCCCTAAATGACCATACCTGCATCGGCCAGAAATAGTCGAAAACACGTTTTCGTTCGGCACGTCAGAAAAGACATTGCACTTCGTTGCAAAACAAAAAGTGTTCTGTAAGTAGCAGAAACTTTACGTCTGCTTAGCGGTTCAAATTGAACTGCCGAGTTTAGCACTAAGCAGTTCAATTTGAACTGCTCTGCACTGATGAGTCAAAGACGAAACGTAAAAATAATGAAAACGGTTATGTGCCCTAGCACAAAATTTGGCTAACCCCTAAATGACCATACCTGCATCGGCCAGAAATAGTCGAAAACACGTTTTCGTTCGGCACGTCAGAAAAGACATTGCACTTCGTTGCAAAACAAAAAGTGTTCTGTAAGTAGCAGAAACTTTACGTCTGCTTAGCGGTTCAAATTGAACTGCCGAGTTTAGCACTAAGCAGTTCAATTTGAACTGCTCTGCACTGATGAGTCAAAGACGAAACGTAAAAATAATGAAAACGGTTATGTGCCCTAGCACAAAATTTGGCTAACCCCTAAATGACCATACCTGCATCGGCCAGAAATAGTCGAAAACACGTTTTCGTTCGGCACGTCAGAAAAGACATTGCACTTCGTTGCAAAACAAAAAGTGTTCTGTAAGTAGCAGAAACTTTACGTCTGCTTAGCGGTTCAAATTGAACTGCCGAGTTTAGCACTAAGCAGTTCAATTTGAACTGCTCTGCACTGATGAGTCAAAGACGAAACGTAAAAATAATGAAAACGGTTATGTGCCCTAGCACAAAATTTGGCTAACCCCTAAATGACTTTTAAAAGATCATTTCCAAGTTTCTTAGTATTTTCTTCTAGTAAAACATATCATGAATATTCTTTGAAATTTTCAAGCCTTCCGGAACAATACTCTGGAAGTTATAACACTTTATCTTTGCTTATCTCATACTGCGAAGAGGCACGAGCTCAACGCTCATGCCAAAGAGTTCTGCTTCGATTGATTTGAAAATTTGGCAAAACATTCTTGAAATATTTTATTATGATTTTGCTAAACTGTTAGACCCAAACGCGCTCCCCAGAAAAAAAAATGTTTCCTTCGATTTTATAGACAACTAGCTGACCCCACGAACTTCGTCTCGCCCAAAATTTTTTTGTTCGAATTTATGTTTTCGGACAGCAGAATTGTCAAATGACTAAGTGCTTCATGTATGTCTCCATTGTTTTTCTGATAACCTAACCTTCAATCAACGGAATGCGACACACACACGCTTTAGCTCAAAAAAGGAGTATAACAAAAAAATAATGTGAAAATGTGAAATACTTATATTAAAATTGAGCAAACGCACAGGTTTTCATCTAAATCCTTTGAGTCAATGAACTGAACAGAGATCCTTCTCTGACGGCTTCTACGAAATGGATATAAGATGCCACGTTTTCCGTTCCAGATGTGACTCTTACTTCCGGTAATCGATAAAAAAGCTCACTAACCATAATGTTGGATTGATAAACTTAACACAATGTTGCAGAGTTTCTCTTCTAAAGTTGTTCATTCGGTAGAGTCAGATATATTTACAATTTGTTTTTAGCCTAAGTAACCAAAAGTGAAAAAATGGATTTTGTTTAAGTAGCATACAAAACAGTCCGTTTTAAGGAATTACTCAAACTTGAACTTCCTTGTACAGCTTTTAAGCGGCGAGAAAGTTTTCTGGGAACATTTTCTGTACGTTCTAGTTGCTAAAAAGTACCACGCATACATTAAAGCTCTAATAAAGTCGATAATTTTCAGGTACTGTGGAACTTTTGGTTGCTTGGAGAGACGACGCTTAAATTTTAATCTCAATAATTAGTCTCAATCCATTATGATAATCATCTTGAACATTGATAAAATTGCCACTTCTTATGTGTTCCACTTATTATGTGTGACCTTAGCTTCTACAGCACAATCTTTTCATTGATTCATTCAAAAATTATCTGATTTTTTTAACTCGCGCTCACAATGATCAATATTATTCATCTGATTTCATTACACACAATTCTTCAACTGGATATCAGAATTTTTCTTCTACCTGCAGCGGTCATACAGTCATATGCATTCTGTCATTAATTTATTTACCAAGCAATATTTTTGATACCCAATTAATCACGTATGCATGCGAATTCTCCACACAAAACATCGATGATCTAGCAAGCATAGACGACTTTTTCAATGGAAAATTCCATTGTCCATACAAGATGATATTATTGATTTTTCCCACTTTTCCAAACTTTTTTTATGTACGAACCCGGTGGGGGTAAAAACTAATCAAACAAAAAAAGAATCATGTAAATCCGTCCATCCGTTCTTACGTGATGCGATTACAAAAAATGATCTCTGCATTTTTATATATATATAGATAAACTTTAAACGCGTTTTTCTCGAAAGCCGGCTTTGAGAGTCCGTGTTCATCATCATTCGAAAATTACTTCATCAATTTTTTTTTCAAATTTGGCACACACTAAAGACTGATTCGATTATTGGATATCATAGAATTGAATCTAGAAGAAAAAAATGATTTACTATTCAAACAATACGATTATGGAGAGCAATGCCCGATCAATGAAGAGTGTCATATTGAAATTAATGAATGATGATTAAACTGACTCTTAAATGCCAATAGAAAATATAAAATAAAAGCAGAAAAATGAAAACTAAAATAAAAACCTGTTTTAATCAACCTAGTGGTGTAATGATGCCTTTCTCATGTTTAGTATTGTGGTCAGTGTTGATGATTGCCGAAAATTTGACAGAAGCTGCTATATTGCTATTTATATTGTATACAACATTTTCAATCCGGTAGAAGATGCTACAAGAACTCGAGTCTCTCAATGCATGCCGTGAGAGAATTTTGCTAAATTTCTTCGCTCCACTTCATACTCTGAGTATTTCACGCCCTTAAAAAAAATTTACAGTCTGATAATGATCGTTGCTGTGTGCAATTTCCCAAGAGAGAATCGCAAGTTGACAATTATCGCAGAAAATCGAATCGATGATTCAACTTGATGATTCTCATACTAGGTTGCAATATTTCAAAACCCTTGTGTGGAGCATTCACAGCTATTTTCATAGACACAACTTATACAAAGGTTATATGCACATAGTTAGAATTAGCGGCAATAGTAAAATGATTCTATCGCAATTGTCAACTGCCTGTATAGAATCGCATCGCGAAACGAGAATAAGCGACCGTTTGTTCCTTCAGAGAGGATCCCCACAGCAGCGTGCCAACCTTTGATTATCAGAAATGTCATCGAGAGAAATTCGCTCTCGCACTGGTGTCGAGTCTATGTTAAATGAGCCATGCCAGGTTTTTGTTGTTGCGATGAGTTCCGTTTCTCTTTGATGGCACTGATTCAATCGTGTGAAGAGTTGCCAGTGAACGTTCTTTGATACGATAAAAGCCATCCTTGATTGTGGTATTCTATTCAAAATTTTTCCCTTCGATTTTTGAAAGAAATCAAGGAGTTGCTTGTGCATTTACTAGTATAACATACAGAAACAGGATAGCCGAAATCGGTTTGTTTAGTTACCTATTGATAATGACTATCAATTTGTGTAGTTTTGAGAAGAGTTTAGAAAATTTTTTACGTTTACGTTTACGTTTACGTTTACGTTTACGTTTACGTTTACGTTTACGTTTACGTTTACGTTTTACGCCGGTTTAAGTGACGGTGTACAATATTGAACACACTTTACCCTATAACTTCTGAACCGGAAGTCGGATCCGGATAAAATTCAGGAATTCCGTATGGGACCGTGAGACCTTTCGTTTTAAGTTTATGGAAATCGGTTCAGTCATCTCTAACGATACCTAGTGAGATTATTTGACACACACACACACACACACACACACACACACAGACATTGCTCAGGTCAAGGAACTGAGTCGAATTGTATATGACCTCCGGGTCAATTTTTAGTAGTCGGTTCTTCAAGTGATTGCATAACTTTTCTATATGAAAGTCAAAACTAAGAAATAAAGCACGAACGTTTCGATATAATTATAACGGAATAAGACTTTAAGTGACCTGTGCACAGAACAGTATTACACAATGCCGTGGAAACGATTATTAGTATGTAAACCTCTAAGTATTATTTGCTCTAACTCAATTAACTGTACATTTGATTTCTAGAAAAGTAATATAAAATTTTTATTTTTATGGTTGCATCGCTTGCTTAGAGTGAATCCCAAAGCTTATACCCGTCTAAACTACCAACTCCGCGGAACCTATGGAAGAGAGTTATGAGTCGTCGTCCTTCCGGAAAGTAGGTGAAGCATAAACATTTCCTTCTCTCCGTTTCCCTGTGAACGATGAAGATGGTGGTTATCATCCAGTCAGGTTGTTCTTGAGAATCGACTAATCCGTAAAATAACACGATGACACGACTAATGATATGACAATGGGTACAATAAACCTGTATGCAAAATTTTTTAACTACTGTTATTCTGTGGAAAAAAACAATCATACATTATGCATAATGTGGCAATTTTTATTCACCATTGTACTCCATATGAATGTTATGCCTTCGCAATAACCATCACTAAAAGTCAGACTAGTTTCTATTGGAATACCGGGCAACGACACCGTAGTCGGAAGGAAAGCAAAACTGTATCCTGTAGACCACAAGTGGAATCTCGGGATGCGCGCACTTTCCACCTTTTTTGCCGTCGTCTTCTTCGCAACACAAGTTTTAATTAGATCGCTGAACAAGTTAATAATCCAACCGGCAAATACCTACTCGAACACTCAGCAGTTTCCCAAGGGAAAAAAGGCAGAATCGCTCGATTATGGGAATTTCCAACAACAACGGAAATTCCTTAGTCTTGAACTCTGTGGGAGAAATAGGGACAAAAAAAAAACAAAAGTTCAACACCACGGCAAGCGACCGACCCGATTGTTCCGGTGGTAGGCGCTGATGGACAGATGCATGGAACCAGGGGGAAAAAAACTGCAAACATTTGAGAAAAACATTGCCCGAGCTGGAAAGGTACTCTCATCTTGATAATAATCTGTTGTTTTCATATTCATTTTTACCCCCTGCCAGTTCAACTTGGCAAACGGCAGCCCCATCACCGGATCATTGTGTTGTGGCCAGAACTTCAGGCTGGTTCAGGGAAAACGGTTCAGACCGGGCTGGACAGACCGAGTGCGAGCTGAGAGCCAGGATGGAAATGTTTTTGCTTATCTTGTCCTCTTGAGAATCGGGAGTGGAATAACTTTCTGGATGATGCAAAATATGTAAACCGGTGAGCACATAGGCTGTTGTTGCACTGGTAAGCAAAAATAATTGTTGTGTTGAGCAGACATGTTTCAAGGGGCAAGGATAATGTAAGCGAATCGCTGCAGGGAAAATTAATAGAAACGTTACGCTGCACAGCATCCTTTCACATTACTCGTATATCTCGGCAGCAGGAGTTCGCAGACAGTTTTAATTGAGAGTTAGTAAATATTATATTAGTACGCATTAGCATCTGGAGATGATGCCGTAAACTTGGCTAAATCCCTGTTTATGATACTTTTTTCCCCGACTGCGGTAGCGCACTCAGTGTTCAGCAAACAATTAATCCATTTGATATTCACCTTCGTTCCGATATTCCGAAAAAGGGAACTGGCAGCGAAGAGGCGTTGTTGATAAGCTTTCGAAGATTTACGACATCATCGGCAATATGTTTTACCCGGATTAGAACCTTCGTTATTTGTACATGAGTGAGCAACAACTTTCAACGCACAACCGGAATCGAAAGTTCTGCAGTACAGTGATGTTCAATGCTTTGCAGACTGTTTGAGCTGTTGTAGGGAATTGTGACAAGTATTATATTTTTAGGTTATGCATCAATAAACTAGACTTTCATCAAAATTAGCCCACATTTTCAGATCACGATTTTCGCAGTGTTTGTTTCTAAACTTCTGACTGCAACTGTTGTCACTCGTAGCACCTTTTCCGGAAGGACTAACGTTAGAACATAGGTAATCCCGCGTCGAAAAGAGACAAGCATGTTCTTCTACTCTCATCACAGCCTTCGCCCCACACCTTCACCACTCACCGGAGGATACGTATAAGTTTGTTTATCGTCCCGACCGTTCAGCATAGCGTCACATCGCCTTCAGCACGCCTTTATTCGAGCTAAAAAAAGCACGAAAAGCGATAGGATTAATGTTTTACGTTCGGCTTTTAATTTATTGTGAATTGTGCGGTATGTCTTCGCGACTTTTCGCCTGGCTCCGCAGGTAGATGCTGAGATGATGTTCGTATCCTGCTGAAAGCTATGCTTTAGTCTCTGCTTTCAACGTAAAACGTATTGCCGAGCGAGTGGGACTTTACTTTCAGATTTTGGATCAAAAAGGCAAACAGAACAGAGCACTTGAAACTCACAAACAGTCGATGTTTTCATTTCTTAAAACCTAACAATTATAAATGCGCTGGAACCGTGACAGAACCGTGCTATCGCTTCCAGGGATTACCACTCAGACCAAGGAAATAAGAAGTGCACAGATATATTTAATGTATCTATTATTCTATCTGATTGAAAGCAACATTCGTCTTCCTGATCAGTTTTTCGTACCGCATGTTATGAATTGCACGTACTGTAAAAAAATCGGACGTACAGCTACTTCTTGTAGTAATAAATCTAAATGTATAAAATGTCAAGGACCTCATAATAAAAATCTTTGCGATAAAGATATTGAAAAATGTGTTTATTGTGGGGAGAGTCCTTATGATGATTTTTCTGCATGCGCTGCATTTAAGTTGCGTAAGGACAAACTGAAGCTTTCTTTAAAAGCACGGTCTAAGCGCACATATGCAGAAATGCTTAAAACGATCATTGATGTCCAACATTTGGAAACCGAAAACGGGTTTTCAAATCTTGCGGAGCCAGAGCAATCTGACTCTGACGGAAATAGTGAAGATACCTCATTTGTCACTCCTCAAGGGTCTGTTAAGAGAAGATTACTGAACCACAAATTACCAAAAATGGCACCTAAAATTAAACCTTAAAAAAAGATCCCCGTGTTAAATCTAAAAAGCCAAATTTAAAACAAAAAACTGTGCCTCCTGGTTTGTCAAATTCACAAACCAATCCAGGAACTAGCACAAGAAAAGACAATAATCCAGGGGGCTCCGTTTCACAGCCACCATCAGGATTACTGAAGTTTTCGGAAATTGTAGAATGGATTTTCGCTGCATTCAATATTTCTGAACCTCTAAAGACCATCATAACGGCATTCCTTCCAATAGCTAGAACTTTTTTGACACAGTTATCAGCTCAATGGCCAGTTCTCTCAGGTTCTGTATCATTTGATGGATAATTTATCATCCGCCGCAAATGATTCAATCACTGTTCTGCAGTGGAATTGTCGAAGCATCATGCCAAAACTTGATTCATTTCAAGTTTTGTTACATAGTCAAAAATGTGATGTATTTGCATTGTGTGAAACATGGCTTACATCAAACATAGCCTTAAATTTTAATGACTTTAACATTATACGTCTCGATAGAGACTCTCCGTATGGTGGAGTGCTTTTAGGAATTAAGAAATGTTATTCCTTTTATAGATTAAACCTTCCTTCGACTTCTGGCATAGAAGTGGTTGCTTGTCAAATAAACATTAAAGGAAAGGACATTTGCATTGCTTTGGTATATATTCCTCCAAGAGCTTAGGTTGGACAGCGACAGCTCAATGAAATTGTCGAAGCCCTTTCTGCTCCACGATTGATTCTGGGAGATTTCAATGTGGGGTTTCCGTTTACAATGATCACAGATCATCCTTAATATATAATATTTGCGACAATTTCAACACGACTGTATTGAATTTAGGTAGCATGACACGGATCCCAAGACCTCCTGCACATCCAAGTGCATTAGATTTATCTCTTTGCTCGACTTCAATTCGACTATATTGCACCTGGAAAGTATTTCCTGATTTACACGGTAGTGATCATTCACCAATCATCATTTGAATTAGCAGTAACAAAGGCATTGCTAATTCAGTTGATATTCCATATGATTTGACAAAAAATATTGACTGGATTAAATACCAAAGTAGTATCTCAAGTACCTTGAACTCAATGGAAGAGCTCCTCCCACTTGAAGAATATGACTTTCTCGTTTGTTCGATTCTGGAGGCCACAGAACAAGCACAAACGGAACGATTTCTTGATCCATCGTCTAACAGAAGCCCTCCAAATCCTTTGTGGGACAAAGAGTGCTCAGATGCTAAACACGCGAAACAAAATGCTTTCAAGACGTTTTTAAAACGAGAAGGAGGAACTCCTCAGAATTTTGAAAAATTCTTGATTTTAGAAACGAAGTATAAGAGCACACTTCGGGCCAAGAAATGTAGCTATTGGAGACATTTTTTCGAAGGTTTGTCAAGAGAAACCTCAATGAGCACTCTTTGGAATACGGCCAGACGAATGAGGGATCGTAACGTAGGAAATGAGAGTGAGGAATACTCGGACCGATGAATATTTGATTTTGCGAGGAAAGTTTGTCCAGATGCTACTCCTACGCATAGCGTTATTAGAGAGTCTTCTCCAAATAATGGTTCCATTGATAGCCCCTTTTCAATGATGGAATTTTCCATAGCACTCATGCCTTGTAACAATAACGCTCCTGGGTTGGACAGAATTAAATTCAACTTGGTCCTTGCAAAAAGACGTTTGTTGGAATTGTTCAACAAGTTTCTTGAGCAAAATATTGTCCCACCTGACTGGAGGCAAGTGAAAGTTATCGCCATTCAAAAACCGGGGAAACCAGCTTCCAATCACAATTCATATAGACTATAGAATTCATTGCAATGTTGCCCTGCATCAGAAAATTGTTCAAAAAATTATTCTTCGACGTCTCGACACTTGAGTCGAGACGAACAGTTTGTTGTCAGATACTTAGTTTGGCTTCCGCAGCTTCAGCTTCATATGATGGGAAGAATGATCCAACAGATTTTGACTTTCAAATACCTCGGGGTGTGGTTTGATTCCAAATGCACGTGGGGAGGACACATTAGGATTCTGATAACAAAATGCCAACAAAGAGTAAATTTTCTTCGAACAATAACAGGATCTTGGTGGGGTGCTCATCCGGAAGATCTAATAAAATTGTATCAGACAACGATACTTTCAGTGATGGAATATGGATGCGTTTGCTTTCGTTCCGCTGCAAACACTGAAGCGAATTCAGTATCGTTGTTTGCGAATTGCTTTAAATGCATGCAGCGCGAAGTGCGTGGAATCCCGGAACACCTACGCTAGATGGAAATCCCAAAAATATGTACAAGTAAGTTCAGGCATATTGACCATGAGAAAATATTTTTCACTGACGGATCACAAATTGAAGAGGCTACTGGGTTTGGTATATTCAACAATAATGTTTCGGCTCCATTTAGGCTTCAAGAACCTGCATCTGTTTATATAGCAGAGTTAGCAGCAGTTCATTATAGTTTGAGTCTAATCGTCACATTATCTCCGAACCATTATTTTCTCTTCACAGATAGTCTGAGTGCAATTGAAGCCATTCGCTCAAACGCTGCTGGCAAAAATGAACCGTTTTTCTTGGGCAAAAGAAAACAGTGCCTGAACGTCATATTGAATAATAATTATCAAATCACAATAGTTTGAGTCCCGGCTCATTGCTCTATTCCAGGTAATGAAAGAGCCGATATTTTAGACATACGTGGTGCTATTGAGGGTGAAATTTATGAGAGACCGATTGCTTTCAACGAATTCTATAGCGCTTCCCACCAAAGAACACTTGCCAGCTGGCATGCTTCTTGGGATAAAGATGATCTGGGTCGATGGATGCACTCAATTATTCCTAAAATATCGACAAAGGCATGGTTCTGAGGACTGAATGTGAGTAGGGACTTAATTCGTGTGATGTTCAGACTCATGTCCAATCACTACACGTTAGATGCACATCTCCTTCGAATTGGACTTTCCGAGACTAATCATTGTGCTTGTGGAGAAGGTTATCGCGATATTGATCAAGTCGTTTGGACATGCGTGGAGTATCGTGATGTCAGATCTCAACTAATAAATTCCTTGCGTACCCAAGGTAGACTATCCAATGTCCCAGTTCGCGAAATTCTGGCTTGTCGTGACCTTCCTAACATGAAACTAACGATGGCATTGTGTAACGGTGCGTTGTCGTGGTGCAAGATCCACGAGTTGTTCGCTTTGCAGTGACACGTCTGAGGCCCAAATCATTAACCAAATAATAGTCAATCAGCGATCTACCATTCTTTGATTTTGTTGATGTTTTCGCCGATTTTCGATGTCGATGGTCTACCTTTTTTTACCGCATTTCTCATCATCATTCACAGATTCACGGTCACTTCTGAAAAACGACGAATTCGTACCACTGATAAACGACTGTTTTCTTCAGAGTAGCGATGCCGAAACACTCTTCTACCATTTGTAATATCGTCGAACTATTGAAAACGTGTGTTCGAGGACTATCCGGATACAAAATTTCGGGAACTGTTCTCTCTGACTCCAACATCGCAGCAATAGAAGGAGCTTTTATACTGGGACGCGCCGAAAGTAAAATCATGAAAGCCTCTGATCCCACCACCACAGTCGAGCCACTGCAGCCAGCGTTCGTCAGCCGTCCCGGTCCTGTGTGTGGGAGTGGGAACGAGGTCTTCCAAATCCATGTTATAGGCAAGTACGCTACCGTTCTAGATGTTTCAAGCACTGAAATTTTAACCGCTTTCAGCTTTATGGCGACTCAGTCATGTCTTTCGAGTATCCGGATATACTACCAAAACGTTGGTGGTATAAATGCATGCATTGATTGCACCCTGTCTGTGCAAGTTCTCGGTGAAAACTATGAAGTTTTCCGAACGGATCGTAATTCCAGCAATAGTGCGAAAAGTACTGGTGGCGGCGTACTTGTTGGTGTTCATCGTCATCTAAAAGCACAACTAATCCAATGTACCAGTGATAGTTGCATTGAACAGGTATGGGTACAAATAAAGTTGGCTAGTTACTCAGCTTTTTTCTGTGCGGTTTATTTTCCGCCGGACCGTACTCGTGACCTTGTAAGCTTGAATTCTCCTCTTTTGATTTAACTAAACCTACGAATAGTCCTCTACCGAGATAATCGCAAAACGGTTAAGAAGTGCCAGTGACTTAAGCGCCACCCTCCTAGGAGAGGTCACTGGACCTTTTGAACGTCCGGCAAAGACTCTTAAACTTTGGGCGGGTGCGATATTTCCCAATTTCACTCCAATCTACGGTATGTCGCTATATCCAGAAGGCTAGACTCCCTCAAAGACACTCCGCGGGTTGGTTCGATATCATTTAAACAAAAGATGATTGTTAGGTTCTAAAAGGTTTTTCATTTTCGACATATTTTTATTCAGATCTAAATAAGCCGACACCGTCAGTGAGCGAAAGATAATACTATGTCTAACTTATGGCGCCAAACTTCTATCTCCTATCTTTTAATGTGTCTAAGAGTGCGTAATAATAGTAGGAACGTTCTTACTTGGCTAGCCGGCCGGCGATGATGATGTAGTCTATCCAGCGGCGGTTGTGGTTAGTTGTCCTTCGGGTGGCGGTAGTTTGTTCGCTTTGTCGAGTCGATCAACTAGGTGGCCGCACCGACGACCGGGAGTAACTACGGCCGTGTCCTAGGGGTAGATATGTCCCCGGCAGTTTTGGTAGAGATCTTACGGCTTGCCCTCTAGCGATTCGACTCGAATTAAAATCTCGTGTTCTTCACCCGGAATTTGTACCCACGTTGGATGGGTATAGTCACCTATTCAACGTGCACTCTTGTTACTAACGCACTTCATAATATCTCAAAAATGGCTTACCTGATAGTATCAAACTTCGCTCATTTTATATATAAATAACCGCCAAATCACTGAATTTTCTAACAAATCTAGGTCATTTAAAAAAAACTAGTTAGAACCTTTTTTAACTATTTAAAAATTTAAATAGTTTTGCCTTACTTTATACAGTAAGTATTTCACGCGCACTGCGAACTTAGAAACAATTACCGACTGCTCGAACACAACTAATCTCGATAAAGATCTCCACCAAAGTGGCTTTCAACCTGATCTTATGCAATCTCCGCGGTAGCACATGCCTTACACGCGCTTCAATCTGATTGGTCGTAATTCTACCCAATTGTTTCTTTTGTAGCATTATTAATTGTTTAATTCTTCGATCCCCCCTAGATTAGAGTGAGTGGGAAGGATATACGCACGCATGTAGGCTTTTTGTTGAACCGGACACACATTCTAGTTCCGCTGTCGCCCGCTAGGATCTTAAGTTTATGAACTGTTATACAGTAGGGCAACGACCCACCTACTGTACCAATGAGATGGAACAAATTGATTTGTTACAACCTGTCGTTGATCGATGCCCATCTTTTGTCCTTCGAAGAGATATGCTCTTACGCTTGCCCTGTTGACGAAATATTAATCGTTGGGGATTTTAACTTTCCCAGTCTAAAATGGCGACCAGCTTCGAACGGCTTTCTTTTCGCGGATTCTTCGCAGTCATCTTCTCATACTGGCAGTATCAGTTTGCTTGATCGTTACAGCACAAATCTGTTGCGCCAATTCATCCACGTGACGAATAAAAGCAATAAAATACCGGATCTTCGTTTCTCAAGTAAATCCGATTCTGCTCCCAAGATTGCTGCTGAACCCGTTCCTATGATGAAATATGCCAAGCACCACCTTACTTTATGCCTTGAGATAGCAGCTTCTCGGCAGTCTCATAGCTCCAATGTGGAAGGAATCGTCAGATATGATTATAAAAAAGCAGACTTTAGCAAAAATCATTGACTTTTTGTCGAATATTGATTGGAGTGAAGTTCTCGATAAAGACGATGCAAATCTTGCTGTTCAGACTTTTTCAAATATCTTGACGTATGCCATAGATCATTATGTGCCGAAACAGCTAAGTAATGCTTTCAAAAAAGCTCCATGGCAAACTACTGAATTTAAACGATTGAAATCATCTAAAATAAAAGATCTGCGTTAAAAAAATACTCCAAGCATGGCGGGTATGCACTGCGCGCAAACTACGTACACATCAACTCTTTATATAAAAGGACAGCAAAACGATGCTACGCACGTTACCTTAGGAATGTTCAGAACAAATTGAAGTCTGATCCTAAAACTTTTTGGAAGTACGTTAACGACCAACGAAAAGAACCGAATTTGCCCTCGTCGATGGTATATGGGATAAGTGTTGGAACTAATCTAGATGAAATTTGTCAACTGCGTTTTCTCCAATGAAGTGTTGTCACCGAACCAAATCGCCCAAGCAGCAATGAATGTTCCAGTATCACATCAGTTGTTGGATACTATAAGTGTTGACCCAGATACAGTAAAAATGGCTATCGCCAAAATGAAGTCTTCGAGCCTTTCCCGACCCGATGATATTCTTGCAACTTTTGTGAAAAAATGCTCCATCGGTTTAGTTTCATCTCTCTGCCATTTGTTTCTTTTATCGCTTACATCTGGGATCTTCCCTGATTCTTGGAAGTTTTCATACATGTTTCCAGTTCATAAAAAGGAGACAAAAAAGACATCGACAACTACCGTGGAATTACCTCGCTCAGTGCTATTCCAAAGCTTTTCGAAATGGTGATACTGGAATCTATTTTCAACCATTGCAAGTGGTTTATTGCAGAAACACAACATGGTTTAATGCCAAAACGGTCTACGACTACCAACCTCTTGACCTTCACGAAATTTGTGCCGGATGCTATATCCGGTGGTTTACAAACTGATGTTATCCACACGGACCTTTCCGCTGCCTTTGACAAAATTAACTACGCCATTACTGTTGTCAAGTTGGACTGGGCTTTGGTTCTAACATGCTGCGTTGGTTTTCTTCATACCTTAATAATCCCGCGGACCCACACGGACCGAAGGATGCGGCCAACATGGATCTACGCCAACGGCATATGGAAGACCCTCATGCAATATTCAATTCACCGGCCACTACCGATCGCTTCTCGAGAATCCGCTACCGCTACATTACATAATGATACTATTCTAGTTTTAAGTTAGTCGTAATTAAGATTAGTAAATACCCTTGGCATCTTAGAGCTTAAGCAGTGTGCCTAAAAATTATATTATAATATTGAATAAAAAAAAATACCTTAATAATCGCCGATTAACAATCAAGATAAATGACTTTGTATCCAAAGAGTAAACCGCTTCATCTGGGATTCCACAAGGCAGCCATCTCGGACTCCTAATCTTCCTGCTGTATTTTAACGATCTGAATCTTTCTCTGAAATGTCCACGCTTATCTTTCGCCTATGATCACATTCACACGCAAAAAAGTTCCTATAGGATACAACTACTGCCTTGATGAAGTAGTAATCAACAGAACCACATGTGTTAAGGATCTCAGTGTAATTCTAAACGAGCAATTGTATTTCAAGCAGCATATCAACTTTATTGTAGCAAAGGCAACTCGTTGTTTAGGATTTGTAATGAGAATAGCAAAACATTTCACAGACATTTACTGCTTGAAGTCTCTATATTGCTCACTTATTCGCACAACGCTCGAGTACTGCTCTACGATATGGAACCCATATTACCTTAACGGCTCCCACCGAATAGAATCAATACAGCGCAGATTCGTCCGATTTGCTCTTCGACAGCTACCTTGGAATAACCCTTACGAGCTGCCTAGCTACGAAAGCCTTGGATTATTGATTGGACTCGACACTCTCGGCATTCGACGTTATTTGTGCCGTGCTATGTTGATCCCCGACATGATGAACAACAAAATAGAGTGCCCTACACTCCTCAGCGAAATTTCTTTAAATATTCGCAGTAGAGCTCTTCGGAATAACGTCTTTCTTCGATTGCCTCTTGGCCGTACTAATTATGGATATAACGGTGCTACTATTGGTCTACAACGAAATTTCAATCAAGTATCTGCTGGATTCGATTTTCACATTACGCGTAGCAGAATTCGAATGAATTTTTTAAACATACGTAGAAATAGGAAAAAATTTTAATCATTGGGCTGTTGATTACATATAAATAAATAAATAAATAAACGCAGAATTTAATGCAAACTCATTTTGCAAAATTCAATTCCATTTTGAAAATTGTGGAGGAAGTAATTTCATAACTTAAGGGTTTTTTGGAAATTCTGTCTAGTTTTTGAGTAATTGATCAAGAACGCGACACGCGCACTCCGCTACATTTCACCTTAAACTAACGCATTCTCCTTCTATCTACGATTTATTTTACATTACTTACTTCACCTGACATATCATGTCATCTCGTATGGTTTCGTTTCTCTTGGCCTTTGTTTGTTGACATGCCCAACCCGCACTATTCACACCTTATTTATGTGAGACATCACTGACGCTGTTTTTTTTTTTTGCAGGCCAAGCACACGGTGGATTCAACTAATATTTGAAGATTTCAATCCTTTGTTTAACGTGGTGACGCAAAAACGTATGAAATCTGTAAAACTTGATATCTATGCTATAGACACTAGGAAATTGTGTTCAAAAATTCTAAAATGGAACCAGCATCAATTTCTTATATTAACGATAAGAGAAAGGCATTAACACATGAATCAATAAGTCCCGAGACTAACAATGGAAACAACATTTTTTTGCAAAATTTTTTTTTATTCATCAACATAATCACCTTTTAGGGCGATACAATGGTTCCAACGTTTTTCCAACTTTTCAATACCATGTTTATAGAGAAAATTATCTTTCGCTCCAAAATAAGCTTCAGTTTCAGCGATGACCTCCTCATTTGAGCCAAATCTTTTTCCCTGGAGCATTTTTTCAAGATCAGCAAAGAACCAGTAGTCACTGGGGGCTAAATCTGGCGAGTATGGGGGGTGGGGAAGCAGATCAAAGCCCAATTCGTTCAATTTCGCCATTGTCTTCATCGACTTGTGGCAGGGTGCATTGTCTTGATGAAAAAGGATTTTTTGTCGTGAATACGACTTACTTTACTATGGGGCGCCTTTTCAAAATTAGCCATATGGAAGAATGGGCAAAACTTAATCGCGAATATCTCGACTTGTATTAATGGTAGCAACATAATTCTTTCACCATTTCATCAAAAATATGATCAGGAATTCAGGATAATATTTTGAACAGTGTGCGATAACCACAAACAACTCAAAAATTAAGTTTTCTTAAAATTTGAAAACAACGCGGAAAACTTTTTACTTTCGCTTGGGTTTTTCGCGCAAGGACGACGATTTTGAGATAGTCAGGCACATATCTTCAACTGAATGCGTATAAAAGGGGAACCGTGGTCGAAAATCGATCATTTCTTTTCGTGCGTTCGATGGAAGCAGACGTCGTGGGAGTGGAATCTTCAACCAGCAGCGACAGAGAATGCACCTTCTGCGGGGTTAATAAAAACCTCAAACGCTCAGGTCGCATCTCTCATTCGCTTGCTGGCCATCGAGGCGCGAGGACCAGCCAGCAGCAGCAGCGGGAGTTAACCAGCAGCGAGAGAGAATGCACCTTCTGCGTGGTTAATAAAAACCTCAAACGCTCAGGTCGCATCTCTCATTCGCTTGCTGGCCATCGAGGCGACAGGACCAGCCAGCAGCAGCAGCGAGAGAGAATGCATTGAAAAACCTGTCTCATTTGACCCATATCAACACCAGCCAATCAGAACGCGTTCTGAGGAAGAGAACAAAATATCTGCTGCTGTACAACAAATCGTCCGGGAAAAATGTTCCGAAAAGTGGTGAATATCGCAGTGAGTTCCTCAATTTGGTCCTTGTGAATGCTAGAAACGAATCCCTACAGCATATTGATAGTTTCTTTCAATAAATTATGCAAATCCGAAATGAAATAATCGACAATAAAATTCTGTATGCTGCTATTTTTATAGCCGTTAGGACCGCCCATTAGTGAAAAAGCTACAAACGAAATCACATATAAGGAAATCTCTTAACAAAAATTCAATCAGTTTGGATTCAATCGCCACTGCGAGCAGATGTGTTTTGTGTTGTCTGCACGCTTTCGACAAGAGCGATTACGTCACAGCTGCCAGTCATTAGCATTGGGAAAAAAACAACGGTGGAGAGCATTGCACAAAATCAGCCGTTCTAATGGCTCTAAAAGTTTTCTAAAGAACTATTAGGATTTGTTGTTCACAAATCGTAGGGAAATATCCTCAGTTTACTGCAAATCAAGAACAGTTTGCTTAGATTCGTGCACTTTTCGCTATGTGAGATTCACAGTAATCGAGATCAAGTGAAGCTTTCTTTGTTTTTGCGAAAAATGTGAAAAATGGGAATGCGTGCATAATTCATACAATTGATATTTGGAAGTGTTAAGGAACATGTCAGTTGTTTTCGTATTCACGACATCCAGTTATGTCTCTGACATTACCCACCCGCCTTTTTTCTCTGCATGTGCGGTCGTTTTTTGCGATTTCCTCCTTCAAACGCACCAGTAAGTCAATATAATAATCACTGTTGATCGATTTACCTTTTTCGAGGTAATCAATGAAAATCACGCCATGCGTATCACAAAAAACTGACGCCATGACTTTGCCAGCTGACTGCTGCGTTTTCGGACGCTTCGGACGGCTTTCGCCAGCTGTGCGCCACTCAGATGACTGCCGCTTCGACTCTGGAGTGTAGTGATGTATCCATGTTTCGTCCATGGTCACGTAACGATGCAAGAAATCTTTTTTGTTGCGAGTAAATAGCGATAAACTGCTTTCTGAATCATCGACTCGTTGCTGTTTTTGTTCCATCGGAAGCAATCGCGGCACCCACTTAGAAAAAACCTTTTTCATGCTTAATTTTTCATGAAGGATAGTAAATACCAGGCCCGTGCGCAGGGGGGGGTTTTGGGGGTTTTAACCCCCCCCCCCCATGAAGAATTTTTTTAAAATTAAGTTTCATGAACCATGGAGTTTTTATTATATTAAAGTGCAAATAACTTGACAATTCATATTTTTTTATCATTTTTTTATCAATTTATAAACTGACATAATTTGAAACCCCTCCCCCCCACGCACGATCCTGTCAGAATTCGTTTTACATTTTTGGACACCCCCCTCTCCCCTTGAAACCCCCCCCATGGATGATTCCTGCGCACGGGCCTGGTAAATACACTTCCATATGATATCTGTGTCATCTCAGCAATCTCACGGAGCTTCACTTTACGATCTTTCATTATAATTTTTGTCACATCACTCACATTTTCCGGTGTAACGGCTTCCACAGGTCTACCCGAGCGTTCCGCGTCATTTGTGTCGGTACGACCACGTTTAAACTCGGCGAACCACGGATAAATCGTTGCTTTTGATGGACAAGAGTCCGGATAACATTTTTCAATCCATTGTTTCGCTTGCACGGTGCTTTTACCCATTAAAAAACAATGTTTTATCAAAACACGAAAATCGGTTTTTTCCATTTTTTAAACAAACTACAAAACAACTTTACTCCAACCTCGATAACTCAGCTGTTTCAGGTCGGATCGACTTGAAATTTTGACCCGTTTCAAGCAAAGGTTAGTTCTCTAGAAAGACCTTGTTACTGGTTTACTACGAGCGCCATCTCTGCTTTAGTCTCGGGACTTATTGATCCATGTGTTATTACACCTCAAAGAATATTAAAACAGGGTGTTTAAACATTTCTTCCTCTGAAAGCGTATGATTTGTAATCAAAAACAAACATTGTTTGTGTCAAGCAAATATGATTAGGTGTAGTTTTTTCTAACATACTCAATTTATTTTTTAAGACTTATCGATGGCAT
Source organism: Malaya genurostris (assembly GCF_030247185.1). Lineage (NCBI taxonomy): Eukaryota > Metazoa > Arthropoda > Insecta > Diptera > Culicidae > Malaya > Malaya genurostris. The sequence continues at coordinate 52,972,736 of NC_080571.1, forward strand.
ATTCCACATATGACGAAGTCACACAATTCGTGATTTTTCTTGATTAGGGTTCTGTTCGTAATGAAGTAAACAGCGATTGAGTAACAAACGTAACGAAGCACGAATATACCCCCTACATCCACTCTGCTCCCGTATCAAATTCATCTTTCATTCCAGGCGATTTGAGTCCCGAAACAAACAAAACAACCAAATCTCGTAATTTACCGTTTGGATATTGCCTGCCATCGCAACTCACACCAAGCACCAAATTGTCAATATCGAACGTCAAAACTTTGTCGACATCCACCCCGTAAGGAACACCGACCCGCACTGTCTTAGACCTTTCATCGTCTCATTTGAAATTGTAATTCCAACTACTCATACGTAAATAAATTCCTACAGCAATCAACAGAAGCGACGAGGACGACGACGATGAGGATGACAATAACAACAACAACAACACCGTCATTATCACCGTCATATAAAACAGCACACCCTTGTCAACGGTATTTTGCTTGTTTGCGGAAATGAGTTCTGCGGCCCTGTCTGTGGAGCGCTTCGGTTTGCCGGCAGCCAGGGACAGTGCGGCAAAAAGTGGTCCACCGCAATACAAAAGCGCGGCACTATGCTGTTAGCGAATTGTATCCCAAATGGACAGTCGGAGATGGCAAATGTACAAGTGAGGGTTTTCACATTCCCCCTCTTACTTACACACACACACACATACCTGGTCGGTTCAGTTACACGATAGTAAATTAACTCCACCGACCGCACAACAATAACAACAACACTAATAGTACCACACCGCCAGCTGGATGGTTTAGCCACTAACTGGGACATCAAAAAGTGACCGCTCGGAGAGGTCACGTGGTCATATCCGCATCAAAAACATCAACTATTTTTCACTCCCGAGTGTCCGGGATAAAGGGAATGCACCACAATTCACAGTGTGTGTATGATGGAGGGATGGACGAAGAGGGCAAAAGTTAGTCCGAATACGAACTGGGATTCGCTCCGGTGTCACCGGACGGTGACGACCGCACGAGGGTTGAGTGGTTCTGTGACCTACTGACTGTCTGTACACAGACATTCTGGGATATTCCAGGGGAAGCAGGGATGTTGGGTGTTGTTTGTGGTTTTGGTGTGATAGCAGAAATAGTTCCTGAGGAACTAACCTCATCGCAAATGTGTCATTTAATGGGTAAACGGAGAAGGCGGGTTTTCGATGGAACTGAAAGTTTGGGAAGTTTGACCATCAGAATTTGCTCCAAATTTAGCACGAATTCAGGAGTTGCTTACTGTCATTAATAGTGTTATCAATCGGGGGAAGAAAAACTAATGAGTTATAACGAAAATTTAGGTGTAAATTCTTGTCTTATATAAACATTCTGTGTTTAGAGTGTGAGTTCAAAAGTTTGAATAGGATAAGATAACTGGTGAATACTTGCAAGAAGTATAAATTACAGTAGTATAATCTATGTTCTTTATACCCTAAGCTGCTCCGTAATGTTCGATTCAAGTAATTTTTCTAATTATTCTTCATGATAATCAACTTCAGATGCTATCGCACGAGAATGATGCTATAGTTGAAGAAAAGGACTTTCATGCTCGATGCTCACACCAAACCAAGAAGATTAACAGTTAAGATTAGTGTATTCGAGAATTTAACTTAGTTCTATTTGATTTCTATTCAAAGATCTCATATTACAGCCTCTTCACAATTACAAGATGAGAAATTGTTGCTCAAAAATCATATCTTTGAGAAACTAAATAATTCGACTTACATGAGTTGTAGAATATACGAAATTCGCAGTTTCAAAAGAATCAAAGTCAAAATCATTATCAGTTTTAGAGTTTAGCGATATCTATATTTTTTAACAGACCTTCAGAACTCAAATACACCGTTTTCAACGAAACTTTACACACGTCCTCAATAGGACAAACCATTCGTTTAACAATCTAAAACTGACTTTTAAGTTTTTGTGTGCATTTTTTTCATAATGTTGTATCTGTTTTTTGTACAAAATGGTGTCAAAAAAAAGTTGTAGGAAGTCTATTGGGTACTCTAAGAATATATACAATTGAAAAAATGCAAATATATTTTTTTAAATTAAACTAAACCGATGAAAATTATATCTAATTAAAAAACCGTCTCTCGAATTTCATTATAATTTTTTTTTAATAAAACTTAAAATAAGTATTTATGTTAGTTTGATTAGCGCGAATTAAAAAGTAAGAAAGTTACAGTTGAACTAAATTTCTGGAAATTTTCTTGAATTCTCAGCTCTTTGCATGTCATGTGCAAATATCTCGAAATCTTATATTTCATAGGAGGAAGATGTTTTAGGGAAAATATACTGACTTTCAGTTGTAAAATCATGTTATATTACACTTAATATGTTATATTATTTTTATTCAGAACTTGATACCAGAAAATAAATATTAAAATTTAGATAAAAATATAAATAAATATAGTAATACGTTGTTTTTACTGTTACAGTAGACTGATTAGCCGAAATTCGCAAACTAATACCCACTCACAGTCGTAAAACTTCAACTAGTTGAAAAATTAAATTTCAAAACAGGAAAAATTAAGTGACGTTCTATTTTTAATACAATTATTTTTTTCAATTTTGATAAAGAATTCGACATTTTTGAAATGAAAACATTTTCAAAGCGCCCTGTCGACTTTAAAATTTTCAGAATTTTGAAAAAATTTTCAAGCGTATCAGACTTTTCAGAATTTTCAGACTTTTCAGACTTTTCAGACTTTTCAGACTTTTCAGACTTTTCAGACTTTTCAGACTTTTCAGACTTTTCAGACTTTTCAGACTTTTCAGACTTTTCAGACTTTTCAGACTTTTCAGACTTTTCAGACTTTTCAGACTTTTCAGACTTTTCAGACTTTTCAGACTTTTCAGACATTTTAGACTTTTCAGACTTTTCAGACTTTTCAGACTTTTCGGACTTTTCAGACTTTTCAGACTTTTCAGACTTTTCAGACTTTTCAGACTTTTCAGACTTTTCAGACTTTTCAGACTTTTCAGACTTTTCAGACTTTTCAGACTTTTCAGACTTTTCAGACTTTTCAGACTTTTCAGACTTTTCAGACTTTTCAGACTTTTCAGACTTTTCAGACTTTTCCGAGTTTGCAGACTTTTCCGAGTTTGCAGACTTTTCCGAGTTTGCAGACTTTTCCAAGTTTGCAGACTTTTTCGAGTTTCAGACTTTTCCGAGTTTGCAGACTTTTCCGAGTATGCAGACTTTTCCGAGTTTGCAGACTTTTCCGAGTTTGCAGACTTTTCCGAGTTTGCAGAATTTTCCAAGTTTGCAGACTTTTCCGAGTTTGCAGACTTTTCCGAGTTTGCAGACTTTTCCGAGTTTGCAGACTTTTCCAAGTTTGCAGACTTTTCCAAGTTTGCAGACTTTTCCAAGTTTGCAGACTTTTCCAAGTTTGCAGACTTTTCCAAGTTTGCAGACTTTTCCGAGTTTTCAGACTTTTCCAAGTTTGCAGACTTTTCCAAGTTTGCAGACTTTTCCAAGTTTGCAGACTTTTCCGAGTTTGCAGACTTTTCCGAGTTTGCAGACTTTTCCAAGTTTGCAGACTTTTTCGAGTTTCAGACTTTTCCGAGTTTGCAGACTTTTCCGAGTATGCAGACTTTTCCGAGTTTGCAGACTTTTCCGAGTTTGCAGACTTTTCCGAGTTTGCAGAATTTTCCAAGTTTGCAGACTTTTCCGAGTTTGCAGACTTTTCCGAGTTTGCAGACTTTTCCGAGTTTGCAGACTTTTCCAAGTTTGCAGACTTTTCCAAGTTTGCAGACTTTTCCAAGTTTGCAGACTTTTCCAAGTTTGCAGACTTTTCCAAGTTTGCAGACTTTTCCAAGTTTGCAGACTTTTCCGAGTTTTCAGACTTTTCCAAGTTTGCAGACTTTTCCAAGTTTGCAGACTTTTCCAAGTTTGCAGACTTTTCCAAGTTTGCAGACTTTTCCGAGTTTTCAGACTTTTCCAAGTTTGCAGATTTTTCGAGTTTGCAGACTTTTCCGAGTTTGTAGACTTATCCGAGTTTGTAGACTTTTCCGAGTTTGCAGACTTTTCGAGTTTGCAGACTTTTCCGAGTTTGCAGACTTTTCCGAGTTTCAGAGTTTTAGAGTTTTAGAGTTTTAGAGTTTTAGAGTTTTAGAGTTTTAGAGTTTTAGAGTTTTAGAGTTTTAGAGTTTTAGAGTTTTAGAGTTTTAGAGTTTTAGAGTTTTAGAGTTTTAGAGTTTTAGAGTTTTAGAGTTTTAGAGTTTTAGAGTTTTAGAGTTTTAGAGTTTTAGAGTTTTAGAGTTTTAGAGTTTTAGAGTTTTAGAGTTTTAGAGTTTTAGAGTTTTAGAGTTTTAGAGTTTTAGAGTTTTAGAGTTTTAGAGTTTTAGAGTTTTAGAGTTTTAGAGTTTTAGAGTTTTAGAGTTTTAGAGTTTTAGAGTTTTAGAGTTTTAGAGTTTTAGAGTTTTAGAGTTTTAGAGTTTTAGAGTTTTAGAGTTTTAGAGTTTTAGAGTTTTAGAGTTTTAGAGTTTTAGAGTTTTAGAGTTTTAGAGTTTTAGAGTTTTAGAGTTTTAGAGTTTTAGAGTTTTAGAGTTTTAGAGTTTTAGAGTTTTAGAGTTTTAGAGTTTTAGAGTTTTAGAGTTTTAGAGTTTTAGAGTTTTAGAGTTTTAGAGTTTTAGAGTTTTAGAGTTTTAGAGTATTAGAGTTTTAGAGTTTTAGAGTTTTAGAGTTTTAGAGTTTTAGAGTTTTAGAGTTTTAGAGTTTCAGAGTTTTATAATTTTGAATTTTTTTAGTATTTTTAACATTTAGAACTTTTTAATTTGATATATTTTCAACTTTCAGAGCGTTGAAGCTTCCTACGAGATAAGACGATTAGCCTTCATTTTTTGTTGTCACTTCCGTTTCTACCGTGACCTTATTATAATCTATATCACACTGACGGACTTGCTCTGCTGCTTCCGGATGTTGTTGGGATAGACATTGGCTTAGTAGAATCCACTGTCCGGTTCCATTCACACGAAAAATTGCACGTCTTGACAGCAAAATGATGTGCCATGCAAAGTGTGTCGTAGAAACTGTAAGTTACCATGATTTGAAGCGAAGCAAACTCAAGCATTCTACACAATTCTACCTATCTATGGCCCTTTTTCTTGGCTTGCTTTGACCTGTTTTTTTTTTCTCTTACTTAGGAACGAAAACTGTACAATAAAACGCATGAGAATGCTCATGTTATTTTACTACTGCTGACGTTCATTCCGGACCGGAACCGGAATGCAAACATGGCAGTACCCGAGTTTAAGAGGATGGGAAATACATCAGAAACTTTACTGCTTAAGAATTGAATATGATAAAATTATGCTTTGTTGAAAACAAAATCCAATATAGCTTTAGTAAGAGCTTACTATTTTTTTTTAAATTGCTCCTTTGTTGAAAATTGTTTTTAAAATCAGAACAAAACTTCATCATCAACTGATGAGTCCGATTAGGATTCTTTTTTTTTTTTTTGTTTTTTTTTTGGTATGTTGATTACGGAAAACTTCAACAATTGCCAAAACAGCATACGATTATTTATCTAATTTCGAAATCAGAATAAATGTCCCCAAATGAAATTGATTTGGTACATTCATCTACCCGGGAACTGCCCGTTGGATCTCGGATTGGAGAAAAGTGTGCAACTTGACTCAAGAAATGTGTGCGGTTGGACATGAATATACGTTGATATGTGAACCAAGCAAGCTGTTACTGCGGGAAAAGAATACGGCTGTAACCAAGTGTCATAGAAACAACATGCCATTCAAAACAGAAAGTCCAAAGTTTCCCCAATTTTGTCAAAGGACCAAAAACGTGCTTCACTTTCGGAAACACAAGTTTCCCTTTCATTGTATTCAATGGTGCATTTTGAAAGTATAATGGTGAACAATTTTTATTCGTTCCATAGTTCTAAAAGAAGTTTAAGCCTTTGAGAGATAGTTTTTGAAAATTATTGATTGATTGAATGAAAGTATGCATGAATCTAATGTCGTTTTCGTTTGTAAAAACTGAAACTAACCCATGGTAATTTACTCAAAGAAACAATTTTCACAAAACTGTGTTGAATTCGCGCTTAGCAACGGGGGTAGACAACATTCTCGAAACTAAATAACACATTTCAACTTGATCTTTGCCACTTTTTCTAAAAAGTGCGGATGAAAAATAACGGTTTGTCGGTTCCGTCACTACTACGATTATATCTGCAATTTGATTTTTGAAGATGGTCAAATTTTGTTTTTTTCGTTACGTCACTTATACCATTATATTGTTCAAACTACAAAAGACAGTTATTTGACATTGAAAAAAAACTCAAGATATCTTTGGACGTAGTTTTGCTAGCAAGAGTGGTTCTGGGAAAAACTTTTCACATTTTTTCACACTGATGCTTTGAATTTCAAAAATGTGCTTTTATCTTATGATCAAAAAAGAACCGGAATTTTCATTTTAAAATTCCCGCACTTGTCCAATCGGTGAACTTTTATTCTCTCAACGTTGACAACACTTTTATACACATTCTGTCAAATTTTGACGCATATCGTACTATTAGTTTTTGTTTGGTGTCTATACAAAGAAGTTGAAAAATTTTCGTGTGACGATTTTTATAATGGATGGTTTCGGCTCGCCTTCGAAGCGCCATTCGGTCGATTGTTGACGTCATATACATAGATCCACACCTCATCACCAGTTATGATGCATTCGATGAATATGGGGTCACTATCTGCGTTGGAAATCATCTCTTTGGCCACATCAACACGACGCTGTTTTTGAATGAAATTCAGCTTTTTTGGCACCAGCCGAGAAGTGACGCGTTTCAAACCCATAACATTAGTTAAAATGTGCTCGGCTGATCCATAAGAGATGCCCAACATCACAACAATCTCTCTAATCGGTACAGAACGATTTTGCAACCTGATTTGCTTCGCCGATTCAATGTAACAGATGTTGGGCGACCAGGGATCTCATCATGATCCAAGCTTGTACGACCAACTTTGAAGCGTTCATACCACTCGTATGCCTGTGTTTTTCCTAGACACGATTCACCAAAGGCCTTTGCTAACATTTTCAACGTTTCGGAACACTTAAATCCATTTGCAACACAAAATTTGATGCACGCACGTTGTTCTGAATTTTCATCCATTATAAAAATCGCCACACGAAAATTTTTCAACTTTTTGTATAGACGCCAAACAAAAACTAATCGTACGACCTGCGTCAAAATTGTGTATAAAAGTGTTGCCAACGTCGAGAGAATAAAAGTTTACCGATTAGACAAGCGCGGGAATTTTAAAATGAAAATTCCGGATCTTTTTTTATCATAAGGTATAATTGAGTGTAGGTAATCTTTTATATCATAGGTAAACTTTTATACCTAAAAGTAGGCATTTTTTTCAATATGGCGGTTACTCTCTTTCTACCAGCGATTTTCCTTCGATTTTGATTTCAAAATATCTCGAAAATAGCAGCCCGCATCGTCTTGGGGTGAAAGAATAATTTATTCAAAATTTCATAACGATGGAGAACCCAGACTAATTTAAAAAAGGGCGTATTCTCACTAAATATCCATTTTCTTGATTAAGCTTCCTATGACATTTTTCATTAAACCTAGCTTGGAGAATATTATTTTATTGCCCAGATACATTTATTTCTGTAAAAACATCATTCTTTCTAAAATTGTTGAAAAGTTTTATCTCGGGAAAATTTTCTATTTAGTTTTTTTGTGATATAAAATTTAAAAAAAATCGTGCAGTAAAATAACTGAGAATTTTGGAAAATAAATTTTATTTCCGATTTCACGAAAAATCGGACGTTTTTCTTTCAGTGTATATTTTTTTTAGAAAATTCAATTGATTACCTACAACTTCTTCTTGGAAATAAGTTTTGTAGCCCTTTTCAAAAATTAGTCTTGAGTGAAAACATCTCTAAACCAGTGAAAAATACTTCATTTGCTATACCGATCATACATGTAAAGTCTCATCCTTAACCAAGGAGATCGTGCAAGAATTTTGCCATTTCTGGACGATTTGGCGTAGAATTGCTCAAATAGATTGCTAGATTTTCAGTTTAAAGGGACCGCCGACCGCAGAATCTGACTTCTTTTCAAATTATCCCGGGATGTATTCGGCCCTAGCCCTAGTCTCTTAAATATGGCTGCTTTATACTGTCCGACATTTTGACCAATGGTTTTAGTTTTTTTTTTCAAAAGAAGTATCTAAACGCTGCAACTCTATAAACATTGACTTCAACTGCCACTATTATCACAAACAGGCCCGTACCCAGGATTTCGTTTCGGGAGGAGCCAGGTGACTTCACCAGTTCCTGAAGCATCAGAAAAGTCAGTCAAAAACGTCCGCACCGATTCCTCAGATATTGCTTGGCCTGTTTCACGAACTAGTATTCAAATGAAAGGTGTTATTATTCCAAAATACAGGTTGATGAGCTCTGAAAATTTCCAACTAGAAGTAACGATGCAATAAAACAAAATAATTTTCTCCAGTTTGTTCAAAACGGTTTCAATTTCAAAATCTTGTTAGTTGGTTTTTATACTAAGTTGGCTTTACCATTTTCCGGTTTTCGGTTCTGGAACTAGCTGCCAAAAATCCATTTGTTAACATTTACTGTAATACAATTTTTGGCACACATGTCTAAGGCCTTCGAAATGAATATTTATAGAGCATAACAATCCACAAGACTTGTGATGATAGGTTTTGAGAGGTGGTTCGAGATAGCTCCCTTACTCTGATTATTGGAGAACGGAAAACATCTTCAAAATTTTCAGTTCATATTAGTGGATGATCATATAAACATCACTGCTAGGCTAAAACTTGCTTTTCTCAATGATTTGTTTTAGTCTTGTTGAAACATAGAGCCGTCAGAAGCTAGTTTTAAATTTGATCAGTATCTAACGGGGAAAGAAATAGGAAAAATGCCATGTAAATGAAACTATGTAATGAAAATCTCGAAATTGTTACCGCAGTGACGAGACTCGAACCCGTAACCCGGGGAAATGAGTTTGCCAATTAAACTACCCTGCATATGAAAACACACGAAGAGACAGTCTAAATGACTTGCATTTCTGTTTGAACTGGTCCTCCAAAAGAGCTGACATCATTGTCATTCTAACCCATTGGCCTTCTTTGAGGCACTCATGCCGCTTGGAAGAACTCGTGCTAACTTCAGTCCATCGTCGGGTAATAAATCCAACCAAACATGTATTCGAATTGCGCTTGCGTTCGTATTTTTTGTCCTAAATAAGTAACTGCGAGACAGTTCGTGTATAACATCCATCGCGCACGGTCGTGTTTTTCTTTCGCTCTGTGCTCTTTCGTTGAATGTCGCTCGGGTTGCGCCATCCGGACTGCTATGTGTGCTGGGTTTCTGCCACCCGGATTCATGAAAGTGCAAGTGTTAGTGTGTTCTGACTGTGGAGTTTTCGCATGCAGAAAACGACAGGAACCAGGTTTAGAGCCCTCATCGCATAAGATCATATTTTCTGCTTTCTCAGTGTTAATTGTGTTTCGCTCGGGCTGTACCGGTCGGTCTTTTCGTATTCCGTTTCCGCCTCCCGGATTCGCATGGTTTTATATGCTAAAGAAGTCATTTTATTGATGATGCAGTGATGTGAAAATTTGAAAATGCCCTGAAATCAAAAGTGCGGAATCCCAAATTTTATTTCGTAATATTGATATCATTTCATTATTGCAACACGCAAGTCGCTATCGTGTATTTCACCACCAAAATAGAAATAGTTAACACGAGTACCTGAACATTTTAAAAAGTGATGTGCCATCTTGCGACAAGTAGCAGAAGTTGCTGTAGAGAACAGATTTTTCATTTTAGTGTGCTCTCCACGACAAATGGCTGAAAATACGTTCGGTCGCAAGGTTTTATTTTTCATGTATGATTTATCAATCGGACGATGTATTTGTAGTGATTCGTGTGGAGCACTCGTCGCGTAAGATCGCTCTAATTCATTTGCTGCATTTTACTCGGACGATCATTATAGTGATGGCTATCATCGAAATCGCGAATGTTCAACGTTTTTGCTACTGGCGCGTCATCTTGGCCGCATGATTTAGTGTCTACCGCACGTAATTTAGGTGGTAAAGCGATCGACCAAGACACATTACTGAAAATACGTTAAATACAGGATTCAGGATACTGGTGAGATCGTTCCTTAAACATTTTTTCATATTCTGTTCAATTGACAATAGCAAGAGGTAGCATATTTCACAATTGTCAGTTTTCGCACTTGAGTTGTCTAGCGGAGGGAGATGAAGGATGATAACGTAAACCCTGCTATAGTATAGTATATTGTATTATATTATATTATATTGTATTATGTTATACCATATGTATTGTATTATATTATGTTATGTTGTATTATATTATACTATAGGTATTGTATTATAGTATATAATATAGTATTATATTTTATTATATTATAATGAGTTATATTATTTGATTTTAATTATATAATACTGCTGCTGTTATATCATCGCGGAGGTACGGAATGTAGGCATCTTTGTTCGTCCAACCACTATAGTCAACATATTGATAAGAGATAGCTTATGTCACTATAATTGTCAGTTTTAGCGCATGAGTTGACTAGCGGAGGGAGATGAAGGATGATAACGGAAACCCTTCTATAGTATGGTATATTGTATTATATTATATTATATTATACTATGTTATATTATATTATGTTATATTATATTATATTGTATTATATTGTATTATGTTATACTATATGTATTGTATTATATTATGTAATATTGTATTATATTATATTATATTATAATGAGTTATATTATTTGATTTTACTTATATAATAATGTTGCTGTCATTACTTCGAGGAGATACGGAATGTAGGCATCTTTTCTTCGGACAAACACTATAGTCAACATATCGATAAGAGATAGCAGATTTTACTATAATTGTCAGTTTTCGAACATGAGTGGCTAGCGGAACGGAGATGATGGATGATGACGGAACCCTTCTATAGGATAATATATTGTAGTATATATGTTATATTATGTGATATTATATTGCTCTATGTTATATTTTATTATGTTATATTGTATGACGATTTGTTGTATTGTATTATATTAAATGATATTATATTATGTCTTATTATTTTACTATATTGTACTTCGTCACAAATATTATATTATTTTATTACAATGGTGAGGGGCAGGGAGTGCATCAGGGTATCTTACAAGTGAATGACTGGATGATGGAGTGGATTGCCAACCTGAGTCACATGGGAGAAACTTCGTGTTTCTCCCTGAAGGTCTGAAATGAGTAAGACGCGCCCTTCTAACAAACAAACCATCAGGCGGGTTTAAGCTGGTACAGCGAAAATCTTTATTATATGGCTGGATGTTATTGCTGGAAGGCGCCGGGTCCAAATAACCCATTTTGGCCTTCTTAACAGTAATAATATGAAAGCTATCTGATAATTAAATTCGGATCTACTGTAAGTCTACCCGCATACATTGGTAATGCCTTGAACTGATGGTGGCTTCACATATACATACATACATACATACATAAATAAGTAACTGCGAGATCCAGTGCCAGGATATTTTTCTCATCTTTAGAATCTGCTTAATTATGGCATACTAGCGCACCATCTCTTCCCAGAACTGGATAACTGAAATTTGCATTCTTTTTGCCTATCTTATATAAAAAGGTTATGCAATCACTGTGACTTTTTAACCGAGGCCCAGAGGGCCGAATGTCATATACCATTCGACTCAGCTTGACGTACTGAGCAAATGTCTGTGTGTGTATGTATGTAACAAAAATATGCACTCACTTTTCTCAGAGGTGGCTGAACCGATTTTCACAAACTAAGACTCAAATGAAAGGCCCCATAGCCTCCTATTGAATTCCATCCCGATTCGACTTCCGGCTTCGGAGATATAGAATGATATATATTATGGTCTCAATATGGTCTCATAGCCTGCTATTGAATTTCATTTGAATCCGTCTTCCGGTTCCGGAGTTATAGGGTAAAGTGTGTTCAATATTGTACACCGTCACTTAAACCGGCGAAACAAAACATGTAAAAAAATTTCTAAACTGGTCTCAAAACTACACAAACCGATAGCCATTATCAATAGGCAACTAAACAAACCGATTCCGACTATCCTGGTTTTTGGTCTCCGGTTTCGGAATCACCGGAAATAGTGGTTATATATTCCAAAATGGATCTCACTTACTTTTATCAGCGATGGTTTGACCGATTTTCACAAATTTAGATTCAAATGAAAGGTCTCAAGGTCCCATACGGAATTCCTGAATTTCATCCGGATTTCCGGATTCGAGTTATAAGGTAAAGTGTGTTCAATATTGTACACCGTCACACCGGCGAAACAAAACCTTTATTCCCAATCTTAGGGTCAAATGAAAGGTCTTGAGGTACTATAAAAAATTACTGCATATTTTCGGATCCAAAAAAATTTAATCGTCGTTTAAAGTACGATGACGAAATCGTATAAAATCTTCAAAATTTTAATATAAACTAGTAGAGTTTGTACGTCTTGTTAGTTGGTGGACTTCGATTATACCGATTCTCGGTTCCGGTGCTGGAAGTACATTTTGAATAGAGTACCACAATATTATATATGAGAAAGGCGTCATTACACCACTAGGTGGATTAAAACAGGTTTTTTTTCACTCACTTTGCTTAGAGATGGCTGAAATGATTTTCACAATCTTGGATTAAAATGAAAGGTATGAATGTCTTATACAAAATTCCTGAATATCATTTTGATCCGACTTCCGGTTCCGGAATTACAAGGTGATTAGTGTGAAAATTACAATTTCTAATTATTTCACTGCTTTGCTCAGAGATGGCGTGGCCGATTTTACTAAATTTAGGTTCAAATGAAACGTTTCATAGTCCTATACAAAACTCCAAAGTTGCTTCCGGATGCGACTTCCGGTTCCGGAGTTATAGGGTAAAGTGTGTTGAAATTTTGATACTTTCACTTGAAGTGGCGAAACAAAAAACATGAAAAAAAATCTAAACTGACCTCGTGACTATTCCAATCGGTAGCAACTATTAAATAAACCGAATCAGGGAGAATCAGGAATAGTGGTTATATATTCCAGAATGTATCTCATTCACTTTCCTCTTCGATGGATTGACCGATTTTCACAAATGAACATAGGTTCAAATGAAAGGTCTCCGACATCCGGTTGCGGAATTACAGGGTAAAGATCATTAAAATATTTATACCGTTACTAAAAACGGTAAGTAAAACACGTAAATTGATTCCTAAACTTGCCTCAAAACTATTTTAATCGATAGTCATTGTCAGTAGACGGCCAAACAGATTCATGTTGGCTTTTCTGATTCCCGGTTTTCGATTACGACCGGATATTGTGACTACAGACTCAAAAATGGATCCCAGTCACTTTTCTCGAACCGACTTCGATTGTACCGATTCCCGGATTCCAGAGATGGTCTCACCGATCTGAGAACTGTTTCACTCTGTAGGTTATACTATTTTATGGACAAACCTTTTGGTGTTTAAGAATCAAAGCAAATCATTTTGAAAAATAGCACACATTTATATATGAGAATATGTGAGATATGAGTAAGGCATCATTACACCACTAGGTGGATCAAAACAGGTTTTTTAATATTTCAATATATTTGCGGTTGTATTTTATATGTGAAAAAGTTACGATGTTTTTGCTAAGTACGATAATTTCAGTTAAATAACAATTTCGGCGAAATAACTTTCGACAAAATAAATCGTTCCATGAAGTAATGAATCTTGAAATGACCAAATCTAAACAAAAACAAAAATCCGCGTACAAAAGCATGGTTGGTGAACCAATAGTCTCCCGGAAACGTCGCTGGATAGTTAAGGTTCTACTTATAATCTCAGGAAAACAGCAATTGTAGTTTCCTCCACTACTGATTGATGAATATTCAAAGAGAAACATTTGAATGTCTTTGGTCTTTGTGACTTTGGTCTCTATTATATCTCCTTACATTCGTACTAAATGCCACTTTAGTATGCAGTAATTTATCGTCTCTACTGAGTGCGGACATTTGGATACCCTCGGGATTGCTGCATCTGAGTTTGTTGCTTTACTGATAGTATTGCTTTTAGTACAAATTCAAAATTTCAGGTTCGAACGCTAATATCTTTCATGTTTCGCTACATGTCTAGAAATTGACAGTAGAAATGGTGGCAAATTAGGATCAGCTGGCTTCGATTTGCATGAAACTTTGTACACATCTTTAGTATGACAAATCATGAGGAGATCAATTCGACTCATGACCTATTTCCAGAAAGGAAGCTTCTTCAAAGGAACTTTCATCAAATCGTTGTTACTCGGAAACAGATTAATGGCAAAAAATTGGTGAGATTGGTCATTATTTTATCTAGTTTTCATCTCTACTGCATTAGTGAAATACTAAAAAGCACAAAATACTTCCAAGGGAACTTGAATTTTTCCAAATGAGCAAAAAAGTTCATGAATGTGAATCATAATCTACATCTAACTGTTCTTACCCAAAAAATATCTTATTCGTTGAAATTTTTTTCTAGATTGGTATGACTGTCAGTGATCAGTCTGTGCCAAGTGTCACATCAAAATATTCAATGGTGTTTAGTATACTTTTATCTTTCTGAAGTATAAAACTGCAATTGTTTGGTACAAGTTGTTCAAAGAGATCGACGAACCACGTCCAGGATGGCTATCAACATCAACTGATGATGAACACAAGTTGGCACAAGTGTATTGGGGACGAAGGCGGGGAAGGGGGGGAGGTGATTATTTTGATAGGAAGTCTTACTATATTTTGCCCACAGTAGTATATCTCTGAAAATACTTCATCAGCTTTAAATTTTTGGTGATACTACAAGCTATCAGATCGAAGATGGCTTCGAAAGAAGAACCAATGGGAAAACTAAGGAGTGCATCGACAATAAGCTATCCACATACATTTGTGTTGTACGCATGTATTTGTGATGTTTTTTTCTGCTCAGATCACAGCATGCTATGCGTTTGGCTGTCAGCTTTCGTTTGTTTATTTGTTTGTGCGGTTGAAATTCTGCGTTTTCAAAATGTCGCGTATTGAAAAGGAAGTGAAAATTAAGGTTCTGGACACATGGCTAAGTGAGAAGGGTATTACTATGCAAACATTGGCGAAGCAGTTTGGAATTCATCACGTCGGTGTTAAAACCTTCATTAATAAGTTTGGGAAACACTATTCCTTGGAACTGGACCAGAAAGTGGTATCTCTAATCATGAAGAACAAATCAATGTCAATACGTGATTTGGCCAAAAAAGCAAGCAAGAGTGTCGGAATGATCCAGCGTATCAAGAAGCGAAATCACCTGAAGACCTACAAGAAGCAGAAAATCTCGAAACAAAGTGTAGACGAGAAGAAGCGTGCAGCAACAAGGGCTCGGAAATTGTATTCGCGTCTTTTGCAGCAAAGATGGCTACCTTTTTATAAGAAGCATAGTACACCTACACTGTTTTGGCCGGATTTAGCGTCGGCTCACTATGCCAAAACCACTCTCAATAGGCTTGCGGAAAAGGGTATAAATTTCGTTGAGAAAAATATCAATCCACCAAATTGACCTCAGCTTCGATCCATCGAACGTTACTGGGCAATCGTGAAAAGGGTCTTCAAGAAGACTGGAAAGGCAGCTGGGAACATGCAGGAGTTCAGAAAATTTGGGCTCAAGCGTCCAAAAAATGTGATGATACACTTGTCCGAAACTTGATGAAGAGCGTTCGATCAAAAGTTCGAAAATTCGTGAAGGAATAACTTAAATTTCATCCGGTTTTCATTATATTCGAGTTTAGCCTCATACAATAAAGGATTTAGTTTGAATAAAATATCGTTTTTTGTCATAATTTGAATGAATAACTTGTGAATAGCTTATTTTCGATACACTCCTTATTGTATGTGGTCGCAAAGAAAATCCGTATCTGTCAGTAAGAAAACTTGCACAAAAGCTTGGTTTTCCTGCAAGCAATCTTCCGATATACATTTTTCAATAGCCAGACACGCTGGGAGCGGAACAAAAACGGATCTCATGAACCACCAGAAGGACACGAAGGTGAAGCAAACATTGCAGAGGAGACCAAATCTTTCGGTACGTACTGGTAGAAATAAAACTCCAACATTCGTGCAAACTTTCAAGCGCCGATAAGGTATGAAGTAGTTTAACGTGAAAACTGTACCGAACCGTAATGTGATGGCTAAAACCTGGGCTCGTAAGTAGTATCTCGAATATTTGACGAACTATATTTGAGTGATAATGACCGATAACTGGAATGACGATGGTGGAAGACTTTAAGCAGCTTGCCGGAATGCCGTATTACATGCTAGTGTCCTAATATTATACTAACGGAATGGCGTAGCGGTGTATTTCAGGGCGAAGAAAAAAAGCCAAGGTTCCCGGAAAATATTTGCTTCTGCATGCAATATGCAGCTGTGGTTGAGCAAGCTAAAGCTTCATAACTACCAGAAAGATAAACAAGGAACAATACCGTGAAGAATACCTAAAGAAGTAATTGTTACCATTCATATTCAGCCATGACGCTCTCCCGCTATTTTGGCTTCATTTGGCATCTTGCCTTTACCCTGAAGATGTTTTGGGGTGATATAAAACGAATGGAAATATATTGCTTCCATAGATTTCATTTATGAAACAAATAGTGTTCTATAATTAGTAGAAGCTCCACGTCTGCTTATCGGTTTATTTTAGACTGCTAGGTTGCATAACAGCTCAACATAAACTGTTATGCACTGATTAGTCAAAGACGAAAGGTAAAGAAATAAACTTGCTTTAATCCACTTAGTGATGAAGTAATGCCTTTCTCATGTGAATAGTATTCTCAATAGCAATATTACTGTAGTATTCTTGAGAAAACTGATCACTGAATAGAAACAGGGAAATTTGTTCGGACTCAAAAGCGTAAAAATCGAAATATTTTCAAGCCAAAATTATAATTTTGGTTTCAATTTTTTGCAGCATCGGTCTAAGTGACGGTTGGAAATTTTTAACACACTTCCCACTGTATTTCTGGATTACCTTCAATTTTTCATTGGGTGAAAATCGGTGAAGCCGTTGCGGAGTAAAATATAAGTGTACTGTTTTGGAGTTTTTGGCCAAAATTCTAAGGAACCAGGCATATCCAAAGTCGGTTCGTATGACCAGTAACTAATACGAGGTCTGTTCAAAAAGTTCCCGGAATTTTTTAATTGCGCGCGTCTGGAGAGTCCGGTGGTCAAATTTTTTTTTATTGTGTTGTACATTGTCCCTAATGTATGGTGAAATTTTCAGCTGTATTCATTGTTTACATTCTGTCTTGTAGCGGCTGGTGTAGACGTGTTTTTTTGAGCTCGGCGATTTTTGTTAGTTTAAACAATGGAAGAATTGAAGAGTCAAAGAATTTGTATTAAATTTTGCGTGAAAAATGAAATAAAGTGTAACCAAGGGTGCAAAATGTTACAGAGAGCCTACGGTGAGTCTGCTATGAAAAAAACAAGTGTTTACGAGTGGTATAAGCGTTTCCAAGATGGCCGCGAAAACGTTGAAGACGACGAACGCTCCGGTCGACCCAGCACGTCAATAATCGATGAAAATGTGGGAAAAGTGGAAAAAATGATTATGGATGATCGCCGAATCACTATTAGAGAAGTTGCTGATGAAGTTGGCATATCAGTTGGATCATGCCATCATATTTTTTCAAATGTTTTGGGCATGAAACGAGTGGCAGCAAAATTCGTTCCAAAACTTCGTTGCTTATTCGTGATTTTTTGGCCAGAAATAAGACTTTAATCATGCCCCCTTATTCACCAGATATCGCTCCGTGTGATTTTTTTTTGTTCCCAAAGTTGAAGAGACCCATGAAAGGACAGCGTTTTTCATCGATTGAAGAGATAAAGGCAGAATCGCTGAGAGTGCTACAGAGCATTACAAAAAGTGACTATCAGGGGTGTTTCGAAGACTGGAAAAAACGCTGACATAAGTGTATTATATCTAGGGGGGATTACTTTGAAGGGGACCATATAGATGTAGACGAATAAATAAATATTTTTTTAGAAAAATGAGAATTCCGGGTACTTTTTGAACAGACCTCATATGAGCAAGCTGGATGTTTTGGGCTCCAGTTAGAAGCTTGTACTTCCGGAACCAGCAATCAAATCTGGATCACATTCAACAATTTTATAAAGGCCGTAATGCCTTTCATTTGATTCAAAGTTTGAGAAAATCGGTTGAGCCGTTCCGGGTTCCGGGAACCGGCATATCCGATGTGAGTTAGTGTGGTCTTCAACTTACAAGACCAGTAAACTAGTGGAATTACTACTTATCAGGTGTACAACTTTACCTCCCCCGTTTTCCGATAGGTGGCTGTACCGGCTGAGGCTGGTCAAAATACATAGATGATAATGCCTTTAAAGTGAGTGTGTACAGTGCCTAACGAATTGTCATCGCCTTTTCAGTGACAGTTATTCTTGTTTTCGTATTATTCACGCTCGAAAATGTCTGTTTATGTGCCCAATTCTCGCCGTTTGCCGGAAGTTTTACTTTTCTGTTACAATTCGAAAAAAATGCAGCTAAAGCGCATCGAATGCTCTCAGAAACTTACGGTGATGCTGCTTTGAGTAAAAGAACGTGTCGGAAGTGATTTCGACGTTTTAAAAATGGTGATTTCGATGTCGATGACAAACATAGTGATGGAAGAGAAAAAACCTTCAATTTGGTGGGATCAGCTCGATGTGATTTACTACGAACTCTTAAAACCGGGTGAAACCATCACAGGAGATTGTTACCGAACGCAACTGATGCGCCTCAGTCGTGCGCTAGAAAAAAAAGAGGCCACAATATCAAGAGCGACATGACAAAGTCACCCTCCAACACGACCTTGCTCGGCCTCACGTCGCAAAAGTGGTCAAAAAGTACCTGGAAATGCTAAAATGGGAAGTCTTGTCTCTCCCACCGTATTCCCCAGATGTTGCCCCATCTGACTTCCATCTATTCCGTTCGATGGCACACGTCCTGGCAGGTCAACATATTCAATCCTTCGAAGAGTTGGAAAAATGGATTGCTTAATGGATAGCGTCCTTTTTTCGAGCCGAGATCCGAAAATTGCCGGAAAGATGGGAGAAAGTTGTCGCTAGCGACGGACAATACTTCGAATAATACATCTGTAAGCACTTTTTCGCAATAAAGCTTTTAATTTTGGAAAAAACGGCGAAAGCAAAGTTGTACACCTGATACTATTTACAAATAATTGGATCATCTTCACATCGTTTTCTATGAAAGCAACGTTTTGAATTTGCAGTTTGTTCACTCATCATCCTGTAATTTCAGAACCGAAAGTCAGACCCATAACAAATTAAAAAAAAATTGTATGTGGCAATAGTACCTGTTAGCACGGCGAACTTGGAAAATGAGGGAATGTGATTCGATTAGAATTCTACGAAATTTGGTGTAACAGTTTATTGACCCGAATGTCGATATAAGTATAACGCGGTGTTCACTTCATAGCAAGTTTATTCTAACTGATCTGATACTCGTTAACACATAGGTTTATATGGGAATTCAGTATAAAGGAATCGGCAAAAGGCCTATCCGAAATTGGATCCTTTCGCTATCGTGAGATAGTGATAAGAGAGATCGTGTTATTGTTACGTTCGGCTGCTCGGCCATCCATGGAAGTTCACCATCAATGTTAACTTCCCTCTCTGAGCAGCCTAGATAGCCGTGTAGTGTCGGTAGCGGTTTCCCAACTGGCTAAGAATAACGCTACGGTCCACCTGTACCGGTGGTATAAGTCCACCAAACAGGTAAGCCGTGTGGCATCCGGCGGAATTATTTTTTACCAAGAATTGATCCACTGGTTTCCTGTTCCATGTCGTAAAAGGCCACAAAAATAGGAACTCCTAAGTCAAGGTGTATTTCCGTGCCGATGGCTGAATGGCTGCAGGAGGTTAAACATTGCAGTCGTAAACGGAATATCTTGGATTTTTCCTCAAGGTGGTGTACTATCCCCACTTTTATGGAACCTAGTCGCTGATAGTTTGTTAAGGAAACTTAATAACCTTGGATTTCCGACTTATGGTTTTGCCGACGATTATCATATATTGATGACCGGTATAAACATTAACACTCTCTTTGATTTAATGCAGCAAGCCCTGCGATCTGTTGAACAATGGTGTTGTCAGGTTTGGATTATCTGTAAATCCGGGCAAAACATCAATGGTGCTTTTCACTCATCGTAGGATAATCACAGGAGCTCGTCCGTTACAGTTCTTCGGTTCAGAGGTCACTGTGGTCGATCAAGTTAAATACGTCGGGGTTATTCTTGACTCAAAACTGAATTGGTCTGCTCACATTGACTTCAGGATTAAAAGAGCTTGTATGGCTTTCGGCCAATGCAGACGAGCTTTTGGAAAATCATGGGGACTCAAACCCAGATATATTCATTGGATCTACACAACTATTGTTAGACCAATTTTAGCATATGGTTGTCTTGTATGGTGGCAGAAAGGAGAAGTCGCGACAGTTCAGTCAAAGCTAAATCATCTCCAAAGGATGGTCCTAATGGCGATGACAGGAGCATTCACGACAACTCCTACTGCTGCTCTAGAGGCGCTACTGTGCATTAAACCACTACATGTGTTCCTAAAACAAGAAGCATTATCTTGTGCATACCGTCTTAGGGTTACAGGGCTTTGGAACAGTAACCCATTAGATTATGCTACCAGCCACACTCGCTTGTGGTCTCAAATGGTTACGTGGGATGAGTATTTACTCGCTCCTAGTGACCTAACTCTCACATGCAGTTTTCCTTTTAAAACATTCAATGTGAGCTATCCTCTTCGTTAGGAATGGTTGTCTGGTTGTCTGGAACGACAACTTGATGAACACATAGTTTATTATACGGACGGTTCTCTGTTGAATGGTCGTGCTGGTACTGGTGTCTACTGTCGTGAAATGAGGCTAGAGCAGTCTCATTCCCTTGGTAGATACTGTACTGTGTTCCAAGCAGAAATCTACGCGATTCTGTGTGGAGTACAATCGGCACTTCAGCAGAGGATTTGTGGTAAACGTATTTATTTTTGTTCCGACAGTCAGGCAGCCTTAAAAGCACTCAGTTCGAATGACTCACGGTCGAATCTAGTGATCGCATGTCGAACTCAAATTGAAGACCTCAGCATTTCAAATGCTGTTTACTTCTTATGGGTACCCGGCCATTCTGGTATTACTGGAAATGAATGGGCTGATGAGTTGGCTAGAGCTGGTGCAACGAATGATTTCGTTGGTCCTGAACCAGCTTTACCACTTTCAACTAGTTGGATAACGCACAAGATACGTTCTTGGGCTGCATCCAAACATGCCAGCTACTGGCACAGCTTGCAAACTTGCGCTCAGACAAAAGCATTTCTACCAGATTTAAATCTGAAAATGTCAAAGTGTCTACTGCATTTCTCCAAGTATCATTGAAGTATTCTGGCCAGAGCTCTGACTGGACATTGCAAACTCAATTATCACATGGCTACTATTCAACGTGCTGAGTATTATTCGTGTGATTTGTGTAAATGCGATTATGGTACTTCATATCATCTGATATGTAACTGTCCCGCATTGACGCAGCTACGTATCCGGGTTTTTGGTTCTCCATACATGGTTGAGTCTGTGTATGCGGAGCTAAAATTGAAGGATATTCTCTCGTTTCTCACCCAATGTGGTAAGGAGCTATAGTCAGAAGGGTTCATCGTTCTTCCTGGAGTGAATGAATCCTTTTTGTATTCACCTTAAATAGGGTTTAGCAGATTGTTTGGCATCTTTTATGGGGTACCGAATTTACTTCTGCTCGTACATACTGCGAGTCGTTCTGCATTCTTCCGGGAGTGCAGAATGGTGTCGCTTTTGTAAGATCTCTAGATCCTCTCGGGGGTTGGAGGTTTTATTAACAGCAGACTGTTCGGGACCTCGTAGAGGTTCAGAATTTCCTTCTGCTTCCACTATATGTGATCCTCAGTAGATTGTTCAGCATCCCTTAGGGGTGCAGAATTTACTTCTGCTTTTATGTGTTTTTGTGTCGTCAATTTTTCCCATCCTCCTAGTCCAACCCTTACCATTTCCTTTCATTCCTTTCCTCTTATATATCGGGAAAATGATGCTAAAAACATATTTATGGCAAGGCACAAATCTCCAAATATCAAGGGGAACGTGCCATTTGAGCCAATTTGTTCTGATTCCTGAACAGTTTATTGACCCGAATGTCGATATAAGTATAACGCGGTGTTCACTTCATAGCAAGTTTATTCTAACTGATCTGATACTCGTTAACACATAGGTTTATATGGGAATTCAGTATAAAGGAATCGGCAAAAGGCCTATCCGAAATTGGATCCTTTCGCTATCGTGAGATAGTGATAAGAGAGATCGTGTTATTGAGATTATTCCAATGAGTAGAAATAGGATAGACATATCTACTATCAATTTAGTACAATTCATCGAGCTTAAATCTAGGGTGGCTCCAACATATACCGGCCCCTGTTGAAAGGGTGAGCCTTTCAACCCATTTGATGAGATGATTCCGATCTGATTCATGGCTCCGTTACGGTTTTGTAGCATTTTTTTGTGCGAGCTTCAAACCGGGCGTTTCATCACGGCACTTGGTTGGTCGCGCTCGTCGATTATCTTCATTTAGCGGTTGGGCATACTCATGGTTGAGGGTTGAAGTAGCCATAGATGCACAGCACATGTCGGAGGACGAAAATTCTTTAAGTTTTTTGCGAAACATTATATTATAATACTTACAGGGTTCGGAGGCCCTTAAGGCCCCCGATCGTTGCGCAACCTGTAAGGCTGCGATGGAAGATACTATGGCACAACTGCGTTGATGATGCCTGATTCATTCGCTTCGGTAGTGGATTGATGAATGGGAAGCACGCAGATCTTATTAATAGCACGCCGATATTCTCCATCAACAGTGCGGACGTCGACTACTCGAACATTTTTGTCATCGCCATAAAAGATGTTGCTTACACGACCGTAACGCCATTTTAAGGGTGGCAGGTTATCTTCTTTTAACAGTACCATGGTGCCTACCATGATATTATCTCGCATTCGTGTCCATTTCGTACGGGGTTGAAGTCCAGACAAATAATCGATCGCCCATCGTTTCCAGATCCGTCTGAGGATTTCTTGGTTCTCCTGCCAACGGTCGAGACGATTTCGAGGAATATCGGATAAGTTGGGTTCAGGAAAGCAAGTAAGCGAACGATGCACAAGGAAGTGCCCTGGTGTTAAAACTTCCAAGTCATTCGGATCTGTAGAGAGCTGTGTCAGGGGTCTAGAGTTGAGACAGGCTTCGATACGGGTCAGCAAAGTAACAAATTCGTCCTGAGCCAACACATAGTTTCCAATACTCCTCTTTAAGTGTTGCTTAAGTGATTTCACCGCTGCTTCCCACAAGCCTCCAAAATGCGGGCTGCGGGGGGGAATGAACTTGAAGGTTATATCCTTATTTGCGCAGTCGTCAATCACTGCACCTTGGTGTTGTTGTGAAGCGAAGTGTCTTGATAATTCTGCTAGCTCCCTAGCGGCTCCCTTGAAGTTCTTTGCGTTGTCACATTGGATGAGGTTCGGCTTTCCTCTACGAGCGACGAACCGATGCAATGCTGCTATGAAGGCGGCCGTGGAAAGATCGTAGACCAGTTCTACATGGACCGCTTTGGTGACGAGACATACGAAAATGGCAACGAAACACTTGATTGGAGGTGCTTTTCTGGTATTACGGTACTGGAACGGGCCGCAGAGGTCGACACCAGTATTGAGAAAAGGATACGTTGGTGTTACTCTTTCTGGAGGAAGATCTCCCATGAGTTGCTCCAAGTTATGTGGTCGACAACGAAAACAATTTATACAAGAATGTACCACCTGTCGTGCCAAATCGCGAATACGAAGAGGCCAAAACCTTTCTCTAACGCAGGCTATTAGAAGCTGAGGTCCAGCGTGTAAATTGGTTTTATGATAATGTATCATGATAGCTTTAGTTAATGGATGACGTGCAGGTAGTATCATAGGGTGTTTTCTGCTTTCAGAAATGGCTGCGTGCCGGAGTCGCCCACGAACTCGTAAAATGCCATCAATCAATATTGGTACATGCAATTTCAATTAGGAATTTGGGCTAACCTGTCCGTTGTTTTGTACTGCTTCAATATCCTTTGAAAATATTTCTAACTGTGCTAGTCGAACCAGAGATTTCACTGCGTCCTCTATTTCAACGGTGTTTAGAAAGCCTAATCTTCGATTATTACGATTTTCTGGTTTGAGATTGTGATTAAACCGCAACAAAAGTGCTACGAGTCGAACAAGAGCGGTAAACGACGATCGAAGCGAGAATACTTCATTTGGAGGCTGCACGTGAACCGGTAGAGATACTAATCTTTCTTCCAGAATGTCGCTAGGCCAGCAGCCAGATGCTTGGGGAGTCAACGGTGGCCAGAAGCGGGACGATTTCTCCAGCCATGGTGCACTATCCCACCAGATTTTCATCTCCTTCAGCTGGCTGGGATACAATCCGCGAGAAATTAAGTCTGCCGGATTTTCGATGCCCGGTACATGTGCCCAAATGCCACCAACCGTAAGGTGCTGAACTTCGGACACTCGATTTGCGATGAAGGTTTTCCATCGAGACGGTCGGGAATTGAGCCAAAACAGCGTTATCATCGAGTCAGTCCAGAAAAATGATTTGATATTAAGTGCAGTGCTTGTGACAACCTTGTGGTACAAATGGCTCAACAGCAGCGCAGCAGAAAGTTCCAACCTTGGAAGACAGATACGTCCTTGTTTTTTCGAATTACCAAGTGGTGCCACCTTCGATTTGGCGGCCATCAATCGTACCGAAATTGATCCATCATTTGAAACTGTTCTTAGATAGAGACAACATCCATAGGCCTTCTCGGATGCGTCACAGAAACCGTGAATTTCAACTAGTACTGGGGCACTTGCGCTTGTCACCCATCGGGGTATAGATATAGAAGCCAACTCTTCTAAGCTGTTGCGAAATTGGAGCCAATATTTCTGCTGGGCGTTGTCCAACGGGTCATCCCAGTTCTTTGATGTGCGCCAAAGTGATTGAATGAATATTTTTGCCAACACTACGACGGGACCAATCAACCCAAGAGGATCGTAGAGCCTCGCAGTGTCCGACAAGACGACACGACGTGTTATCGTACTTTCATTAGGCCAGACAGGAACGGAGAAGCGAAGCTTATCATCGGACGGCTGCCACTGTAATCCCAATGTTTTGATTGTCATCAAAGGAGAATCGAGCGAAAACGATGTTCGTTTGTCACGCAGTTCAAGGGGAATTTTCGACAAAATGGTTGATGAATTGGATGCCCATTTGCACAGGTTGAAGCCGGCCGATTTCAGCAAACCCAATAGTTGACGACAAAGTTCTTCGCCCTTTTCTTCATCACTGACTCCCGTTAGCAAGTCGTCCATATAAAAATCCTTCGCCAGGACCGGTGACGCGAGAGGAAATTCATTCGAACCATCCTGTGACAGCTGTTGTAGGCATTTTGTCGCTAGGTACGGTGCAGAGGCCGTACCGTAAGTCAATGTCGTTAGTTCGAAGGTGCGAAGAGGCTCAGAAGTTGTAGCACGCCAAAGGATTCGTTGTAGAGGATAGTCAGAAGGATGTATTCGTATTTGGCGATACATTTTCTCGATATCTGCAATAATTACAAACCGATACATCCGAAATCTCAGAATAATTGCCAACAAATCGTCCTGTATGATTGGACCGACCATCAACGCTTGGTTCAGAGACACTCCACTGTCAGATCGACACGAGGCATCAAATACTACCCGTAGTTTTGTTGTCGTGCTGTCCGCCTTTTCAATTCCGTGATGAGGCAAGTAGTATGAAATACAATCGTCAATCGTTGCACTAGTCTCCTCTATCTCTCGCATATGATTCAACTGATGATACTCGTTAATGAACCTTGTGTATGCTGAACTAAGATCTGGTTTGGATAAAAGCCGACGCTCTAAGCTAAAGAACCTTCGAGTGGCAATTTCCTTCGACTTTCCTAGTTGTCCAATAATCGAGGATCGTTTCGGTAAACTGACTACAAAACGACCAACTTTATCACGGAATGTGGTAGAATTAAAGTGTTCTTCACAATAAGTTTCTTCTAACGAGTGCGTACTTTTAGTCCAACACGATTCTATCTCCCAAAAACGAGAAAGTTGTTCATCTAGGGTTGGCACGTATGTTGCATGAGCTAACTTAGGTGTTGATTGTGAACCTTGGATTAGTCCTACTCTTCCGGAGGCAACCCAACCCAAAACAGTGTTTTGGAGAACTGGCCGTTCAGGTCCCAATTTCTTAAATCCTTCCAAAAGCAGATCGTAGTACATATCCATACCAATCAGGATATCAATAGGTCCAGGTTTGTGAAATTCTGGATCAGCTAAGATGAGGTCAGATGGGATACTCCATTGCGAAGAATCAAGGCATTTCACTGGTAGTTCACAAGTAATTTTACTCAGAATATGGCATTTGGCTTCAGCCATGAAATCTGTACAACGAGAGCCGATACGAACGAAAACTGCATGTGAAGAAACGACGATTGAATTTCCTACACCTCCGATTTCTTGACGATCTGAATAACGTCTTAACTGAAGTTTTTGTACAATGTTTTCAGTTGCAAGACTCAACTGGGACGCAGGATCTAGTAACACTCTAGCCCAGTGTAGAACTCCATTTGAATCGAAAACTTTGATTATCGCTGTCTGTAGTAATACCGTAGCAGGAACCTTTCGAGAGCGACCGACGAGAGAGGTAGAGATTAGACTGGAAGCTATGGCTGTTGGTGATTGGGATTCTGCAGGCAAAATCGGCGGGGGGTCCGAGCGAGTTTGAATCGATGAACTGGCTTGGTTATTCTGAGCAATTGTATTAGAAGAATTCGACGAAGTTACTTTCAACTGAGAGCGATCGTTAGGTTGTTGGTGGAGCATTGTGTGGTGCCTTTGGTTGCACACTCTGCATGTACTGGATGAGCAATTGCGCAAAAGGTGGGACGAGGAAAAGCAATTGATGCAAAGATTTTTTCTTTTTACTTGCTCGAACCTCTGAGCAACTGACAGTTTTTGAAATATTTCGCATTTAAATGCTGAATGTGAAGGTTTCGAGCAAAATGGACACGTGGTGGATGATGAATTAGTAATGGTGTGGACTGTATTGAATTTTATTTTTTGATGTCGTGGTGTTTCGGGTTTTCCATGGTCAGGCGAGCGAAATTTCGATGGTGCTAACGACTGAAGCACCGTGAGGTGTGTTCGGAGAAATGCGATAACATCTTGGTATTTGGGAACATCGGTTGACTTATGATATGTCTCCCACTGCTTTAACGTGGACGAATCTAAGCGACTGCAAATCATGTGCGCGAGTAAAACACTCCAACCGTCCGTTGGGATGTCCATCTTATCTATCATGCACAGGTTCCTTTCAAAATCATCCACTAGGCTGATGAGAGCCTCATAAGACTCCCGTTTCATAGGATCTATAGCAAACAGTGCATCGATGAACGTTTTGACTACGAGCTTCTTATTGTCAAACCGTCTTTCCAACAGGTTCCAGGCAACGGAGTAATTTACAGCGGTGAGCTCGACTGATTCGATTACCTTCCGTGCATCCTTCGAAAGCGATGCTACCAAATATGTGAATTTATCGATTTGGGATAGTTGTGAGTTTGATTCAATTAGCGATTTGAATGTATCCCGGAAAGTAATCCATTCGGACACTGTTCCGTCGAAGGTGGGAAGTTTTACTTCAGGAAGTTTGATTCGCGAAAAAGAGCTTTCGGTAGTCGACATTTGATTCACAGACGTAGATGGAATTGCTAAAGGCAGCATAAAGTTCGATTTTCGAAGCTCGTTGGTAAGAAAACTACAAACCATTATAAAGTCTCTTTCAAACCCTTGACGAACAAGACGATTGGCTTCCTCCGTGACTCGCTGTCCTTCTTCGTCCGTCTCGAGAATTTTAACATCATCATTTTTAATTTCAATCTGAAGACGATTCGCCTGAAAATCTTTATATAAACCTTCTACTCGTTGCTTCCATCCCTCGAGGTGTCCTTTATCACGATCCTCATTGTAATTTTCAACAAAATGTTTCAAATTAGCCATGCTGTCTAAATAAAACCTTTCTTGGCGAACTAATGTTCGTAGCTCAGGCATCCTTTTATTACAACACCTTTGCTGTGCTCAAATTAATCAATTTTTCTTAGTAATGCACTCAATGCAACAAACCTACTCGGGATGAAAGCACGTGGAGCAATCGACAATGTATCAAACACTCAGTTACAATAGCAAATCCCACAAATAGAATTTTATTTGTTCAATTGATCTCACTCACATGTGGTACTTACAATTGCTCGCAAACAATACCGTTGTCTCACTGCCTGTGTGCGATAATCTATTGTCACTTGATCGCCAAGCCAAGCCTGTCTGGTGTACCGATGAACGATGACCACGTTGATAACTCGTTCGCGAATTCCTTCGAAGATCCTTATGATTTACTAACGAGAACTGATTTAGTTGATGCGGTCTTTCGCGCACCTTTTAACTGCTGACACAGTCCGATTAGCAGTGAACACGTTTAAGTTTTTTTTTACAATCGGTATGGCACCGGCGACGGTATGGTGTACAACGAAATAGTTCACCTTCCACTCATGGGAATCGTTCCGCGAAACACTGGCTCAATTTTAATCAGCGGTTTACACTATCAAAACGCGTCTGATCCGGCTCGAAGGACCAAAATGTTAGCACGGCGAACTTGGAAAATGAGGGAATGTGATTCGATTAGAATTCTACGAAATTTGGTGTAACAGTTTATTGACCCGAATGTCGATATAAGTATAACGCGGTGTTCACTTCATAGCAAGTTTATTCTAACTGATCTGATACTCGTTAACACATAGGTTTATATGGGAATTCAGTATAAAGGAATCGGCAAAAGGCCTATCCGAAATTGGATCCTTTCGCTATCGTGAGATAGTGATAAGAGAGATCGTGTTATTGAGATTATTCCAATGAGTAGAAATAGGATAGACATATCTACTATCAATTTAGTACAATTCATCGAGCTTAAATCTAGGGTGGCTCCAACAGTACCTTTCATTAGATTTTAAGTTTGTGAAAATCACACAAACACATGCATACACCCTCCCATGAAAAAGTCATTTTACAGCACGACAACGGCCCGAATACACAGCGAAAGTGGTCAGAAACAGCATTTCTGAACTCATAGGGGAACTTTTACCCAATCCACCATTCTCTCCAGATTAGAACACTTCCGACTTTCTCCGATGTGGAAAAATTGCTTCACGACAGTTTTTTCGACGATGTCTTTCGAGTGTGTGTGGAACGAAGTATTTACAAAGAAATCGTATGGTAGCAAAAGTATATAAATCAAGCAATTGACGAGATGTATTCATATTCGGTCTAATTAACCGCTTTTGTCCGATATTGTACATTGGTAGTACCATGCAACGAAAAAATTCTGATGTGGATGAATGAAACCATTTAGCCCTGCATTGATCGTTCGTTTCCATACAACAACAATAGATGGGAAATGCATTATACAGCGTAAGTACTGATTTTTGTTGTTTAACGTAGAGAAAACAAGAGAGAGAGAAAAGTG